>NC_033795.1:46286165-46298606 GCF_001876935.1 Asparagus officinalis
AAGAGGGTAGTTTTGTAGTTTTATTTATCGCGGTCGACCGTCACGGTCGACCGCCGAAGTTACCGTTGCACAATAACGATAACTTGCTGATTTTTGTTTTTAGTGGGTTTTTGGGGTTTAAGTTTGTTTAAGTGTTTATTTACAAAATTGGGTTTGTGAAGATTATTTCTCAAGAAGAGGAGATCAACTTGTGTTTGAGATTTCAATTTCACATCTCCATCTCTCTTGTTCTAGAGAAGTTTTTCTAAACTTAATTCTAGCTGTGCATTTATATTTGTCATTGATTATTATCTTCATTAAGCTAGATTTATATTGAGTTTACATTTGATTTTGTTGTTTCTCATTGTTTGCACACACAACCATTGAGCTTTAGTATTTTTCACATATTGTATATTTTGGTTGTGAGGAGTGTATCATTGAGACTGAGCTACATTGTGTTCCCATCTATTATAGAGAACAATTTATTTGTATTATGAGCATTATTATGAGATACACTTAGTATTACACTTGTACACTGAGAGGAACGTGTGGTGAGAGACGGTGTCGTCCCAAGAGGAGTGGAGTAGTGCCTAGAGGTTGGTATAATTCCTAACACTTGAGGGAGACACGGGGTAGAGATAAACACATTAGAGGGTGTAAAGTGTTATTGCAAGATTGTGAGATTGTAAAGTTTTCGGTGAACTAGAAAACCAAGTGTGAGGTGTAAACGTTATTCGGGTGAGCGTAGAAAATCCGGTTGTGATAGTGGAGATCTCCTCGAGGTGAGGAGCGGAGACGTAGGTTAAGTGGTTAGACCGAACTCCGTTATCATATCGTTTTATTTGTGATTGCATTGGTGTACCTATCCTTGTATTCATATCTTATATCACCTTTGTGTATTGCTCTTCATATTGACCTATCGCATTTGTAGATTGTTTATTTCCCCTTGTATTAGTTTATATATCCTTGCATATAATTCACCATATATCTCATTGCTAGGATATTGCTCTTTGGTTATATTGCTCATTCTTGCTTATAACATATTATATATCAATTTTGTAAGAATAACTTGTTAATTAGTTTTAATTGGCATAAAATCGGATTAGATTAGCATAAGACACTAATCACCCCCCCCTCTAGGGTCTAACAATTAGTATCAGAGCTTGGTGCTCTTTGATTTAAGGTCTAATCACCTTGAGTTAAAGATCCAAGTTATCTTATTTGTGCTAATCTAGTTATGATTGCATTTGTCTTGCTTGCATATATTCAAATATATATCATGAATATGGATGCATTTCGTTTAGGCTATGATCCAAATATTGCTCCAAAATATAGATATTTCCCTTATGCTCAATGATGCTCTAAATTTAAAATATTTGTTGAATCTAGAAATATCGACTTATGGGAAGTTATTGATTGTGCTTATATTATGCCCACATTGGAGAAATCCAAGTGGAGCAATCATGATAAGAAAATGTTTACAATGAGCAAGTTATGGTTAAAATTCTTGCATAATGCTTTTGAACCATGTATTTCTAACGAACATGCTCATTTTGATAGTGCTTACACGATTTGGAAACTTTTTGAAGCACATCAAGGAGATTTGGAGGAGATTCGACACGTTATGGCGGAATCGACTTCAAGTGATAGAGGAGCATCATGCACACAGCCATTAGGGGATAACTCTAGTGTCGTAAGTGATTCGGAATCCGATGACGATCTATCTATTAATGAACTCGCTTGTGCATATGAGAGATTATCACTTGCCTATACAAAATTGTAAAATAATTTTATTGATCTTAAAAGTAAGCATATTAGTTTAAAATCCGATCTTGAGTTGTTAGCCTCTAAATCTAATGCCATTACTTTGGAGAATGCTACACTTAAAGAAAACAATGACATGCTAAGTTTAGAAAATGAGAAATTGACTTCCTCTATTGCTAGCTTAACTCATGCTAATAATAATGCCATGATAGAAGTAGAAATAATTAGAAATGAGTTTAATTCATTTAAATATGATCATGTTTCACCTACTTCTATTTCCAATACATGTATGCAAAATGATGAGTTGAGTCAAGTTAAACATCGCATATCTTGTTTAGATTCAACCTTAAAAACTTGTATGGTAAATAGCAAAAAGCTTTTGTACTTGTGTGCAAAGTACCGTGTTAGCACTTCTAAATCAAACACACACTATGCACACTTGTATAGCAAAGTTTATAAATGCTCAATTTATGGTCGTAAAGGCCACCTTGCTAAATTTTTCTATGATGCACACAAACCTAAGATTGCTAATACTCCTAGTGCATCCTATCTAGCTTCATCATCTTGTACACATACACATTCACATGCTCATTCTCACTATGCTCATCATAAGCATACTAGTGTGTTTAAATGTGATATATGTGGTCGTTTTGGTCATTTGGCCGAACATTGTTTTGATTTAAAAAGAAAATCAATTTTGCCAAATGTTTCTAGTAGACCACATGTTTTTAAATGTGATATTTGTGGTAGGTTTGGACATCTTGCAAAATTTTGTTATGATATGCAAAAAGTTTCTAGGTTGCAATATGTTCCAAATAGACCATTGTTTAATGATGTTTCTCATTTGTGAAATAATTTAAAAGAAAAATCTTTATTTACAAATGATTCGCGTGCACGCCAACTTGGTCAATATAAATCATTTAACCCTCTTCATTGCACCTATTGCAATCGGAAAGGTCATGTGTATAATTTTTGTTTTGACCGTGCTAGTGCACCATATGCGCTCAAACGAGTTCATAACCCTAGGGATTTGAGCTTAAATGATAGGGGTCATGTCCCTAAATCTCTTGGTACCAAAAATTCTTGGATAACAAAACAAATATGATTCTTAAACTAAGAACTTTAGTGATTTTTTTTTGTCTTGGTTTTGAAAATTATGCTTTGAAATCTTTGAATATGAAAACAATTTTTCTTTGATTAATTATTTTGTTTTCATTACTATTAGTTTTGATTTTAAATGAGAGGTTTGTAGTTATATACCCTCCGGGTTTATTGGGTGTTTATTCCCAAATCTTGTTTACCGGATGCTAAAATGTTTATATGGGTTGATACTAGCTCAAGAGCTAGATATAATTGCCTCTCTTGATTTTTGAAAATCAATGATGATTTGGTTTTATATTCTTATATGATTTACTTGTGATTTATGATTTCATTGGTTGATTTGTTTTCATTTAAAAACTTTTTACATGATTCTCATGTCTTCTTTCTTGTGATTTCATAAATCTATTTTATACATTGTTTTTATGTTTGTACATTTGAGACACTTTTTCATATTGATATATTTATATGTATTCTCATTATCCTCTTGTATGTGAGTGATATTTAGCATATTTTTTTATGCTTGCTCACATATTTGCCATAATATTTTATTGCATATATTCTATATGGCATTTTGATAGTGGGAGCAATCCCTATATTTTTATACTCACTCATGCATATTGATAGGGGGAGCTTTCACTCTCTTCCTTCTTTTGTTTTCCCCTTTTTGATATTGTCAAAGGGGGAGAAATATTATGAGTATATTCTTTTTGTTTATATGCATGATAATTATAATATTGCATATTCATTTCCTTTCATGCATATATCCTTTTTGTAAATTGTTTGTCATCATAAAAAAGGGGGAGATTGTTGGCCTTTTTGTTGTGATGATGTTTAACAAATAATTTACTTCTAATGTTGTTTGTGTAGTGTTTGTATAATTCTATTTATTGTAGACAAACAACATGTTAGAGGATGGATGGAATTGCGTATTCACGATTATATCCAATGGAGGTTGGCGGAATTATGGAGTAAAGCCTATGTAATTCAAATTAAAGATTCTAGTTCTATCTTCATCCGCAAGTGTACCAAGTTGAGCTACATCGAAGATCAATCAAGCTTGGGTATATTTAGTTTAGGTTTTATATTATGTGTGTTAGTACTTTAAGCTCAATCATATATACACACACGTATTTGGTTTTTATATATATAGTTATATATATACACAAGTTTTGGTTTATGGATTTAACAATCATTGTATACATATTTTATTAAGTCTATAAAATTATTTTATATTGTTTCAAAACATTGTTTATGTCAAAATATCAAATTTCATGTATATCAAATTTTCATGTTTTGGACACACTTGCAAAATACATGAGTTTTCACAAATGGAAAACTCAATTTCAGAAATTCTTTTTCTAGCATGTTCAATATCATGTTTATAAATGTTTTCCAAAGTTTTATCAATTTTTGAATTAATTTGTTTTGTTTATTTGAATTTACAAAATCAAGTTTTTAATAAGCTCATGTTCGTGCATGTTTTTGAAAAACTGATGCGCTTTCATAATTGGTAAATGCGATTTAAAAAATTTCTTTGTTTACATGTTTATCATCATATGTACAAATATTTCCCCAAGTTTTACTAATTTTGGAGTTGTTTTGTTATTTTCAATTGAATTTACAAAACCGAGTTTTTTGTAGTTTTTTTAGAAACTATATATCTGTATTCAAACATTTATTTCTCTCAACTGGTAAGTGATATTTTATAAATTCTTATTCTAACATGTTTATCTATATGTCTAGAACTTTCCCTCAAAATTTCATGATATTTGTAATTGATTTACTATTTTTAATTGATTTTACAAAGTCAGATACATAAATTTCTAGAATCTGTCAAAATCAGAAACTATTCGTTAACAGTGTGGTCGACCGCTACAGTCGCCCATGCTACAGTGAGGTCGACCACCACGGTCGACTGTCTGTAGTACAAAGAGCAGTTTTGTAGTTTTATTTATCACGGTCGACCGCCATGGTCGACTGCCGAAGTTACCGTTGCACAGTAACGGTAACTTGCTGATTTTTGTTTTTTAGTGGGTTTTTGGGGTTTTTTGAGTTGTTTTCTTCAAGCCTATATATACCCCTTTGCCAGAACTATTTTCCACAACTAAGAGATGTTTTAAATAAGTTTTTACAAGGGTTTAAGTTTGTTTAAGTGTTTGTTTACAAAATTGGGTTTGTGAAGATTGTTTCGCAAGACGAGGAGATCAACTTGGGTTTGAGCTTTCAATTTCACATCTCCATCTCTCTTGTTCTAGAGAAGTTTTTCTTAACTCAATTCTAGCTTTGCATTTATTTTTGTCATTGATTATTATCTTCATTAAGCTAGATTTATATTGAGTTTACATTTGATTATGTTGTTTCTCATTGTTTGCACACACAACCATTGAGCTTTAGTATTTTACACATATTGTATATTTGGGTTGTAGGGAGTGTATTATTGAGAGTGAGCTACATTGTGTTCCCATCTATTGTAGAGAACAATTTATTTGTATTGTGAGCATTATTGTGAGATACACTTTGGAATACACTTATACACCGAGAGGAGCGTGTGGTGAGAGACGGGGTCGTCCCAAGAGGAGTAGAGTAGTGCCTAGAGGTAGGTATAATTCCTAACACTTGAGGGAGACACGGGGTAGAGACCAACACTTGATGCTGCTTAGATAGTTCATTAAGATAGGCTTGAAAGACTCAAAAGTAGCTCGCCCTATGCTGACTATTTCAATCGTCTTCTCCATCATACTCTCTGTTGCCCCTATAAGAATTTTGAGTATGTCAGGAACATCCATTGGACTTAGAGGAGCAGCAGGAGATGGCACTAAGATCCCCAAAGTTGCAAAGCTTGGCAAAAAACTGGCAGGTGATTTCAGTGAAGAGGCCGGAGAAGGTACCATAACATCCAAGTTTATAGCACTTGAGGGAAGAGTTGTAAGCAGGCCTGCCTAAGTTTAACTTGAAACATCTACGGACCTCGTAGAAGTAAGTCAAATCTTAAGAGGGAGTGACTTCACTGGTGGAGGACTCATCATCACTTGTACAAAAGAAAGTTGCTCCGGAGGAGGAGTCATTGTTGTTTGCATAAGTGGCAGCTGCTCTGGTGGGGGAGTTATGATTGTTGTTTCACCAACTACATAAGCCAAAGATCCAACATATGAAAATAGTTAGGATGCAGATTGAAATTCATGAAAGTTCAAAATAGACAACGCCTTGTTAGAAGGGGATAGAGGTAGGTTATCCCAATCACCATCGTCGTCACCGTCATCATCTTCGCCGTTGTCGTTGTCGTCATCTAGAGGGGTCTCATAACATAACTTCTCCTCATCATCCATGGTAGAAGGTTCATGTGAGCCTACGACAATAGCTAACTTGGAAATTATTCTAGTTGTTGGACTAGGCCTTATGTCCCCTATGGACGTCATTAGTGCTGAGGCAGAGGGAGACTGACTCCAGCTAAGCTTCTCAAATTCGTCCACTGTAGACTCATCTACAGGAGGCTTAACCTCTTCAGCTCGAGCAGTGGTAGACACGATGTCGTATCAATTGGGTCCATTGCTAGGATAGATTCTGCATCCTAAGCCATCGATTCCCCCTCCCCCTCTTCATTGGGTGGATGATAAGAAGAAGTTCCACCTGATAAGGCTGGACCGCTTGAACGAAGCCCAACTAAATGAGAGAGGTACATAGCAGATGATTGCCTCCCCTTCCATAAGTACATCACGTGCAGCCTTAGCAGCATCCTTCATCAACTTGGCACACTGTGGAACTTTAGGAGTAGGGGACCCAACCAAAAACTTTGGGCGAGTTCGCTTCTCATATTAGCTAGTTTCTTCTGCAGTGAGAGCTCATTTACCTACACCTCTCTCTTCATGGGTCTCAGCTACCCTGAGTGCATCTTCTTGAGCACCCTCGGGTGCCTGGTCTCTTTCCTCCTTAGCAGTCGCCTCCTCACAAGTTAAATACTCGTCGATTCCCTTCAGACGAGATATCTTGGACCCCCTCTTTGATGCATACATTCGTCCGATCTCTTTCAGACAAGATAAGTTCAATCTGTACTCGGGGATCTGGGGAGTAGCGTGATACTAACCATTGAAGCCCATGGAAGTAAGGGAATTGGGCGTTTTGTGAGGCAACTTGAATGTAGATTTGGTACAACCGGCCACTGAATAATACCAAGCCCTAGCTCCCTCATACAAATTACCGACAACTGCAAGTTGAGATCTAGGATTCCCAACATATAGTTCATCATACCTGAATTGTCGAGTGTACCTATATGGCTTATAGGGCTCGATAAAACACTTCTAGCCTAGCTAAAAGAGGACATAACCTAGCCTGATATTGAGCAGCTAATGGAAAACGCCCCCATTTAATTAGGTAAACCCATTGGGACCCACCATATCTTGAAACATTTCACCATACCCTCCGCCTTCAAAGTCCAGGAAACAGCGGAAAACATGATAGTTAAGATCCCTTGACAGAATGTGACAGATCTTAACCATATACGTCCCCTCCCACTTTGTCGATTCAAGTCGCTGCACAAGTGGAATGAATGAGTCACTCTGAGAAGAGGCCACACTCATCAGCGAGGGGCAATGTGAGACATACCATGCCATCAGATAGGTGTATGGCATCGATACGTGAGGGTTAGGAGTCTTGAAAGTCTTCTTTTCACCAGAACCCATCTCTTTAATATGAACAAAATCAATGGCCAACTCCCACAAGCCACTTTGTAAGTAACACATCATGGCTGAAAGAAGATTCAACGGTCTCTCATGCACCAGAAGAATAGATGGATAGACCACTTCTGTGGTGAGAGCATCTATTAGTCTGGTGGGAACTACACACTGTTTTAGCTATAGCATCAGAAACCCAACTAATAGGGCCACATCTAAGATGGGAGTTTGAGCTTGATAGTGGAAGCTCTCAAACTCAGTATAAGCTGGGAAAATGTTTTCTCTAGCCTCATTAGTATAATGAGCAGTTGTGGCATTGATACGGGCTTTGATGTCCTCTGGAGTGCTTGCAGCTAGATAGGATTTGGGAGCTCCCTAGTGGTTCAAATTTTGGAACAAGTATTCCTCCCATGGATACTTGTTTTACACCACTCCCTTGTGCTCTCATCAACTTAGTACAGATATGAAAGTGACACATCACTTCCAAAAGAGTTGCATAGATCTCAGGGCTAGTTGTTCTCAAGATTTTAAGTTCTGCTGCTCCCGGGAGAAATTCTTCATATGACAGATCCCCAAATAGGAGACCAAAGATGTCAAACATCTCATGAATAGCAAAACCCAACTCCCCAATGGGAGTGAAGAAAGTGTAGGTCTCTGGGTTGTACCGCTCTAATATAGCAAAGAGGTTGTAATGGCTCTGAGCGATATCGGGTGGCCATCACAGGACAACTAAGACCGGATTAAGCAAGCTGTGTCTTCAACTCCTCCAAGATGAATTTCATCATTCGAGTCCCCCACCCCGTAGCTGAAGAGTGTACCCATCCGGGAGATCAAAATTCTTATGCGGGAAATTTACCTTTCACTGCAATAAACCTTCTAATAAAAGTGTTTGCCGAGTTGGCCACCATGCCGACTAGATATTCCTTGGCGAACTACGCCGACTAGATATTCCTTTGTGAATAGGCCTGGTCCAAAAGTTGTCACCTGTCCGTTATAACCTACCGAGTGAACACCATAAAATGTTAAAGCTCCAACTACAACCCCATCTTGTTCTTTGATGTGGTCCCAATGCATGTGCCTCGGGATAGAAGCACACTGAAAGTACAACAGAGGTAACATCCTCTCCATGTTGGGTAAGAAGAGACGGCGATTCACAACTTTCCTCAGTCATTTATAGTTCCCGTCGTACGGGAGATCCGCCTCAATGTCCATAGAATCTCCAAATAGGAATACTAGTTACTCAAACCTTTTATAGTTCATGGTCTCAAATATGGCATATATGACCAGAGTCCTGAGTGTTGCCGAAGTGGCTTGGGTGACAGTATCTGCATGATGCTTATCAGCATCTTGGAAGATGGGAAGTTCTTGGTGTAGATTAAAATTCATGTTGTGGTCCGCACCACCTTCATGTCCAAAATGATGACAAAAGGAAAGAGGCTCATTGGTGTAGCACATTACAAATAAAAGAAACAAATAAGTTAGTGAGAAGCTAAAATAAGTCTAAAAAAGACTTATTTCTAAACGCGAGGCACAGCCCCGCGTTTCATTTCCAAAACATGGAGGTCAGACCCGCATTTCAAAATCAAAACGCTAAGGTCAGACCCGCATTTCAAATCTCAAAACACTAAGGTCAACCACACGATTTCATGTACAAAACGTTAAGGTCAGACCTATGTTTCAAATCTCAAAACGCTGAGGTCATCCCCGCAATTTCAAGTTCAAAACGCTGAGGTCAACCCTGCATTTCAAGTTCAAAATGCTGAGGTCAACCCTGCATTTCAAGTTTAAAACACGGAGGTCCACCTCTGTGTTCCAATAATAAAACACGAGTCTTTCTCATTGTTTAATTCAGAACTTATCGAAACAATTTTTATAGTCCTAGAGTTTAGTACTTACCACCAACAAAGGGGACTTGTGATGGCTACGTGACTATCTGAGCCATAGCACCACCGATGACTGAGGCCATCGGCATGCTAGAACTCGCCATGGCGGGTTTCTTAGCACGAGACTTAGAAATGACCTTCTTAGGAACCTTTGAGTTCTCAAATGGGAAGTTCGCTGGAGTTTTTGAATGAGAAGTCTTGTTAATTAGGTCAGTGAAGAACAGAAGAGTTGATTGGCTCTTGATTTGACCTGAGCAGTCTATTTATAGACATTTGGAGCTGTCAAATCAGAAAGGGATTTGAGATAAAAATCCTGCAGAAACGTAATCTCTGCATTCACACTGAGTCGGTTCGACTGCTGAAATGCAGGGCTCACCTCTGCGTGTTAACATTCAAGATGTGAGGCTCAACTCTACGTTCCAAATTTTAAACGCGAAGCTCATATCCGCATTTCAAGTTCTATATATGAAACCCACCCTCACGTTTTCAAACCCCAAATGCCGAGCTTATCTGTGCGTCTTAGCTTTCAAATGCCAGGACCACTTTTGTGTTTCAAGTTCTAAACGCAAAGGACCACCTTAGCATTTCAAAAAGAGAATTATGACACTCGCCCTCATACGGGTCCTGTTCCGCAAATTTCTGCAACCAAGTTCAGGATGCCTTCGAAACAGACGTAGTGAACAATCACTCAACCATTCAAAGATCAAGATCGAGATCCAAAGTATTCCAAAAATTCGTTCCAGTCATCTGTGAACTTTTAAAAACTTTGGAGAGGGTTCTGTAGGCTATCTAAAAATTACTACGAATAGCTGATCCCCATCAAACACTAATGATAAAAGTTTCAATGTGATGACTTTTAGAAGGTTACAATTGGGAGACTTTCACATCAATCAACGAAGGTTACAATTCGAGGACCTTCATAACAACTGATGAAAGTTTTGATTCGATGGCCTTCACAATCACTAACAAGAGTTGCAACTGATGACTCTCATGTTTCAAGGAGTCAAGAAGAAGATTACAAGATGACAATCTTTGCAATGCGCTAACAAAAAAGACTACAAGTTGATGGTCTCTTCAACTCAAGACATAAAGTTCACATCCGCGTTTCAAGAACCGAACACAGGGTTCACCACTGCGTTTTAAGACCCAAACACTGATCCCAACTCCGTGTCCGAAGTTCAAGATGTAGAGTCCATTCCCAGAACATGAACTTCACGTTTGACTCGTTCAAACATGAGTTGAACGGTTCCAAAACCATTTTTTATGATCTGAGGGGATTACAATCCCACTAAGGAGCGATTTTAGGGGTTAGTTACATCCCTAAAACCCCTATAAATAGCCAGAAACTTAGCTGAGTTTTGGATCTTCTGCTAGAGCTTTTAGAGATAGGCATTTTATGTTCTCTTGGAGCATTCTTGGGCTAGAGCTTTTGAGAGATCTTTCATCCAGAGGGCTTGGAGACTTCGGATCTTGGAGACCTTTCAGCATCTTTTGGATCGGATCATTGGAGCTTTGGTCTTGGCTTAAAAACCGATTTCGGTTAAATAAAAAAAGATTAATCTGCTATTTAAAATCAACTTTTTAATAGAGTTATAAACTCAATAAGAGTTATTAACTTGTTAAGAGTTTTAAACTTGCCTCACAAACTATCCTCAACATCAATTCAAGAGAAATAGACCGTGTTCTATGAGTCGAAGCGATTAGATCATCAACGGGATACAAGAATCAAACTCTCATCGACACAAAGAAAAACTCAGGTTTAAACAAAGGGAAGGTTATCTATCGGTCTTTTCTTTCTTTTGTAAATGAGAAACTGATATAGAAGAGTTGTAATTTTTTTTCTAAATCAGTTAGAGAGAGATTGCAAAGAGGGGTTATATTCATTTTTTTCTAAGTTAGTTAGAGAGTTAAATATAGAATTATATTTGTGGGAAAATTGAAGAAGAGAATAAAATTATGTATTTATTGCTCTAACTGACTTAGGAAAAAATGAATATAATCTCTCTTTGAAATCTCCCTCTAACTGATTTAGAAAAAGAAATTACAACTCTTCTATATCAGTTTCGCAATTTACAAAAGAAAGAAGGGATCAACGAAGATCCTTCTCTTTGTTTAAACCTTGGTTTTTCTTGGTGTCGATGGGAGTTTGATTCTTATATCCCATTGACGATCTGATCACTTCGACTCATGGAACACAGTTTATTTCTCTTGAATTAATGTTGCGGATAACTTGCAAGGTATGTTTAAAACTCTTAACGAGTTAATAACTCTTAACGAGTTTAAAACACTATAAAAAAGTTAATTTGAAATAGGAGATTAATCCTTTTTTTACCAAAATAAATTTTCAAGCCAAGAGCAAAGCTCTGAAGATCCAATCCAAAAGATGATCGGTTATTGTGAAGGTCATCGAATTATAACCTTCGTCGATTGATGTGAAAGTCTCCTAATTGTAACCTTTTGAAAGTCATCAAATTGTAACTTCATCATTGATGTTTGACGGGGGATCAGCTATCCGCAGTAATTTTTAGATAGCCTACACCGTACCTTTTCATCTAGCTCCCGGTGCCAGGTGGCCTCGTTACTGTTCAGCTCAGCCTCTAAGGTAGCAACCCTCTTCTCAGCCTCCTCCTTGGCCGACCTCTCCCTGGCGAAGTCCTCCTGCACTTCAAGGGGGAGTTTTGCATGTAGGCAAGCTGGTCAAATAGCTCCGCCTCCACCAATGCCCCTCGGACTAAGTAGGCCTTCAGGGCCAAATGCAAGTCGACGCTTGGCATATCCCGCAAGAATCTCTCGTCCTGCGGGAGGGCAAACTATTGAACAACCCAGATTTAGGTAGTCTAAGACCCTAAGATCGAGGTTCCTTTGTCGAGAGGTAGCAACACAATGAACCTCTCACCTTTTTAAGGCGCATTCCTGGGCGAATAGGGGTGCGACAACACTCCAAACAACATGGCCTTCGCCTTCTCCCAGAACTGAGGGTAACACATCAAGATCTGTTGATAGAAAGGACATTCAGAATTTCCCTCTTCCTCCCTACTAGCCTCCCC
>NC_033795.1:46298616-46403221 GCF_001876935.1 Asparagus officinalis
GGGGGGGGGGGGTACTTCTTTCTCTTCAGCCCCTCCTAAAGTCTTGACAGGCTCCTTGCCTGACCGGTGAGATGGTTCAGACGCAGGACTCGGGCCGACTACTTCCTCTACATGGACCCTAACTTAAGATGCCACAACTACTGGGTCCACGTCCTCTGGCCTAGGAGGGGAAGAGTTGTTGATCACCACCACCTTAGTCTGATGGCTAGATGAGTCGGTTGGCTGCTGCTCTTCGGCTGACTGTTGCTTATCGGTCAGGTCGACTTGGACCTACCCAATTGGGTAGCAACCTAGGAGGGGAAGAGTCCTTCCTGGCCTTCTTCTTCTTGGCCTTCACCCTCTACCCCACTAATTGGATAGCGACCTCGGCCACTCATGACCTTAAGCCGGCAACCTCCTCAGTGTCGAGATTTCCCCTCAACCTCTTCTGGGGCCATGAGGTCGAGCCCGACTCCTCACCCCTCGAATTCCTCTTAGGGCTTTTTTCAAGGGGGAGGGCAAGTAAACTCACCCTCACTTTGTTAGCCTCGGTGGGGGGGACCATCGAGACACACACCGCCTGAAGAGATGCCGTCTTGAAGAGATTTCCCCTCTCCTAAGAACCAGCATAGGAGAGGATCTTCTCCAACTGCCACCTCTCATCAGTGACAAGGACGCACAACATTAGTGTGTCCTTGGTCACTTTAAGCTAATTTGGGTAGGAGAGGATGCCGTCAGTGTTGAAGAACCACTCCTTCCAGTCTCAGTTCGATTCGGGGGCGTCCGAAACAAATTTACAATTTCCACTATAGTGGAAGAAGTAATCAGGGTCCCTCCTTATCTACTTGACACCGACCAAATGCCCCAGCAGGTGCTTACTCGGTTGGACACTAACCTGATGATAGATTACGATGAAGCCTACCAGAACCCAATTTCTTTCAGGGTAAATTGAGAAGGGGAAACCCCCAGAGCAACGCACACATCCCTAATGAAGGGATTGAGTGGCAACCGAAGCCCATAATAGAGATATGCAAGATACAGTGGCACCTTATTCTCGCCATAGAAGTACGCCAGTTCCTCCTCACTTGGCGCTGCAAGTGTATAAGCCGTATTGTTTGAGCTCTCCGGTGCAAACCTTCGAGCAGATCGGCCTAAGAAGAGCGATTCTCTCCTCATTACGGCCGGTGGTGGAAGTCTGAGAAGCCATTTAAAGATTTAGGTTGCAAAAGATTTAGGAAAGATAAGAGAGACAAGCATGAGAGATTTAGAGCAAGAGTTCATGAAGAAAATCCTTCTTCGCCCCTATTAGACTATTTATAGTATTCAAGAGGAACACATGGATTAATCTGGATGGTTGTCTCATTTTAAAATGAATGAGCGAGATTCACCTTGAAATATCAAATGTTTTGCATGAAACTCAAAGTGTCGCTCCCCTTTACTCCACACCACTTTGCTTGAAAATCAAAACGATGCCATAACTCTCTGACTTTTGATTATGTCATCATGTTGTTTCAAACAGTAAAGTTTCACCTGCTCAATAAAGGCTTTTTGAAACTCACCAAATGACGTCTGTTCAACAAATAGTCGACCAAACATAGTCGACCCTCTAGAGTCGACAATGGATTCTCGTCAACACCAACTTATCAAACTTAGGCACTCACCCCAAAGAGTTCAATCGACAACCAACCAAGCAGTTGACTCGACTTACTCCAAACC
This sequence comes from Asparagus officinalis, assembly GCF_001876935.1. NCBI lineage: Eukaryota > Viridiplantae > Streptophyta > Magnoliopsida > Asparagales > Asparagaceae > Asparagus > Asparagus officinalis. The sequence continues at coordinate 46,300,312 of NC_033795.1, forward strand.
AAGAAGAGACAAAAAACAATTGCTCAAGTTCGAGATGTATTCCCTTAACAAAGGATGAGCGCCCTCGAATCAGTAGTCAAGTTCGTAAATCAACAATGGAGCTAAGTCATTCAGAATACACATTGAGATTGCACAGCACAGAGAAAGAAAATTTGGTTTCAAAAATATTTCTTTATTCATCTATAAGGAATATTTACCGGATACAATGTTTACTTATATACAACAAAGCAGAGAGGTAGAAGAGCCCTAGGAGTCTAAGAGAGGTCTAACCCCTCTCTAGGAGTTACATGCAGGGAGCTGCTCGGAGCAGTTAGCGGAGTCAGCAGAGTCAGCAGAGTAGTCTCTTCCTTTGTCTGCTCCAAGTGCTTCCACTTACAACAACTCGTCCAAACAGTTGGCCATGATAGTAGGGTAGTGGAAGCAATCAGGTGGGTTTCTCATCTCGACTGGGAGCTATGCTGAGAGGTAGTCATACCCAGCCTTGCAGACGATCTCCACTTTAGTTTTTCTGGTTAAGCTCTAGCGATACCTCTCGATGATCTCTTGATGGTGAGGCTTCAACTCGAGATAAGCATTATAGCTTTGGGCCCGCGCTAGAGACTCCTACAAGGGGATGACCTCCCCTTGGATCTTGAAAATCACTATATGCTCCTTGTCCAGCTGATGTTTCATAAGCGCCGCCATGTCCTCCATTTTATCTAGTACCATAGTAAGATCCCTCTCCAGCAGAGATACTCCATTCTCTCGGCTTTCTTCTAGGTCTCCTTGAGCTCCCGCCTAAGCCTGTCGACCTCGAAAGCATCTAGGTCTGGTGTCTCAGTAGCCCTCTTCGAGTCGGCCCCTCTATTAGCCTTTAGGGAAGTAACCTCCCCTAGAAGCTCGAGATATACAGTCCAGACCCGCTCCATCTAGCCGTATAACTCTGTCTACAACAAAGCGCCTTGAACCAGATAGCTATGGAGGCTTAGGTGGAGACTGACACTAGGGACCACTAGCAAAAACTCCTCATCTCTAGGAAGTAAGAACTGCTCGACCGCCCTCGACTAAATCCGATGCTATTTACGTCAGGAATGATTTTCATTGTAGCTTCTAGTAAAATGTTTTAACAGAAACAAAAGAATGAGCTTACACGTGTATAACTCTTCTTTACAAAGAAACAAAATTATTGTGCTCCCTAGAAAAACACACAGAAATTCCTACGGAGAAGCCTCTGTTTGCGTAGGATCTTTGCCTGTGCCGGTTATGCGTAATCCGTGGACCACCGAATCAACGTTTCAAGTTGGAAACAAAGAAGGTTGATAGTTGATGTTTCGACGTAGAAACAAGAACTGAAGTGAATATCTTAGCAAACTACGATGAACACTCTTCTCAAGAAAAAGTCAAAGCTTGAATTCGAGGAAACACCGAAGGGCTCGGGAGATTTCTTGAAAGTGGTAAATAACTCTCTCACTTATGCTCAAAGTTTGCCAAATGCTCGTCTCTGCTTCTAATCATCAGTCCCTCAGTACCCCATGCACAAATGTGCCAAGGAGTATTTATAGCCATTGGAAGCCGTAACCGTTGAAAAGAAGTTGAAACAGCTGACGATTACTACCTCCTTTGGGCGAGACAATGTTTACTATCTCTGCTAAAGGAAGCAGTTCCAGCCAGTTTGTAACCATCGTCTCACTACTTGAAGTATGTTAAATATCGCAATTTTCAAGAGTAGTGGGCATCTTTCACGACTATAACCATCCATTAATGTTAATGAATGTTTTCCAGCAGTTATGGAGCCACGTTGACCCCGCAAAAAGTCACAAAACCGTCATAAAACACGAGAGGCTGTCTCGCCATTGGCAAGACAACTATCACTATCTCGCATATCCGAGACAACCAACATTGTCTTGAAAATGCGAGATAGTGGAGACTGTCTCACCAACTGTGAGACAGCTCCATGTCTTTTTGAGTTGTCGTATTGCGTTCTTCTTTGCTTCCTTTTGCTTTGGCTACTCTTCTTTGACTTATATGATGACGTTCTTCATCTTCTCCCAGTCTTGAGCATTATTTGGGACCTATAGATAATTTTTGATACCTACAGATATCCCCTCCAAAGTTTTCTGCCTCCTTAGTTTTTTATTGAGGAGTCTGAAATACTTTGGACAAGATCGGCCCTGCTTCTGCCCAAAGTTGGATTATGTAGAAGGACCTGTAAGTTACTTCAGTTTCTTAACTTCTTTAGTTTTTGGCTTTCTCAATATTTTATCAAGGAGTTTGAAATACTCCTGGTACTACAACGTCGTTGACCATTGTTGAAATCTGGAACTTAAGTTGATATGTTGACTTATGAGAAGTTGAATTAGCTCGTGTCTTTAAGTTAACACTGAACTGATCATCTTTGTCAACAGCTCGTAGCTTAATTATAGTCAAACTTCTAGGGGTAATTTTGGAATACAACCATCTTGAACCAAATCTTGGCGTAACTGTTGGTGTATTGCTGGACGCTGACTTCTGTTGTTGGTGTAAACACAGTTTATACTTGTACGTAGCTAGAGTCTATATAGTTTAAGCTCTTAAGGTGTTGGAGCGTTGAGAAGCAGTTTATACTCATATACTCATTAGAGTATGAAGATGTTTTACCTCATATACCAGTCGGAGGTTCATGGAGAAGCAATTTATACTCATATACTTGTTGGAGTTTACTAGAAATGAGTTATGAATGCAACGAAAACACGTATCGGATACACACCGAGTCAACCCATTGTGCGAGACAATCCTCATTGTCTCGGGTGTATGAGATAGTTTATGCTATCTCACATGTGCGAGACAGCGTTGACTGTCTCGCACAGAGTTGGCCAATCGGGTCTGGGGTTCTTTTAAGTCCAATGTTACGGCGGCGCCTCTCCAAGTTCAAAATTCCTTCAAGAACCCCTATAAAAGAGTTTCTAATCCTTTCCTCCTCTTTAGCCACTGATCTTGATCAAAGAAGTGGACTTTCATCTAGGATTTTGAAGCTTAGTCTTGAGGATTCGACTTATTTTTGTGATTCTTCACCACCAATACTTGTTTTCTTTGAATCCTTGGTAAGAACCGATCCTAGGGATTCAATTTGGGATTTGTTTGAGCCTTTATTTATATTCCACTTCAAAACCCTAACTTTTACTTGATTTTTAGTCCAAGATCTCAGTTTTTACCATGTCTCCCAAGAGATCTCGTGTTCTGAAGGGTAGATCAGCTATCCAATCATCTAAGAAAGAGGAACCTATGGCTTCATCGTTCAGGGGTGAGCTTTTACTGTTTCATTGATTAGAATTTTGATTATGTATCCTCGTTTGTTCTCCTTCGCGAGGCATTTGGGAAGAGCCTGTATCCTCCTTTGTGGGGATCGATGCTTAATAGACGTGTTTTTCTTTGCTAAAACACGCTCAAAGGCAAGGAAGACAATTATACAATGTATTATAACTTACAAGGCAGGGTTCACTGCCTCGTAGTTTCTGAGATAGTGTATGTTGTCTCGCATGCATGTTGTCTCTCATGCGAGACGGTTATAACTGTCTTGGAAGCTACGAGATAGTGCCCTTGTCTCGTAAGTGTTGTGAGATCAGTTTTAACTCCCTCTTTTGCCTTTAAAATTTTTCTTCAACTGCATATGACAAATCCCCTTTTGTTCGTTGTAGTTGATTTTCCACTGATGGTATTTTCCCCCCGTGCGGTGAGTGGTTATAGCGGCGTTGCGTATGCCTCTTTTGACAAGATGCCCCTCATCCCTGAGGCTCCTCAATTTGATGTGAATGGGCCAAAAGAGATTCCTGGGCTTGTATGAGAGGGAAGTCAATCGTACACTATGAGTGTTGATTACGGTTGCGCCACTTACTAAGGATTCAGAATTTACTCAACCTCTAAGGAAGCCTAATTACATATTTGGTGATTCTGTTGAGGATCCCGACATTCTTATTTGTGGAGAAAAACAGTGGCTGAATGAGTATGATGGGAACTTCAGATTCCTTCCTCCGATTACCCACCACTACTCTTTAATCCATTTGCAGAAATTGGCCATGACACGAGAGATGTCATGGCGCTTGACTAAGAACCAAGAGCGAGTTCATTGCGGGTTCATCAGCCAGAGTAAAACTTTGGGCTCCAGTGATAGGAATTTTATTCGTGGACTTCACCCTGGAGTGTTGGGATAGGATGATGTGTCACAAAATGAACTATTGATAAAGGTAAACACTGTAAGGAACCGCCTTGAAAGGTTAGTCAAGGAGTTGCCCATCAAGGGTTACATGTGCTATGGTTGGGTCCACTCGTCTGCATATAAGTGGTGGACACGGATAATGAGCTATGTGCTTGGTCGGTTAGGCTAGGAATTGAGTGAGAAGGGGTTGTATGTCCCCATCCGTGCGAGCATGTATGGCCTCCCCATCAGTGTGAATCACTTCTTCATACTGCTCGAGATTTACAACCTGGATACCAACACCTTCCTTACCAAGAATGGAGAGTTGGGACTTCCAATCCATGAAATGATGAAGGTCTCGGGGTTGTCAATGGGAGATACACCATACCAGGAGTACTTCCTAACCAACCACTAATTGAATCAGATGAGAATAGATGACTCTGCTAGATATGACATCTTATGTGTTAGCCCTCTTGTTTTGATGATGTTTTACAACCATCATTATCGGTACTAATTGCTTGTTGAGTGATAATGTAGTTAATATATATATCAAGCATGTTAGTGCCATACATGAAGGATTGGATGGAATATGTGCTACAACGATGATATCCAAAGGAGGAGGAGGCAGAGTGATGAAGCAACGTTTATTAAAGAACACCAAATGCAATAAAAAGCTTCATCAAACTCAAGCTATATCAAGACTCAAAGAATTGTATTCTATGTGAGGATATTAGCTAGTTTTTATTTTCTTTCTAGTGCTAGAATGTAGGCAAGTAGTTTAGATTTTATTTGAAGCTATTGGGATATCACACACACGTTTTCATACTTATAGTTTTGAGCGTTTTCACAAAATATTATTTTTCACAAGTATAAGGACCTATTCGCAAAATTCTTTTTCCAAACAATTTGTTTTTAGTGTTAAAAATATTTTATAAAGTTTCACAATTTTTGGAAGTCAATTAAATATTTTATAGATTTTTTAAAAGAGTCAAAAACAGTATTTGCATGTGTATCAGTTTGCGGTCAACCGCCACGGTCGACCGAGTCTGAGTTCTTTTCATCAGTGGGCAGCAGAAACTTTCACGGTCGACCGCTGCGGTCGACCGTGAGCTCAAAAATTCCTACAGTTGACCGCAGAAGTTTTTGGAAAATTTTCAAGTTTGTAAGCAAGCTCACGGTCGACCATGAGAATTGTACGGTCGACCGCCGCTTATTCAAACGGTCTTTTTTGGTACATCTTTCAGCCTGATTTTTTCTAGAATTTGAGGGATTAGGGTATGGGTTTAAACAGCTGTATTTTCTCCTATTTAAACCCCCTATACTGCTTCTTCCTCAAGTGTCCCAAGCTTTTGAAAAACCAGATATCTATTTTACTGAGAGCCAAAATTTTCAAACCTGATTTTCTCTGTTTTCAGTTTTTACTTCCCAGCTTCAGTTTAATCTTTCTTCTTGCCATAGGGACATTATAAAGGGAGATTTTTTACACCATTACTAGTGTTGAGAGCTTGATCTTGTGAAGATCAACTGTGTGGGAGTGTGATCTTGTGGTGATCAACTGTGTAGTTTCTTGTGAAGATCAACTGTGTGGGAGTGTGATCTTGTGGTGATCAACTGTGTAGTTGTGAGATCGTGTGGAGATTGTTGTGTAAACTGTGTGGGAGTGTGATCTTGTGGTGATCAACTGTGTAGTTGTGAGATCGTGTGGAGATTGTTGTGTAGAAGAAATTCCGACTTCCAAACCGGGTTGTGTAGTAGATTCTCCTCGAGAGTGGGGAGCGGGGACGTAGGTCAGCGGGCCGAACCTCATTAACACATCGCGCGTCACTTGCATAACGATTTCTCACTCTATCTCCTTTACATTTGTTGTTCATTATTGTGGTGTATTGCTTGCCTTATTTTTATTGCATATTTATAGCCTTAAGACCCTAATCACCCCCCTCTAGGGTCGAACATTATGGGATATGACTTGACACTTGTAGGCATTAAAAATTACCTATAGGTTCCCGCACGTAGCTCGAGATGGAAAAAAGATGATGAACATTATTATCCAAGTCAACAAGTATTATTTGATACCATAAGGAAGCTAACAAGCGCACGAAGTGAGTTGACGAAACATACGAGTTAACGGGACAACAAAATAGCGAAGAAATGACTCGATCGAGAGTTTCATTTCACCGACAAAAGGCGAAGTGCCACTCATGTCTCATTCACTCCATAGTGTTTCATCTAGAGGAGGTATAAGCTCCATAGTGTTTCATCTAGAGGAGGTATAAGTCTCTTTACCAGCTTTTCAACGCATCTTAAATTACGTCATTCTGAGATCGGATGGGAGAATAAGAGGCGAAACAATCGAAACGCACCAAACAACGTCTCGGCCAACGGCCAAGACACCAATGGTGTCTCAGCCAAGCCCGAGACACCATTCGTGTCTCAGCCCATGGCCAAGACATCATTCGTGTCTCACGCTCAGAAAGGCTGTTTTCGCCCGTATAACCTCCCTAAAACATGTTTTTCGATAAGATTTTGGGATTCCTTTAGTCTAGAGCCTCTCCAACTGATTTGAGGTTATTTTTGAATGTTCTTAAGTGGTTACAACTAAGGATAAGATCAAATAGTTCATTCTTATCTGAAAAAGAGCTTCTGAAGCCTATAAATACAGCCCTATGGCCTTCATTCACAGGGACCAGGAATATAAAGCTGTCGGCGAAGCCCTGCCATTTTGAACTGTAGGGGTCCACGAATTTCAGCAAGGAGGAAGCGGGTTCTTGGCAAGTTCTTCAACAAAAAGGAGGAGAGTTCGATAGATCTATAACCGCTTCAACCTCATTCATCTGCTTCCCTTGAGATCGTACTATTGCCATGATCTCGAGAAGAGTGTTTATCTCACCGTTGCTAAGATATTCACTTTAATTTCTTATCTCCTTCACGAGGTAATAAAATCAATCAGATCTGATCATTTGGTGGTCCATGGATAAATCTCGGCACCGACAAAGACCCCACGCAAGCAGAAGACTGATAAATGATCTCTCTGCGTGTGTTTTCAAGAAAGATATAATCGTTTAATCTTTTTTGTGTGTGGAGAGATCTTATAAAAAGACTCTTCTTTTCAAACTTATTGTAACGACAGAAGTTGTAATAAGTCCCGTAATGAAGAAACCAACTTTCAATGTAAATACGTTGGTGACCATAGTGGGAGCCAATAGCCTTGCTGCCGAGGCTATCGTGCCACATCCAATGATCAAGATCCCTGTGCATGAAGAGGTCGAATACGAGTTCGACCAGCAAAAGTTCGAGGAGTACGTCTCCTTCTCCTCTATATCTTCCTCTCCTTGCAAACGTAGGAAGACCACTTTCCTAAAGAAGGTTCGTTGGTCTTCATATCTAAAGGCCGAGGCTATCGATATTCACCCAATTGCTATTGAAGACTCCTCTCTGGCGTCCAAGGAAGCTAGATCCTCGTGACAACTTCTCACAAGTCAAGGAGTTTCCCATAGAAAGTGCACCAACTCTGACGAAGAGGGCTCGTCAGAAGTGGCGCAAATATCTTGTCCGTTAGTTCGCCAAACCTTTGGAGCAGGTAGATGGAAACCACTATTAAGCAAACTTAGGATTCAAAAGGCACCAAACCACTAAGTCATCGCCACAGCAAGCAATGGGTTCCTCCTCCCAATCGTCAACTAACAAATGAGTTTGTGTCAAACAAACCCATTCTACTCTTGAGGAGCACATCTAGAAGCATCGTGCACTTCTTGCACAAGCGCATATCCTTTTATAAAAGGCACAAGAGCTGCAAAAGGAAGATGTGGTCAAAGAATCACCAAAATCCAAGCAAGTTTGGGTACCAAAGGCCAAAACAACGCTAAAAACGGCATCAAAAGTAGTTAAGATGCCTCTACTTGGGAGAGACAATAGTCGTGTCTCTTATCTAATTCCAGCTCTAAGGCTGCTTCCCAACCTCCATCAACTTCCAACCCCACTCCAGTTGCTCTTCTACCTCCGGTGAAGCCCTACGGTAGAGTGGATCTATCCAAATTCAGAATTCCATTGAAGGATCACCAGGGTCCTCTATACAAAGATCGAGGCAAGACTCTTGTCAAAGAACGCTTGGGCTCAGTGAACAAATCCGGAGCAACTGTAGGCATTCAAAAATGCCAAGCTTCAAAATATGAAGAGGATTGTCGGGAAAATGAACCATGTCTTAATTCGAGACAAGGCTCATTGTTTAGTGAGGACCCACTTCAGGAATGAGGGTTGCCACGCAACTTAACACCAAAAGATGAGGTTCGCTGCATTGCGAAGCTCGATATCAGAGTTCATCGATGAGCAAAGCTACTCTCGAAGATGACGCCCGTCATTGAACACAGGGTTCTATGGTCATTGGATACGAGGTTCAAAACTCACCACCAGACGTAAAGCTCATTAGTGAAGATGAGTATCATAAAAAAGGAAATTCAGAAGACTTGCTACGTAGTTGGACTCAGTTGTCGAAGACGAAGTTCGTTAGTGAATATGAAGCTCGTCAGACGGTGTCAATGAAGACAGATCGCTATATTGCAAAGTTGGTTTTAGAAAACAAACCTCGCTGTATATTGAGGCTCGTTCAATCAGATGAACTTCGTCATGCAGCGAAGCTCGTCGCCCACATGAGATCTGGATGTAACGGCTCCGAAGACTCAGTCAGCCACGTAGGCTAATCTTCTAGAGCATGTTACGACGGGTGCTGAATTGGAGGAGGCAGTCACGCCCCTCTACCCATGATCTTAGCACGTCAGTTACGTGCTTAAACCCTATAAATAGCCATGGATGGCTACGAAGAAAAGGGTTGGAGATTTTCGACATGGACTTCAAGAAGCATCGGAGATCAGAGTTTCTAGGTACAGATTCGGAGTTTGAACTTCAATTCTAGCCGACTAATGAACATAAGAAACTCCAGCAATATTGTTCTGATCGTCAACGGGAGGCAATCTCGACTCAAGCATCAAGGGAATCATCCTTTCGCTACCAAGAATCCACATTAAATAAGGAGAAGTTGAATTAATCTTCTCTTCATCTGTAATCGAGATAGAGAGAGTGAGTGGTTGTACGGGTTTCGTACCAAGTAATCAAACCCAATTTTATTAAAACAAGAGAATCAATTCCAATCAATTTTTCAACCCTACAACCACTCTTCAGACTAGGGGTCGTATACATCATCCCAATAAACTAATTCTAGTAACCACCCGCTTGGGGGTGCGTGTGGAAGATCGAGAGCCCATTAAGATTCCACCTTCTCTAAGGTGTGATTCCAAACGAGTGACTCCTGCAAATGCTAACAAGGCATTACCTATTCAAATGAAAACCTGTCAGTCAAACAACAACGTTAGACCTAGAGACTCAAACCAACAGCTGATAGGTTGCTCCGACCATAATGTCGATGAGTTGTACTATCGGGCTTGGGGTACGAATAAATCTCGAAAGAGAAGTACCCCAGAATTAGACTCTTACTGTCCTTATGAGAGATTAATCAGGATAGTATTATTAGAGTGTAACTGTCCCAAGACCGCTCCATGGAGGGTCTTGGTATTCGAAAGAATCTCTACCGAAGTGTCCAAATCTAAATCAAGATGCTTCTACAAGAAGAAATCTACCGGTCATGATGACTGTAGGCATATAAAATTGCTTATAGATCCCTTAGCACAGCTCGGCACAAACCGACGAACCAACAAGGCGACGAGATCGACGAATCGCACGCAAGTAACGAAATTAACGTCCATTCGTCGTGTGGCGATCAAGCCAACGTTTCGAAGAGTCAACGAGTCATAACCAAGGGGAAACTCGGCACGAATCACGATCGAATCAAGATCAATTTCGGACTCCAACTCAGAGCGGATTTACTGCCAAATCAGGAATCCCAATTTACTGCCAAATCAGATCATCAAATCAGAGTCTCAGGTCAATCGAAACACGGCACAAACGAACAACCGGAAAGACTCGAAAAAGTCGGAAAACACCGCCGCGGACTGGCGCTCGGCCAAAGCCGAGCCAGCCCAAGGTGCTCGGCCTTCAACCGAGCCAGCTTGCGGTTGGCTCGGCCACCGAGCCACCTCAAGGTGCTCGGCCAAGCCGAGCACCTGAGAGTGTCCGGTGGCCGAGCCACCAAGGTGGCCCCACGCCGAAGCCACCTTGGGTGGCTCGGCGGCGAGCCACCCAAGGTGGCCTCGGCCAATGCCGAGCCACCTCGGGCGTGGTCGTCGGTGCACGACACTTGGGGTGCTCGGCCATGAAGCCGAGCCACCCCAAGGTGGCTAGCACAGTGTCGGCCACCCGAGGTGGCGACAGTGGCCCGAGGTGGCGACAGTGGCCAGAGGGGCCGACAATTCCCTATTTTGCAGCCACTGTCTGAGAGCTATAAATAGCCTCAGAGATGTTCATTTCAGAGGTCGAACTTTCAAGAGCCAAACTCTGCCGGATTGAAGAGTGAACTCGGAGCTGTTGAAGACCAGAAGACTTGCACATTCAGATCTGATCCTCGCGACATCCACGTCAGAAAAGGCAGGATCTCGAGAGCGAAGAAAGAACAGATCTGAGATCTACACGGGACTACACTCCAGATCTAAGCTTGGTCTTAGATCTCGAGATCTTGAGCGATTATTCCCTTGGTGGATTAATTCCTCCCGGCTATTATTCCCTTCGTGGAATAATACCCGCATACTCGTGTAAATCCGACCAAATCTAGATCGCGCGTGTCCACGGATTAACCCCGGCGTTGGCAAAGAACCACCAAAACGACGACCGCAAAACAGGAGCTCGTGATTTGTTCACAGGAGAGTTGTAATTTTCTTTATTTTCTTTGATTTAGTTGTAACCGGATCTATAAAAGACCGGATCTTTTGTAACTCAAAAAGTTGTAAGCTCAAGATGACAATTATCTCATTAATGAAGAAAGCTACAGTTTTCCACGCGAAACACTGGCGACCACGTGGAGCCACGGATCTCGCCAACGAGATCGATGCGTCGCAGCGCGGATTGTCAATCCCGGTCGTGGAGGAGGTCGATACGAGGTCCACCAAGCAAGTTCGAGAGTACGTGTCCTCCGGCTTCATCTCCCCCCGCAAGTCCAGAAGTCTCCTCCGCGGAGAAAAGCTCGTTGGTTTGAAGGTGCTCGGAAGCCACGAAGCTCTAGAACCACTGACGCCGAAGTTGCGTCAAATGAAAGTTCACCGACCTCCAATCAGGTCAACCCAACTCCGCCAACGCCTCTACTGTTCAGGGCGTTGTGACTCTCTAAAGAAGCCCGCCAGAGGCGTCTGTCAACGCCTTGCGGCAATTCGCTAAGGCGATGGAGTCTACGGACGGATTCCGCTACCACGCGGAGTGAAGAACAGAAGAGGCAACAAGCCTCAACCACCAAGAATGGCGAATCTTACAAGCCGCCAAAGAAAGAATATGTCCGCGTCAAACGGAACCGTTCGACGCTCGAGGGGACGCGTATCGCAACGCCGCCGCGATGTCAGCGCAGGCACGCGGGCTCAAGCTCAGAAGCCTGTAGAAAGCTGCAAAAGAGGTGGAGAAGAAGCACCACCAACACCCAAATCTGAAGCCTAAGTCTGAAGTGGCGACTCAGGCCAAAAAGCAACCAGTGCCAACCTTCTAAGAGAGTCAAACTCCGGCGAGTCAACCAAGATCGCACCGTCAATCCCAATAACTTCTCCGGAGATCATGCAGAGTCATCCCGCAAGAAGAAACCAATTTTGGAATGCCTCGGTCCAATTCCTGACGTGAGAGGCAAAGCTCCATTCACGAGCGTTTGGGCCGATGAGAAGCTCAGAATGACTCAACATACTGGGGTCGCCATCACTCCAGCATGACAAAGACCTCAAGGCACTGCGCCGACCAATTTGCGCTATTGAAGTCCAAGATCACGTGCGAAAATTCACGCCCAAAAAGGCATGTTTTGAGCGAGTTAACCTTTGAAAGCCCAAAGAAGGCAAGTCAACCTCAGATGGAACATTATCATCTGATAATGATTGTGTTGTACCTGAGAAGCGTGCCCGCACACGATAGGTTACTTGACTGTCAAAATGACGTTATTTTACTATCGTGCTGGGTACGAATAGAACAGGAAGAGGAGTCCCGAGAACGGGAATTCATGTCCCTGTTCCAAACTCATCGGCGGTATTGTCGGAATGCAATTGCATTAAGGCGATCCCGAAAGAGTTTCAGTTTTTGAAAGATCATGCAGAAACGCCAAAACCAAGGCCTAGGCGCTTCCAAGCGAAGAAGAAGGGTGATTGAAGACGGAGAATTCCGAGGGTCACCCCAACATGACGAGCAAAGGGACATCGGCACGAGAAAGATTTCGAGTCGATTCTGAAAGCTTCCGACCACTAGAACCGTCTGCGTCCGAACCAATAGAGCAGCAACTTATGGTAGGATTCGGACAAGACAGCCTTCAGAAGATGAAGAACTTGATGCCGCTCCGCAGGTGGCATCAGATAATACAGTATCCAGCGAGGACAACCGCGAGGCCCTGATGAATAAGTCGGGAGCAGATGGCCAAAATGCCTGAAGACGTTTGGCCTAAGCAGAAAGAAAGTTTCAAATTTGAGATGGAGATGAGCCATGCAGCAGATGAGAGAATGCCATGACCAACAGAATCCAAGCATTGCGCGACCAACAGGGCGAGCAGAATCATCTGTAACCCGATTAATGTGGAGATGAGGATACAAATGCTCGTAACACCAAATGATCCTCCCGTCAACGCAGGGGTGTAATGAGAATGCTGGCGAAAAAGAAACCGGCGAAAACCTGGAGATCAAGAACCTCGAGAGCAAAATCAACACACTAATTTCCGCTCAAGAGACGAAGAAAACAGGCATTCCTTGCCCATACCCAAGAGAATGGGAATCGATCCCATATCCGGCGAAGTTTAATCTAATTAACTTCATGCCGTTTAATGGATGGTTCACCTACGCCAGCCATTTGATTTACTTCAAATCGCATTTGGGAGTGATTCTGGTAATGAGCCTCTGATGGTGCGGTCATTTCTCGGCACTCCTTCCGCGGAGGTCCGCCTCGATTGGTATCGCCAGCCCCCCTCCCCCCCCCCCCCCCCCGTCAAGCCAGGCAGCGTAACAGCTGGAGTACATGTGAGAGACAAGTCGCTGCCAACTTCTTCGACGACGACACCGAATATCTATCGGATCGTTGCCTCGATGAGAAGCACGAAGGACGGAGAGTAGTCGATACCTTCGTCAAAAGATCCGGAACAAGGCGTATGAGATATGCGGACCGAATCACCGAGGAATTCATCCTCCAAACCTGCCACAACAACGCTCGCGTTGGACTGTGCTTAGACAAGCAATGGACAGCACCATCCAGATACATGGAAGGACTTGAAATCCGGGAGAGCAAGCTGGGAGCCGATCCTCAGGAGAAGAAGGCGAAAAGAGGCAACACGGCGACGAAGTGGTCAAGCAAAACTTTCGCTCCACGGGAAAAGGTAAGGCACAACTAATCATGATGCTAATCAAACCTTTCAATTTGCAACCACAGTCAAACAACAGCCTGCGCAGCCAAACAAGCCACCCCAACAATCCAGGAACAAATGCGCAACAACGGCCTCAGAAGCAGAAATCTGCGCGAGCCGAGGTTTCCTAAAGTGAACTCCTTCAAAAAATAATGGATGATGAAGTCTGCCCGGCATCTTCAAGATACCTGTTGGAGAAACAACAAAGATCCATTGCCGGCGATCGTGGATCCAAAATGGGGCCACAAATGAGGATCCAAAAGTACTGGCGCGTACACAGAGCGGTCCACCACCCTACAGAATCATGAGCCTACCACCGTCAAAGACAATGATCCAGCGTTAATCGACGTAGAGTTCATTAACCGAAACCAGTCAAGAATGTGGGGCCAACCGCAGTGTCAATGCTAGTTTGGCGGTGCCTACAACTTGTTTCGAGCAAAACGCGTCTTGCGTCACCAAAGTAGGGATGAAGAGCGGCCAATACGATCTCGCACGTACGGCAGCGTCAAAAGGGACTTGTGCCCAGCACAACTCCCCTAAGGCGAAATCCTTGATTCATCCAGAATCTGATTGGGAGTCACTGAACAATGGCCGTTTCGTCATCCGGAGAAGTCTAAACGGAAAAGGTGAAGCTCTTGTTATGGGTTCCTACTGCTTTCCCGGGGAAGGATGACAAAGAATCTTCCACTTTCCATGCTCTCTGAAGAAGAACAAGAAGCTTTGCGACACGGAGACGGAAAGAATACCACTACAATTATCGCCCTACCTAATGACGGTCAACGAGTGAGGAACAGCGGGGACAGCCAAAACTCTCACGGAAGATGGGAGTATTGCAAGTCCCACACCGGTAATAGAAGCTCTACGACAGCGCCGTGAATATAACCAAAAGAAAAGATTCCCCAATAGGTAACAGAATCGAACAGTCTCGTTTCAGTCGTCACAATGTGGAAAGGACAAACGCGACAAGCTCGAAGGAATCCGCATGGCTTCGACATACCTGGGCAATATAGCGATAAATTCCTGCCACCGGAAACGCTGTATGAGTTGCTGCGACTTATCCAAGGATAACCAGGGAGGCCCATACAATGAAGCTTTGGCCAATGCAGGATGGTATTGACTCAATTGTTCAAGCCGTTACGTGAATGAACAGCCAGAACCGCGATGTCACAGTATGCAATCATAGGACTAAGACAATTCCCTGCATTACTTTCACCAAAGAAGATATGCAGACAAGAATTTCGAACACGTTTCCGCGCCGTTATATTTCGTCGGCATTACATGGCCTCCATAAGCCAAGTCAACCGATTCATGTGGATCCTGGGTGCTGCCTTTGAGTATTATGCCGCTTCGATTTGATGCATTTTCCTCGGATTCAGAGTAAGCAATTGGCGTCCACAGGCCACTGTCTATTTATGGAATTCAACACTAGTGGCTTCGAAGTACCTTGGTAAGATCCTGGGTGATGAATAATGCCGATGGAGGATCTGAAAGACAGAAGTCACGTGTTATGTGCGATCGAATGCGGAGACTTCGTACACTTACTATTCGGGTCGGCCTTGGACCATGTAAGTGATAATTCCATGCTACTTCTGCCTATTAGTGTTTGAAACGTGATGTCAGACCTACTCAATGAGGTTAGCGACGGTGGTTCAGCGGATAAACAACCATTCAAGGGTATTTTTATGAGAATTATTTCACGTATTCTTCTCCTTTATGGTAACGAATCCGATACTGAACATCGGCTCAGGGACAGACAGCGGAGAGAAGGAAGCTTTCTGAAGCCGGATTTCGATTTCAAATGGCGGTTGTTTTAAATGACATTGACCCTAGTAATCATCTTGACGATGAACAATCGGCAGTATGCAGATTGCTTAACTGGCAACTTGCCGCATATTGCAATAAAAGATGATTTAGAGTACTCCTGTCTCTGATGATGGTGATAAAGAGCTTTACGAGCAATCCTGGGTTTTTGTAATATGCGATCCGATCATCCTAGTAACCGAAGGACACCTTCCAGCATCTTCGGAAAACCATGGTATCCCCCGAACAAAGTAAGAGGCTTGCTAAAGAAGTGATTTACTGGTAAAGGAAAAAGCTCTCCTTACCAGATCATTTCCTAGTGGGACGAAATATGACAAACCTGGTCGAAATTTTTCTGTTATTCAAGTATAGTCAGAAGCGCTAAGGTCATGGAAAGCAGCGGCACGATTTCAACTTCGGAGAAGGTTTATACTGTCGCATCGAGTCCTCGTAATCCAGCCAAGCAGTATATGTACCAAAAGGAAACCGGAGGATTATTATGAATATGGCGAGGTCTTAGTTATGTTCATCAGATGACGATGTGGTTGGGCAAATCATCGCATCAAATGGGTAACAAAGCAAGAAGGCGATACTCTCCCGTGCTGCAGAGTGGACTTCGAATACAAGTCTGGAGAAGTTGCAAAACCCTATGGTCAAATATGCGCTACAGCCGATCACCACCAATGTGAAGACGAACGATTCAAATTGCCAACATGGAGACCGTGGGGTGCACCATTCATGAATATGCAATATGGCCGATAGCGTTCAAGCAAAGAGAACCACCCAGCTGAAGATAAAATCGTCCAGTATTAACCATCGGGTGTATGAAGCCAACCTCAAAGCCTATATTCTATCAGCGACTCAGTCTTTCCCCAGATGAGATAAGGAGGATATTAATTGCTCTCATCAGGAATCTATATCGAGTGTCTTTGCATGAATTATGAAGACATGCCACCGGGCTCGATCCGCCTAATGTCTGCATGCACACGCCTCGATATCAGCGTGTATGCCAAAACCTGTCTCAAGCCAACAGCATAAGACGGTTTCTGTCCGCAGGATTAATGAAGCATTTGAGGCAGAGGTTAAGAAGTTGATCGAGATCAGGATTTTATCGAGAGAACAACATCCAGACATGGTTTAGCAACATCGTTCCCCGTCAATGGAAGAAGATATGGCAAAATGGATTTGCATCGACTTTCAGTAACCTTGAATGAAGCATGTCGAAACGACGATTTCCCTCTCCAGATCACGGATGTCATTATTCGACCAATACATGTGGATTTGAAGGGATGATCCTTCATGGATCGATTTCCGGATATACCAGATCAAGATGCATCCAAAGGATGAGGAAGCATACGGGTTTAGAACACCCCTCGCGTTTTCTGCCTATACGTAGAGCCTTTCGGCCTGAAGAATGCCGGTGCCACATACCAGCGGAGCCGAGGACTAAGATTTCCCAAGAACATCTCAGGGAAAAAGCCGCAATGTTACGTTGATGATTTGGTCTGTTTTAAAAGCCAGGGGGGGGAGATGGAACCTGTATATTAAGACCCGTCGATGGGTTTTATAAACATATCTCAGATTGAAGATCATAAGGATCCTATCTTAGCATTGTCGGATATACTCATATTGACAGAATCCAATAGGTGCTTAGTATCAGATTAAGGCATATATTACCCGATAATGTAAATTAAGCTATATAACTTCCTTTGCTGTGCGAATTATTGTATTTTAGTCGTTCGATCTTATTCTTGTTCTTGAAATTTTCTTTCGGGTGCCGTTTTCGTATGTCAGTCACACTAAGGACGTCAGATCTATCTCTAGTTCGTGATCTAATTTTTCTGATTGATTACCATATCCCGTTATTAGGCAACAATGGCTAGGCTGATAAGGTGGAAAGGCCGGATAACATTGGGAAGTTTACCATCTTTTAATTGTACATTAATATCTGTTGAGTACTCTATATTTATTTATACACCCTCCGTGACTAACAGATATAAGCTGTGCGTGCTACGTATTTTTGTTATCATCTACGTGAGTCTTGCAATAACAAAGCACAAAAGACAGGTTTTACTAGTGTTGCTTACGAATACCCACGATATGGAGCGGTACAATTATCACTTAGAACTAAAAATCATCGATCCATATTGACAGCACGAAAAAGAAAGCTTAGAAGTTGGTGGCATGTGAAGAATCATAACTTTTAGACATGTTGCCAAACCGTTCCTCCATAGAATAAAAAAAGGAAAATAAGACAAATAAGACATTAGGTTGGGAGTCTATCTCCATCGCGTTCAATGTTCCAAAGAAAAAAAGGCCACTGCACCGCAAACTAACAAATTATATGAAAATGTAAGTTATATAATGAAAGTATGTGGACACAGCTGTCGCCACCACATATCTTTTTATCAAGAGAACTTAAAATTCCACTTCAATATCTTCGTAGGATATTTCCAGACATGTGTTAGCAACATCACGAAACTTTTTTACTCCAATCCTAAACCTCTGTAGTCATCTCAAAGCGTTCGAAAGGAACCAACATATCTGGCGATACCGTTTATACCCTTGCTTTTTTCCCCGTTCACATTTCTGATCCCTGTATCCGGGCCCCCCTCATACACCTTACCAAATCCAAACCGAAATCTAGTACGATCATCATCAATTCAATCTCGCAGATTTTTACTTTTTGATTTGCATATAAAATCGTTATTCTACTTTCTTATCCTGTCAAAGCACCGTGTCATGAATCCGGAACCTACTCAATCCTTCAAGCCACTGCAATTACATTGGATGAATCAGCATTCAACTTTGTGCTACAGCGCAAGCCATATGATAAGCTCGTGAGCTGCTCAACACGACACAATGCGCGCAGTTTTCATTTACTCAGGAAGTCTCGGGATACCGTTATTCACTTTTGGTTAAATTGTAGTCGTAGAATCGTAAAATCGATGTCATATACCAAATTCCCACTATTGCGTATTTGGGTCAATTTTACATGTATTCACCGATTGAGTGAGAAAGAGGCATGATATAGCTTGGATTGGGTATTTGCCGGATTGCAAACCAAGGATGATGAGCTGCGGGCAGTTACCTAGACTGGCGCACAAGTTCATAAAAAAATCTTATTGGAAAGTTGTAACTCAAGATGACAATTATCTCATTAATGAAGAAAGCTACAGTTTTCCACGCGAACAATGACGAGCTTCCAGAAGTTACCATCAATGTGGCCGATAAGGAAAAGTCAACAAGGCGTTTTAGCCCTGACTCTTTCACAGAGGCATCTCAGTGCATCACTTGGTTACAGTCAGGAACTAAAAGACCTAGGCTAAATAGAGGCCACCCCTGAGATGATAAAACATCATATGCCAACTCTGCTATTGCTTCTGACGATACGCTGTTCGCCATAGGGCAATCTCGTGAAGCGTTCATGATCAACGCCGAACAAATGGCCAAAATTCTTGAAGTTGCCCTGGCCAAGTAGAAAGAGAATTTCAAATTTAAGATGGAAATGACTGTGCAATGGATAAGGGAAATGCATGACCAACAGATTCAAGCCTTATCAAATCAGCATGGTTAATACAGTCATCGCAACGCTACCAATCCGATAGATAGCGATTCGGAAGTGGACGAAAATCTCAACGCTAATACCCCTCCTGTTGACCAAAATGCTGGGGGTGGTCCCATTAAGGATAACAACACTAGGGATGGTCTATTTGTTCCTCCTTGGAATCGTCCGAAGAAAAATACAAGTGAGGACGAGAAAATAAAAGACCTGGAGAGCAAGATCAATGCATTAATGTCTGCTCAAGAGGTAAAGAAGACAGACATCTCATGCCCTTATCCAAGAGAGTTGGAGTCGATTCCATATCCAAAAAAGTTTAACTTAATCAACATCACGCCATTCAACAAAAGAGGTTCACTCACTTGCACTTGATTTACTTCAAGTCTCACCTAGGTTTGATCTCTGACAATGAACCCTTGATGGTCCGATCATTCATCAACACCTTACGCGGAGCTGCCTTTGATTGGTACCGCTATCTCAAGCCAGGAAGTACCAATAGCTGGGATGATATGGAGAGCATGTTTCTCACCAACTTCTTCGATGATGATACTGAGGTGTCAATCAAAACACTATTTGATGAGAAGCAAAAGGATGGAGAATCGGTCAAGAATTCATCAAGCGCTTTCAGAATAAGGTGATGAACTCTCGAGATCCGGTCATGGAGGAATTCATCCTCCAAATGTGTCAAAATAATCTTTCTTTGGATGTGCTGGAAGCTATGGGCATAGCAACATCCAAGACTTGGAAAGAATTGAAGGTGCGTGGGGAGCAAGCCAAACGCTTCCTTAAAAGTAAGAAGGTTGAAAGAGGTCAACTAGAGGCTAATGCACCAAAGCAGAACTTCATCCCTTGTGGTAAAGGGAAGGTGTAAATAATTACAGTGGATGCCAACCAGACCTTCCAACTACAATAACAATAACAACGACAATCACAACAACAGGCGCCACAGCAACAATCACCTCAGTGGCAACAACAACCACAAAGGTAACAAAAGACTTCTAAGACAAAATTCCTGAAGGAATACTGTTTCAAGAAAGATGAGGTCTCCGATATCTTCAAGTACCTATTGGAGAATAACAAGATCAAGCTACACCCAATCACCGATCACGAAAGAGCTAAGAAGACTATAGATCAAAAATACTACACATTCCATAGGGCGGTTCATCATCCTACCAAGACATGTTATGTGCTCAAAGACAAAATCCAAGCCCTGAATGATGTCGTGATTATCACCGCAAAGCAACTCGAGGAAAAGAAGGTGGGTGCGAACACAATAAGCATTAGCTTCAGCTCTAT
Organism: Asparagus officinalis; assembly: GCF_001876935.1. NCBI lineage: Eukaryota > Viridiplantae > Streptophyta > Magnoliopsida > Asparagales > Asparagaceae > Asparagus > Asparagus officinalis. The sequence goes on from NC_033795.1 coordinate 46,320,628, forward strand.
CCCTCTCACGTAGTTTCAACCAGAACCCATGACGAAAGTAGAGATAAAGACTATCAATGAAGATCCTCATTAGCAATGCCAGAAAGGCCTAGTGCCACACACGACCTCTAATGGTAAAATTCTTTGGGTTCATCCTGATCTACTTCATGATGAGCAATGGACAGGGTCTTCTTCCAAGAAGAAATAGGAATCTAAGGAAAAAGGGAAATCTTATTACGCTACCATAGTGGTTCTAGAGGAAAATGACGCAAGGATCCCCACCTTCCAACTTCCTGAAGATAAGCATGAAGCTTTTGCTACCAGCGGAGAATCGACCTTTGCCACTAGAAGTGGGAACAAGTATCGGTTCAACTATCCCAATGTGGTCAATGAATCAGCTGAGCAGGGGGTGGTTACAACCGCTACCAAACTTTCTGAAGAAACTCTTCAACAAAAGGAGGCTGTAGCTAAGCAGAAAGATAAAGAACCCTAGCATTAAGAGGTTCAGAACTCGAAGCAGTCTCGATTCAATTATCCGATTGGGAGAGATAAACCGAAAAGTTCGAACGTTCCATACCGTTTCGATGTTATGGCCCAATTGGCTAATATCCTAGTGAGGATAACTCTATACGAGTTATTGCGTTTATCTAAAGACACCAGGGAGACACTGTAAGAAGCCTTGGCCAATTCTAATGTGTTCCTCACTCAGATCAAGCCGATCCCTAATGAATCAAAGTTGTCAGCTCAACATTGCAACGCCGCAGTCAAACAATTCGCGTGCATCACTTTCACCAAGGAGGACATGCAAGTAAGGAATTCGAAGCATGACAGACCTTTGTATTTCACCGGATACATTGGATCCAGCGTTGTCAACTAGATCAAAGTCGATCCAGGTTCTGCTATCAGCATTATGCCACTTCGATTGATGTACAATCTCGGAATCTCAGCTAGCAAGTTGGCATCAAGAGGCACTGTTATCTATGGATTTAACACCAGTGGGTCTAGGCTATTGGGTAAAATCCCGGTGAAGTGCCAACTTGAAGATTTAAAATCGGAGGTCACGTGCTATGTGATCGATGCAGAGACCTCTTATAACTTACTATTGGGTCGATACTGGATCCATGATAATGTTATAGTCCCTTCCATCCTCCATCAGTGTCTAAAATATGTAAATGCTAATAACGAGGTCAAGATGGTGGTTGCAGATAAGCCACCGTTTAAGGGATTGGAACACTATTTTACTGATTCCCTTATTTACTGTACTGAGTCCGATATTGAACCATCGGCCTAAGATACAGATAGCTGAGAAGAAGCTCATACCAAACTGGGCTTGATTACGATGGTGGTTTTGTATTGAATGACATTGTACCATTTGTAATTAATCTTGATGGTGGAGAATCGTCAAACGATAGTTATAATTGGCAACTTGCCGAAATTGAAATAAATAATGATTTAGAGTACTCGCCTTTTATTAATAAGCGTATACAAAACTCATTCGGGACAACCCTTATCATTCCTGCCAAGAAAAAGGGTCAAAAGGAGATAATTTATGGTAAAGGGGAGATGTCTCTGACTATTTTTCGAAGGATAGTAGTGACAATACAAAGACTGGCCCTCACTTGTCTAAATACAGTTCAAAAGCACATAACCTCATGGAAAAATAGGAATACAATCTCTCATTTGGGGAAGGACTTTGCTTCGGTCGAGGTCCTCGAGTTTCGACTAAGGCTGCTTATGTACCAAAGGGGAAACCTGTTAATTATTACGCGTACAGAAGATGTCTAGGCTATGTATCTTCATCCGAAGACGAATGCTATTGGCAAATCATTAACCAGTTAGCAAATAAAAATAGGTACTCATCTGATTCTTCAAATTGGGACTCTGACGTCAGCATTGGAGAGATGTTCAAAGGGATAATGTTGAACATGGCCATGATCGATCATGCCACAATGGAGGAAGACAATCAATTACTAGCTTGGAAGATTCTTGGATCTATCACCTGAATATCCAATATGGTGATAGATTCGAACAAAGAGAACCTTCCACTGAAGACAAAGTGGTCCAGGTAAACATGGGTGACGAAGCGAATCCGAAGCCCATATCGTCAGCGATAGCCTCCCACCAGAAGAGAAGGAGGAGTTGACGGTCCTCATCAGGGAGTACATTGACGTCTTTGCCTGGAATTATGAAGATATGATAGGACTTGACCCAAACGTGGTGATGCACCACCTTAACATCAAATCAGATGTTAAACCTGTTAAACAACAGTAAAGACAGTTTCGTTCGTAGATTATGGAGGCAATCAAAACTAAAGTCAAAAAGTTAATTGATTCAGTCTTCATCTGGGAAGAGCAACATCTCGATTGGCTTGCGAACATCATTCTGGTTCTAAAGAAGAATGGGAAAATCAGGATCTGCATCGATTTCAGAGACCTAAACACCACCTACCCGAAAGATGACTTTTCTCTCCCTAGAACGGATGTCATCATTGATAACACGTGTGGATTTAAGAGAATGCCCTTCATGGATGGGTTCTCAAGATACAATCAAATCAAGATTTATCCAGATGATAAAAAGCATACTACGTTCAGAACGCCCCTCGGTGGCTTCTGCTACATGATCATGCCCTTTAGCTTGAAGAACGCAGGCACCATGTGTTAGATATAGGTGCCCTGCAGGCAATTATTATATATTGTAACAGGACCTATATGTATATAACATTCTTGTTCAAAATGATAGTATGCTATTTTGGTCAGATTTATCTGATGTTCTAAATATACAGATAATGTCCTTAGAATAAATACTAGACTATCAGACATTTCGGATAGTGATCGTAATGAAGAGATCTGATTAGTCGGTAACGTATATTCTAAAATGTTCCTAGTTGATGAAGTGTTGAGATAGGACATCATCACTTTAGTTTAGACTAGTGTATGATTTATTTCTCCTTTTGAAGGAGATGATCAATCTCTTAGATCATTGATGTGAGACATCAAGATACAGTATACAGGTGACTCATTAGTGAATGAGTTGACTGAACGACTCGCCGAGAACATCTAGTTGGTAATATACTTAACTGTCAAATAGAAGTTCTCAAGTGATATAGTACATAGTAGTCTCTTGACCTGAGGCATGAGTGCAATATTTTATATGTCAGTAAAGATGTATTTAGACTTTTACCTAACCACACATCTTATTGAATTGTGCATAACGGTTCTTGTTGGGTACATCCCGAGACATAAGTAGATATTGAGATGCCAAGAAAGGATTCGTCTCTCCCAGTATAGGGGTTGATGTCATAAGATTGTTTGATATAACTATAGCCTGGAAATCCTTGGCCAAGGTGAATAAGATAAACTGAGTGTCAGTTTGACCTTATAGGTTATGAGTTTAATATCAAATAAACACTAATCAAGCTATTAGGGTTTGATAGTTTGCCATACCCTAGGCTCAATGGTTTGACATGGTTTGACGAAGAGACCGGACTGTACGGTATTATCATTGAGTGGTCCTGATAAAATTGGATAAGCATCTTGCAGACCTTTATCACAACTTATACCCGGGTGGTCTTCATGTGTAGCTAGCACCTCTGTTGTACTTATGGATATGATCCACTACCGAGTTTTTTAAGTTGGGCCCTAGAGTCACACCAAGCGCGTACTTGAATCCTATGAAACACAATTTATGGAGTGATGCGTATGATTGATACGCATATATGATTTCTTCCGGATACACATAAACGGTTATGTATATCGGTAAAATCGGAATGCTATGTGCTTAGGAAATGAATTCCAGTATTTTTCCCATAAAGTTAACTTTTAGTCAACTAGTTGACTTTTTGGTCAACAGTTGACTTTTGGTCAACTCTTGATTTATTTGGTCATATAGTGACTAATTAGTTAAAGATTGGAATAATACTATATACCGTATTTATGAAATACTGTATTAGTGATAATAATTTGGTATTCTCATTTATGAAATACACATACCATGTATAATGAGTCATGAGATGAGTCACTTAGTGGTATGGTTTGAGCACATGGTTTATTAGCACATGGTTTTGAAATGTAATGATTCATAAGATGATTCATTGCATGACTCACTTGATTAATCATTAATTTTTGATGATTCATTGCATGACTCATAGGATGAGTCATTCATATCATGAACACATTTCACTCTATAAATATGAGCTCTTTTTCTTATGGAAAGGTTAATGGAAAATTGGCTAAGTGTTTTTTTCCATAAGAGAATAAAAGAGAGCTCTCCTCTTACTAAACTTTAGCAATCTTTGAGCAAGAGGAAGTAGTAGGATTTTAAGAACCCCGGGGTGGATATCTTGCCTTGTGTCTTAAGAAGACTCCCATTTTATCAAGCTCACTTGAAGACTTGGAGATCCACTACAAGGAGATTTTCTACTACAAGGAGCAAGAGCTAGGGGTTATTCGATCTTCCATCGAATCACGCTACGAAAGTATGACTTTCTAACTCTTGTATGCTCACTTAATAATAAGGATCATGTTAGATTTAATTAGACGATCCATATGAATATTTCATGCTCTCTACATGCTTAGTATTTTTGTACATACATGTCTTCCGCTGTGTATTATGCATGTAGACATAGCACGATTTCCTTCACCATGTACCAGTGAGCATTGATGAAGATTTTCCAAGAACACCTCCGGAAGACCGTCGAGTGCTACGTTGACGATTTGGTCAATAAAAACCGTAACAAAGACGACCACATTAAAAACTTGAGGAAAATGTTCGATCTCATATGGAGTTACCAATTGAAGATGAACCCTACTAAGTCTTTCCTCAGAATGTCCAGTAGCAAATTCCTCGGTTTCGTTGTCACCATGAAGGACATCCATATTGATCCTTACAAAGTAAAGGTGATACATGAATTACAACCCTCGAGAAACCTCAAAGAACTCAGGGAAATACAAGGGTGACTCGCTTACATTCGGTGATTCATATCAAACCTATCCGGGAAATGTCAACCATTATAAAAGCTCACAAAGAAATGTGTATCTTTTATCTAAGAGACACCTGTCAAAAGGCATTTGAAGATATCAAAGCATATCTCTCAAATCCTCCTATTCTTGTAGCACTAAAGTCGGGTAAACCGTTCTTGATTTACATCAAAGCGATGAACCACTCGTTAAGTGCTTTACTCGCACAAGATGATGACAACGATCACGAGCAGACAATATATTACCTAAGTCAAACTTTGGTGGGTGCCGAATCTTAGTACCCAATGATCGAGAAGGAATGCCTCTATTTGGTATTTACCATCCAAAAGATGCAGCACTACCTCGTTGGACAGACGATTTATGTCATCTCCAATGTTAACCTAGTCTGGGTGTTCATGATGCAACCAGCCTCCATGAATTAGCATTTAGCAAAATTGGCCTTGATCTTATCCCAATATGACTTGTACTTCAAGCAACAAAAGTCGTTTAAAGGACAGGCGATTTGTAATCTTCTGGCGGCTAACCCTACAACTTACATAGCCGAATTATATGAAGATTTATTGGATGAAACCCATGAAGTCAACACTACCTTGCATCGTCAAAGTGTGGCAATTGTACTTTAACGGTGCTTCTTGAGCGACAAATGTGGTGAGTGTTCCTGGTAATTCTAAAATCTCTGTGGGAGTCGGAGTTGTCCTAGTTTACCTAGAGAAGCATGTGATACCCCAAGCCTACTCATTAATTAGGAAATGCTCCAATAATGTAGCCGAGTACACCACGTTACCCATTGGACTCAGTTTCGTCAAAGAGCTGGGGGTCAAGTATCTTGAAGTTTTTGGTGATTCTCAACTAATAGTTAATCAAATGCGTGGAGAGTACAAAGTCAGAAACCAGAGCCTAATTCTGTACCACAAGGTGGCCATTGAGATGAAAAATTAGGTTGAAGGGTTTTTCATCGAGTACTATGCAGATGTACTAGCGATATTAGCAGTATCTCTAGCACATCCTCCCGAATTGGAACAATTGGTCACCGTGAGAACTCATCAACTCTTCATACCAGAGTCCGCCTTGGGTGCCAAAGAAGTGCACGCGACCAGAATCAAACTCGAATCCCGAGACTGGCATTTCCCTATTATTGATTATGTCTTGCACGATATTTTAGCAGAAGACATAAAAGAAAGAGAATCGGTCCGGTGAAGAGCACTGAGATTTTATTATAATACGACAACCTAGATGCTATATCATCATGCATACGACAGTATGCTACTCCGTTGTCTTTCAACCAAAGAAGCAGAGGAAGCTCTCAAGGAAGCACATGAAGAAACCTGTGGTGTGCACCAACCCGGTCCCAAACTCTGCAATCGACTTAGAATAATAAGATATAATTGGCCAAATATGTTCAAGAACGCAGTTGACTACGTCCGACGGTACTACGCATGTAAAGTACATGTCATTTATATGCACCAGCCCCCGGAATATTTGCACCCTTTTGCTACTTCATGGCCATTTGAGACATGGGGAATGGACATTGTCAACCCTATTTTCCCACCGTCATTTAAAGGTGACCACTTCATACTAGCGATTACTGATTACTTCTCCAAGTGGGCTGAAGTGATTCCATTTAAAGTAGTGAAGATGAGTAATGTTATCGCATTCATCAAACACCACATTATCTATCGATATGGTGTTCCGAGGTGAATCATGCTTGACAACGACCCTCAGTTTGTCAGTAACGCTTTCATCAAATTCTATGGGAAGTTTAGAATTGAAAACATCTCGTCAACGGCATACAATCCCACTACAAACGGATTAGCTAAGGCATTCAACAAGATAATCATAAAGATTTTGTCGAATTTTGTGAAGACTAACAAATGAGACTGGGATGATAAACTTAGCGAAACTCTCTAGGCCTATCACACCACAGTCCGCACGCCTACTGTGATAATCCAGTATTCTTTGGTATATGGGTGTGAAGCTATCCTCCCGTTAGAGATTCAAATTCTATTCCTACGTATTTCTCTAGCAACAGGGATGATGACCGATAAACAACATCAAAAACATCTTAAGAACCTGAGATGTTAGATGAAAAGCGCTTGGAAACTCGACAACAAATTCAATTTTATCAATCCAGAATCTCCAAGGCTTTCGATAAGAAAGTCTAACAGCAGAGCTTTAAGGATAACCCAAAACGGTGACAAACTTATGATGTCAATAAATGGAAAGTTCCTAAAGAAGTAATATCTCTAGTACGTTCGGGATAATCTATTAAATGGGAAGTTCCTGAAGAAGTACTATCCCTAGTACGCTTGGGATAACCTATTTAATGGAAAGTTCCTGGAGAATGCTATCCATGGTATTTTTAAGGATAACCCAAGATCGGCTGATTATCTAGGATGGAGACTAATCATTCGAATAATTCATTCTTAATCATAATAAAAAAGATTAAGAACTTCCCACTGTGGCTATTTAATCATTTTCATGATGATTAAAACCCTCTCATTGTGACTTTCTGAGCACTCTTTCATTGAGATGAGATTCAATGACCTTATTTGGCTAATCTTCCTTCACGAAACTCCCATGATGCACCTGTGGAGTGCTTGATTCATGATCCTCCCTCGCAAAGTCCCTCATTGATCAAGTTAACTTATAGCGGGTCCACCAAAATTCTGGCAGCTGAGTCCATCCAAACTCCCACAATGTCTGTGTACTTAACACTCCCACTATTAAAGTCCTTACATAACACTTAAAATCTTAATCTTATGATCTGTGGTGATAGTCGAACCTCTTCATGTTAACTCCCTGTCACTTGACATTGAAGACCTTCACTAAGTGATTTGTATAAGTCAACATTCCCACTATTATTTGTACCTCCACTCCCATAATTTCTTAGTCAAACCATCCTACAGTTAGAATCAAAGACAAAATGCTCTCTTGATTCCTTCAATGAATGAGAGATCCACTTTCAAAATTAGTTTTTCATTCAATAAACGAAAGACACCCACCCAATTTGAACGATCAAACCTATAAAAGTTAGGATCGTCTCAAGGCCCTACTTAGTTAAACCATCCCACAGTTTACACCAAAGCTGGAATTTAATCTCGATAAATAAGAAATTTGTCTTCAGATCGGATAACCAATCATATAAAAGTTAGGGTTATCCAGATCTCTTTGATTCTTGGAGTCGAGATCCCACTGTTAGTTTCACCTTTCCGGATTCTCGAAGTGGAGATCCCACTTTGAGTTTCTTTTGCAACTGGAGATAGAATATAAAATTCTCCCTCTCCAGCATTATCTTGATAAATGAAAATTTTGTCTTTAGATCAGGTAACCAATCCTATAAAAGTTAGGTTCATCCAGATCTTGTTGATCCTCAGAGTAAATATCTCACTTTGAGTTTCTTTTGTAGGAGATAGAATGTAAAATTCTTCCTCTCCAGCATTGGGTCCGTATTTATCCCTAGGGAAGACACAACCTTTCCATAACCACAATCCATGTTTTTTATGCATTGAGAAATTTATCTCAACCCCTAAATAGAGATAAGCCTGAATCTAACACATGATGCCGGTTAGTCATACGCCATAAAAAGGACACCAGAATTCATATCTGGGGAAATTTATCTCGATCTCTAAATAAAGATAAGTCTATGCCTAACACGTATTGTCGGGTGATCCATTCCCGTGAAAATAATAAAGTCTATGTATTCAAAATTATAGCATCAAGTCTAAGAGAGTTTATTCTCTTAGAGGAATGTTACGTATGAAACGGGTTCTAATAATTTACATGCTAGCCCGATTCAAACGGTAATCGGTAAAGGCGTGTCAAATCCATAGAGGACTGAGGGTTTTCCAAAAATCCTATGATCATACTGTTTGGGGAGAAAGTTGATATCTTCATTGATGTATTCATTACAACTTCAGTCGTTACAATAAAAACAAAAAAGATAGTCTTTTTATAAGACTCTTATACAATAAAAACAAAAAAAAATACAACTCTCGTCAAAACAAACGCAACAGACGTTTATCCTCCGCTGCTTACATGAGATCTTGGCCTATGATGGGGATCTTGATATCCGTGGACTATCAAATGATTAGATCAGATATGGAGCTTCGTTGATTCACTAAGGAATCAAGAAACCGAAGCAATTATCTCGGCAATAGCGAGATAATCAATCTTCTCGAGATTACCGCAACGAGGCAATCTCAAGGCAAAAAATCGGGAAGTGTAGATCTGACGAGCTCCTCTTCTTTATGCTGACGAACTCGATCAGATCTCCTCCTCTCTTCTGAAATTCGTGCTCCATTAGTCTGCAATCCAGCAGGGCTTCACCAACACTCGAGAATTCCAGATCTAAAAAAATAAAGGTCCTAGGACTGTATTTATAGGCTTTGGGATCTTTATTTTTGGATAAGAATGATCGATTCACTCTTATCTTCAGTTGTAACCACTTAACCACATTCTTGGATGATATTTTATCAGTTGAAACAAATCCAGGTGATTAACAGTCGAAAAACAGCTTAAATCTGCTAAAAACTACTTTCGGGGCTACGGACACCCGTGGATGTCTCGGCCAAGCCTTGGCTGAGACACCTCTTGGTGTCTCGGCCAAAGCTTGGCCAAGAGACACCTATTGTTGTCTCGTTGACGCCTAGAGCATTGTACTACGCGTTTTGTCCATTTTCGCCATATTTTCATCATCCGAACTCGGAATCACACGATTCAAAATGCGACAGAAAACCGACGAGGAGATCTACAAGCTTCCATGAATGAATCATATGTGGAGTAAACAGGACACGAGGGGCACTTCGTCTTATGTAAGTGACTCGTAGCTCCCAATCCATTTGTGTTTTCGTTATTCTGAAGTTTCGTTACTTTGCATGGTTCGTTGACTCATTTCATATGCTTATCATCATCAAATGAGCTTCTGTGACTCGGATAGGGATGTTCATTATCTTCTCTCTATATCGAGCCGCGTGTGGGGACCTATAGGAAATTTTTGATGCCTAGAGATACCCCCATCCAAAGTGTTTCAGTCTCGTTTCTTTTATAGAGGAGCCTAAAATACTTTGGATGTAATTGGTCTAACCTTTAGTCAGTGTAAAAGGACATGTTGTTAGCTCTGACTCTTGACTCCCTCGATTTTAGTCTATTCAATATTTTAACGAATAGCAAAAATTCTTCCGGCGCTGCATTTATCGTTTTGCCGTCGTCAAAGTCTCGAATCAAAAACTGGTGAATTGATTTTAGCTTGTGTCATCAAGTTGACTTAGAACTGATTGACTTAGGCCTACGCGTTGAACGACGTTGACTTTATGGTTTTAGATCACCAGGCATTGACTTTCATCACAACACATTGACTAGCATTGACATAGGGTAACGCGTTGACCGACGTTGACTTTTCATCGCAACGCGTTGACTGGTGTTGACCAAGGGTTACGCGTTGATCGGCATCGACCTTAGCATTTCGGATCGCCCGATGTTGACTTTTCATCATAGCGCGTTGACTGGCGTTGACCTTAGAGTTTCATATCGCCTGGCGTTGACTTTTCATCGCAACGCATTAACTAGCATTGACCTTTCATCACAACGCGTTGACTGGCATTGACCTAGGGTTACGCGTTGACCGACGTTGACCTTAGGCTTTTAGATCGCCCGACGTTGACTTTTCATTACAATGCGTTGACTACCGTTGACCTAGGGTTACACGTTGATCGGCGTTGACCTTAGGGTTTTAGATCACTCGGCGTTGACTTTTTATCACAACACATTGACTGGCATTAACCTAGGGTTACGCGTTGACCGGTGTTGACCTTAGGGTTTTGAATCGCCCGGTGTTGACTTTTCATTACAACACGTTTACTGACATTAACCTAGGGTTACGCGTTGATCGGTGTTGACCTTAGTGTTTCAGATCGCCTAACGTTGACTTTTCATCACCACGTGTTGACTGACGTTGACCTAGGGTTACACATTGATCGGCATTGACCTTAGGATTTCGGATTGCCCGACGTTGACTTTTCATCACAATGTGTTGACTGGCGTTAACCTAGGGTTACGCATTGACCGACGTTAACCTTAGGGTTTTAGATTGCCCGTCGTTGACTTTTATCGCAACGCGTTGACCGGCGTTGATTGATGTTGATTTTCATCAGAATAACTAATGACCGGCAAAAATGGGCGAAATAAGATCATGAAAAGCACCTAGGGCCTGGCCTGGTCCGAGACACCCAGTCTTGGCCGAGACACCCTTGGGTGTCCCTCTTTTTGTTTTTTTTCATTTGTCCCCTTGTTGTTTTGTTCTCTTGTGTACTCTTACCTCCCCCTTAAAACTCGTCCATCTTCCTCCTCTTACCAAAACCCATTATTTCTTTTCTTCAAGAACTCTTAACCCATTAAGACTCTTGCATTTAAAACTCCTCAACCCTTCAAAAGAATTTTGGATTTTTATTCTCCTTATTGGCCGAAATTTGTCTCCTCTCAAAGCTAGGGTTTATTGCAATTTTAAGCTCAAGATTTGGACTTTTGAATTGGGTTTTCAAGCTCTTGATTTGGGTAAGCTCTTTTCTCAATTTTAAGCTCAAGATTTGGACTTTTGAATTGGGTTTTCAAGCTCTTGATTTGGGTAAGCTCTTTTCTTCATCCCCTCTATATTGATTGGGTTTTCAAGCTCTTGATTTGGGTAAGCTCTTTTCTTCATCCCCTCTATATTGCACACTTGATTTTTGATCCAAAAGTTTATAGTTTGGATGTAAATATTGTAGCTTTTTGCTTTCATTAGTTAGGTTCTGTGAAAAAAATTGAATCTTGATGATGGGTTTTAAAAAAGGCCAAAATTTTGAGGGGCTTATGTGCAAAAATGGGCTGAAATTTTGAGGGCCTTTTGTGCAAAAGTGGACTAAAATTTTGGGACTTGGATTGTATGCCAATTTGGCCAAAACTTTGAGGGGTGTTTTATGTAAAAAGACCACACATTGTTGAGGGGTTTATTTGCAAAAAGTAACCGAATATTGTAGAGGGGCTTATTTGCAAAAGGGCTGAAATTTCAAGAGTTTGGACTACATACCCATGACCAAAAATTTGAGAGGTGTATGCGCAAATTGGGCCAAATTTTATAGGTGTTCATGACTAACTTTGAGCATCGAAAATGAGGGGTATTTTGGGTATTTCACGCCAAAGTTGATCATGAAGGATTTAAATGCAAATTGAACTAATTATTTGCATGCATAGAGCCCATAGGTTTAATTAGACTTCAACTACAAAACCCCTTTTTATTTATAGGATTTTAGTCAAAGTTCAAAATTCTCTTTTAATTTTCGGGTTCTTGGATTTATGATTGTACCTGATCCGTTGATTTTCGTTGCAGGTTAACCATGTCTCCACGCCGACCACGATTTCATAGGAGTCGCTCATCTTCTCATCATAGTGAGAGGGAGGGTACCATAGCTGTGTGAGCTTTTATGCTTTCTGTATCCTCGTTTGACTCCTTTGCGGGTCATTCGGGAAGAATCGACGTCCTCCTTCACGGGGATTAAGGTTTTAGGATGATTTCAGATTCTATCATGCCCTTGTTTGGCCCCTTCACTGGTCATTCGGGAAGAACCGACGTCCTTCTCCATGGGGATTGAGGTTTCAAAAGACGTGTTTTGCTTGGCCAATTCACGTCTTCCAGCATGTTAGGACGATTTCGTGTTGTATTACACTTCGTGGATCAAGGGTACATTACCATGTAGTTTACGTGATGATGCATACTGCACTTCCTGTGTAGGACACTCGAAATCTTCTCGCCAATCACCCAATGAATGACTCTATCTCGCTAACTTGTGAGATGAATTCAACCCTTGTATAATTTATGAATAATTTTATGATTTCATGTTTGTTTTGCTGCAGTTGAGTTCCCCGCAGAAGGTTTTCCACCTCATGGTATGACTGGTATCAACAGGAATACATTCACTACTAGTGTTGATAGGCAGTCTATTGGTCTGACTCCTCAATTCAATGAATCATCCCGAGGAGGTGCATCAATTGATACAAGACGGGCGCTGTCGTTCATTACACCAGCTGATTACCAATGCTGCCTTTACTGAAGATTCAGTTTCTACCAAGTCTTTAGAGAAGCTGGACTAAGGATCCGGCTAAGTTGACTCTTGATGATGAACATTGGTTGAATGATGATGGTGGGAGCCTTTTATACATTACTTCTATTCCCCGTCAGTATCCTCTTGCTCATTTGGAGACGCAGGTTGTGCGACGACAAATGTCCTAGAATCTTATAGATAACCATGACCGAGTTCATTATCGATTTATTTCCCATCATAAGACCCCAGGTTCTGATGGGTATAATTATATTTGCGGCTTTCGACCGGGGATTCTGGGACTTGATACAGCACATCGGACGATGTGTCATCAGTCGCCCATACTGTGAGGAATCGTCTGACTAGGCTTGGGAGGAGATTACCCCTGAAGGAATTCAGATGTTTCTATTGGTCCTCCTCGCCGCCTAAGAAGTGGTGGACTCGTATGACTAGTTACGTCTTGGGACGTTGGGAGAGAGAGCTGAAGCACAACGGATTGTATGCACCTATACGAGCTACTATGTATAGACTCCCGGTCAGCAGCTGTCATTTCTTAGCATTGCTAGAGTTTTGTAACCCTGATAGTAACACTTTTCTGACTTACAGTGGAGAGTTGAGGTTAGCTCTCCATGAGATGCACAAGGTTTCTGGTCTTTCGATGGAAGATTGTCCATATCAAGAGTACTTTCCCTCTAACCTGTAGTTAGGACAGCTAAAGAGAGATTCCTCTGACATGTATGACATGCTCTAGGACCTCACATGACATTATTATACATCCTTTGTCAGGGTGAGTTCTCTGGCGAAGAGGAAGAAGCAGGTCGGCTTGAAGCAGTTTGCTTATTATTTATTTCAGCACTTGGAGAGCAATTCGGGCGAGACTATTTGTGAATTGGCCCCTTTGACACCTTTTGCCATTAATGATTTAATTGAGAGGGCTGACACTTATTCATTCACTACCGTTGGTGTGGAGGGTTCCTTTCTGGTGGGGACCAAATTTCGGACATTCCTTTGTCATGCACGGAAGCCTATTCGGCCTAAGACCCTCCTGGCGGGCTATCTCGCCCTCTTGTTGAAGAAGTGTGTTGTTCCATACTAGTTCTCTAATGCTTTGCCTATTGAGGTCCTCCTCCCCGCCGTTCAGTTAGCTCATAGGAAGGATCTTTCTCTGCTTCTGGCGATGGTTTCCGGCATTCATTGTGGGCTTAGGTATTTGGTCGATGGTTTTACACATGTGGGTTCTGAACCATCGACCGAGATCCTCTTAGTAAAGGTTGAGATTCCATATATGTACTTGATGGCATGGCTTGCCCTTCACCGTCCTGATTTGATGTCGGTGCCTAGTACTGCCGATGCCTCTGTCCCTTTTCTGTAGTTGTTAGAGGGGAGTAAGTGGTTCACGAAGACATTCACTGATGTACAGCAAGAGCTTCAAGTTTGTAGGAACTGGGAGTTCTTCATGTGTTTTCCTCGCTTCTCAGGCCGCTATGATGACGTATAGATTGACGAGAAGAAGCTGGGGGCCGGTTGGACCTCCCTTGATGTTGGTTGCTTCCATTGGTTGGTGAACATTCATGTTGGATACCTCGTTCTTCGGGTGAAGGGTCGTTGTCACATAGAGCCCTATCTCCCTTGCTGCTTTGCTCGTCACTTCGGTTATGAGCAACTATATGTTGGGAACCTGAACTGAGGCTTGAGGACTGAAGGAGGTCTTATTGACGGTGCTGGAGCATGGCTGTGGACTATGACGGGTTTTATCGGCTCCTATTTCGCTTACCCTTCATCCAAACGCAAGACATCGCTTACCTTTCTCAGCTACAAATGGCTTCTTTCTACCAACGAGCTTCTAGATGTGAAGAGCCTCTCAGAGTTGGAGGCTGAGCACTTAGTTCAGACTACCATTAAAGCTGCTCATAAGGCTGGGCTTTCGAAGAAGCGAGGGAAGAAACATGTCAAACCCTCTCGTTAGAGCAAAAGCCCGATGAGGGATGATGAGGGATGATGAGGAGATCCTTCCTATTGATTATGAGGATGAGACTTCTGAAGAAGAATTTAGGAATATGGACACCGACATTAGAGTTGACGAGGAAGAATCTGAGACAGGTCTGTCAGACTCTTTCTTTTCGGAATTAATGGATCTGGCATTTCTTCGTTGGTCTCAATGCTCTAGATCTCGATCGGCTCCTCCAGAGCCGGAACGAAAGGTTTTATTTACTTATCCTAATAAGATGACTCTTGTCACTCCAGGTAGGATGGTTGACGAGCATGAACCTCTTATTTTTCGTTACTCGAGATCATGATCCAGCGCCGAGGCTCCTGCATAGGTTGAGATGCGTACTAAATCTACGCATGAGCGACCTACTAGTCCTATAGAGGTTTGTCCCCTAAAGCGGAAGAAGACCGCTCAAAAGTCACATATTGGTCAGCGTGCCCGCGAAGCATAGTTACGAGGTACTGTAACTGCTGGTGGAGAGGAAGGTAATGTTCTATTATTTTCTTGACCTTAAAATGGTGCTCTTCTGGAATCCCTGAACCTAATCATGTTCCGTGTTTCAGGAAGCCATGGTGGTGGTGAACTTCCGCGCGACTCTGTATTCTCTGATCTTTGCCATTTAGATAGCCCGAGCTTTGTGCAACAAATGTGCGATGCCATTCGTGATGAGCCTACATATGTTGGAGCAAACCGTGATGCTAAATAGGATAATACTGTTGAGCTGAGTATTTTATGCCTAGGTATATCTAACATCGGTAATACACCATTCGAGTGGTAGTTAAAGGAGTTAGGCAATTTGGGATTAGTTCCCCCTTTAATCACTTCCACACTTCATTCTCTTTTAGACAAAATAAAGAATGCGGGCATAAATATCGGGGTAGATGAGCTTCCCGCCCCTACCACAAGTGAGTCCATAGGTCTCTATCATGAACTTTTAGATTCTTTTTATATATCCAATACTTAAATTCTCATGCAGATACTGCGCTAGAGAGACCAATAGAGGATGAGACTTTTCATGGCATGGATCTCAGGGGATTAGTGAGCACATGTATGTTTCAGCGCCGAGTTTCTCGAGATCCGATACTAGGTTACTCGTTGAGATGTTTGTAGAGCAGGCTACCAGAGAGGCTGCAGGACCATCCGTTGAAGGTGGTTCATCTACAGGTATGCATCTAATCTTCGATATTGTAATTTTCTTTATTTGTTGAAATCTCTATTTGACTGACAAAGAGTTATAATCGCACGACCAGCCACTAGGACTGATACTACTATGATTCCTGGTATCTCCAGTCTTCCTGAGGGTGGTTTATTCGTAGGTACGCATGTAATCCTCTGCATCATCATTCTCTTCATTTGTCAAAATCTCTATTTGACTGGCAAAGAGTTGTAATCGTAGGACCAACCACTAGGAATGATACTACTACTATTCCTGATATCTCCAGTCTGCCTGAGGGTGGTTTATCCGCAGATACGCATGTAATCCTCTACATCATCATTCTCTTCATTTGTCGAAATCTCTATTGGACTGGCAAAGAGTTGTAATCGTAACACCAGCCACTAGAACTGATACTACTATGATTCCTGGTATCTTTAGTCTGCCTGAGGGTTCTGTCTCTTCCCCACTGGAGGGAAGTATGGCCATGAGTACGTCGTTCGATTCTCATCTTCAGGTTGTTGTTCCCCCAAACCCTCTGGGCATTACAAGATCTCCTAGAGGAGTCGATATACTATCGATAGTCGCGCCTGCTATCATTCCCGAGCCTCCCGAGACTAGATTAGTGGAGCCTGCTACAAGACATCAAACTGAAGGAACCTCTGTCGGCACTGGTAAGCTCGTAATTTGTTCTAAATTTCCCCACAATATTTTATGGTTTCTTACCTCTTCATATGATTATTTTTAGGGTTTTCACCATTTCCATATGAGCGCATTATGGCTTTATTATCTAATATTGATCCGGGCACAGACATGTTCCGGATAGATATTGAGAGTTTCCTTACCTTCTTGGGTAAGATGGTCAAGAGGATCGTTCATCATGGATTCCGTTTTGATCAGTATAGACAATCACTTGACCGCCATATGATGATGATTAGAGAGGAGGGATACCCTAAGCTAGTTGATTCCCTTGTTATGGATCTTGCCATACTGGAGCGCGAATCCCAAGAGTTAGGGGAACATAAGACTAGAGGTGTTTCCTCTTTTGTTGCTACTTAGTTTGAATCTGAGTTGAAGCAGTAGCATGACTCCAGAGTATCCATTGGACATGATCTTCAGTCACAGGAGAGCTCTGTTATGCAGATGAGGGCTAATCTCTTGAGGAAGGACAAGGCTAAGGCTGATTTACTTAGCTCTCTAGCTTCGATCGACGAGGAGATAGTTGAACTTAAGAAGGCCTTGAAGTATACTAAAGAATCTCGCGCTATTCTTAAGGAAAATTAAGCCAATGCTGAAGACTCTCGACGACAGACATTAGAGAAGCTGGAGCCTATAGAAAAGAAGTTGGCTAAGTTGAGGAGTGTAGCCATGAAGGTACTGGATACATCTGACGATTTCATTCGAGTTGAATTGTAGTCTAAACTCAAGCAAAGTTTTACCGAAGATCTTTCTATGCTGGAACATCGGATCCTCAGCCGCGGATTATACTCGGAGCGATTGTTCCTCCATTTTGACTTTATTAATGAAATAAAATCTTTTATTTAGCTCACTCTTCTCTTTATTATGATTATTAACCAATCTAGGATGAATAACCATAATATTTATAGGATTTTTGGCAAACCCTCAGCCATTAACGGATTTGGCTTGCCTTTACCGATTAACGTTTGAATCGGGCTAGCATGTAGATTGTTCAAATCCGTTCTGCATGTGACGTAGTGCTAAAAGAATGAATTCTTTTAGACTTAGCGCTATGATTTTTGAATACATAGACTTACTCATCCCTTGCGGGGTTCTCATAGGCTTTTTGGCAAACCCTCAGCCATCAACGGGTTTGATGAGCCTTTACCGACTACCGTTTGAGTCGAGCTAGCATGCGACTTGTTTAAATCCGTTCTGCATGTAACGTTGTGCTAAAAGAGTTAACTCTTTTAGTGCTACGACGTTAAATACATAGACTTCATCTTTCTCACGGGAATAGATTACCCGACAACGCGTGTTAGGTGCTTACTTATCCCCACTTAGGCTTCGGGATAAAAGTCTCCAGACTTGAATTCTGGTATCTTTTTCAATCAGCGAAAGACTGAACCTGCAACGTGTGTTAGACGTAGGCTTATCTCTAATTAGGGATCGAGATAAAATCCCCCGTGTATGAAGTGCACGGATTTGAAGTCAGGAATTTTGTCTTTTCTTAGGGTAGAGGACAAACCCGATGCTGTTGAGGAAGAATTTTATATTCTGTCCCCAGGTCCTGTTTATGGTAAAGACGAATCCAAATCGGGAGAGAAAGAATTTTATATTCTATCTCCCAAAACTAAAGAGCAAGAATTTTATATTCTATCTCCAGTTGCAAAGGAAACTCGAGGTGGGATCTCCACCCCAGAATTAGTAAAGGTGAAACTAGGAGTGGGATCTCCACTCCGAGAATCGGAAAGATCCAACCCTGACTTTTATAGGATTGGTTACTCGATCCAAGAAAATGATCCCTCATTTATTGTGGTAAAATTTTGTTTTCGGCCCAAACTTTTATAGGTTTGGCTGAAATCGAAAAGGTGGAAATCTCTCGTTTATCAAAAGGGGTAATCTGATCTTGGCCCTAACTATCTACAGGTTTGACCAAGTAGGGTTAGATTGCTCAAATTGAAAGTGGACCTCTCGTTTATGGAAGGAATCGAGAGGGAATTTTGGCTTTGGCCCTAACTTTTATAGGTTTGACCAAGAAAGTAGTGGGAGTGTAATACAGATAGCAATGAAAATGCTGATTTGTACTAGCCACTCGATGAAAGATTTTTATGTTAAGTGATCAAGACTTAACATGTCAAGTTTGAAAGACATCAAAGATTGGTAGATAGAAATTTTTGTGGACCCCTCGTTAATTGAATTGATCAGTGGAGGATTTTGTGAGGAAAGATTGATCTGTTAAAATGTTCGAATCTCATCTCAGCAAAAGAATTCATGAGAGTTGGTGAATCCAATATCAACAATAAAATAAGTTCCTGCTTTGAAAACATTCATAGTCCAAGTGTGGATCTATTGTCTATCACTTTTATAGTAACTGGGTTATCCCTAAGAATACTACACGTAGTATTCTTCCGGGAACTTCCCAATACATGGGTTATCTTGAATGTACTAAGGGTAGTATTTTTTTAAGAATTTCTCATTTATCAGCATCATAAGTCGGGCGCCTTCCTTTGTGATAAGGCAATATGCGCCGTTCGAATAGACTATCTCTACCACAAATGGTCCTTCTAATTTGGGTTCAAACTTGCCTTTCTTCTTGCAATTGAGGATCATTGGTCATCGAATAGCTAATACCAAGTCCTCTTCTCTAAAACTCCGTTGTCGAACCTTTTTATCAAAAGCTTGAGAAATTCTGGATTGATATAATTTAATGTGTTGTTGGGCTTCCAAGCGCTTTTCATCAAGCATCTCTAGTTCTTCGAGACATTTCTGATGTTGCTCTTCGGTTATCATCTCCGTTGTAAAATCGATCCGAAGAGATGGAATTTGAATTTCTAATGGAAGAATTGCTTCACTCCCATACACTAGAGAATACGGGGTTGCTCCAATAGGCGTGCGAACTGTGGTGCGATAGGCCCATAGAGATTCACCGAGTTTATCATCCCAATCTCGTTTATTAGTCTTCACGAGTTTTGACAAAAGTTTTATGATAGTCTTGTTAAAGGCTTCGGCTAATCCGTTCGCTGTAGGATTGTAAGCCGTCGACAAGACGTCTTGAATTTTAAACTTCTCGCAAAATTTAATGAAGGCATTACTAACAAACTGAGGATCGTTATCATGTATGATTCGTCTTGGGACACCATACCGATAGATAATATTATGTTTGATGAAAGCAACGATGTTGCTCGTCTTAACTTCTCTGAGCGAAATCGCTTCAGTCCATTTGAAGAAGTAATCGGCAATTGCCAGGATGAATCGGTCGCCTTTGACTGACGGGGGAAAAATAGAACCCACGACGTCCATTCCCCAAGTTTTGAAAGGCCATGATGTAGCCGAAGGGTGTAGATGATCTGGGGGTTGGTGCATATAATTTACGTGCACTTGACACGCGTGACATTTTCAGGCATATGCGACTGTATCTTTGATCATGGTGGGCTAAAAATATCCCATCCTTCTGATGCAATCGTAAATTTTAGGGCCAAGTTGGTGTGCCCCACAAACCCCTTCGTGCGTCTCCTTAAGGACTTCTTCTGCCTCTTTAGTCGATAGGCAACGTAGTAGTAAACCATCGTACCCCCAACGATATAGCGTTCGACTCTCTGTGTTATAGTAGAATCTCGGTGCTCTCCGTCGGATTGAGTCTCTTTCCTTCATGTCTTCTGGTAAAATCCCATGTAAGACGTAGTCTATGATAGGGAAACACCAGTCTCGGGATTCGAACTCAACTTAGGTTGAATGCACTTCTTTAATATCTTCTTCTCCGTCGTCTACATTATAGATTGGTACGAAGAGCTGGTGAGTTCTCACCGTAACGAATTGTTCCGTTTCGGGAGGCTGTGCCAGAGATACTGCTAATACTTATAATGCATCCGCGTAGGCATTCTGTAAGTGTGCAATGTATTAAATGAAGAATCCTTCAAACGATTATGCCATCTCAACAGCCATCCTATGGTATGGTATCAAATCCTATTTTTTGATCTCATACTCCCCTTGAACTTGTTTAACTACCAGTTAAGAGTTACTGAAAGCTTCAAGGTACTCGACCCCCAACTCTTTAGCGAAGCTGAGTCCAATAAGCAGCGCGTTATACTCAGCTACGTTATATGAGAACGGCTCGGTCAGTGAGTAGGCTCGAGGCATCACATGTTTTCCCGGGGAAACTAGACAACTCTGACTCCGGAGGATATCTTAGAACATCCAGGAGCACTTGCTACATTAGTTGCTCAAGAAGCACCATCGAAGTACAAATGCCATACATGTTGATGAGAAGTTACGTTAGCTTTGTGGGTTTCATCTTGCAGATCGTCGTATACCTCGGCGGTATCCGTAGTTGGGTCAGCTGCCAGAAGATCATAAATAGCTTGTCCTTTGACTTATTTCTGTTGTTTAAAGTGCAGATCATACTGGGACAGAAGCATGGCCTATTTTGCTAACCACCAATTCATGAAAGCTAACTGTGTCATGAATACTCGGACTGGGTTAACGTTGGAGATGACATAAATAGTCTGTCCAACTAAGTAATGCTGCATCTTTTGAATTGTGAACACCAAGGCGAGACAGTCCCTCTCAATCATTAGATACCGGGATTCGGCACCCACAAGGGTCTGGCTTAGGTAATATACAGCCTGTTCGTGATCGTTGTCATCGTCTTTTGCAAGTAATGCATATAACGAGTGGCTCGTCTCTTTGATATAAATCAAGAACGGTTTGCCTGATTTTGGTGCAACGAGTACAGGGGGTTTCGAGAGATATTCTTTAATATCTTCAAATGATTTTTGACAAACGTCATCCCATATGAATGATACACCTTTCTTTGTGAGTCTGGAGAATGGCTGACACTTTCCTGAAAGCTTCAAAATAAACCGACGGATGTATACTAACCGTCCTTATAAACCTCTAAGTTCTTTAATGTTTCTCGGGGGTTGCAATTCATTAATTGCCTTCACCTTATCGGGGTCAATATGAATACCCTTGGTAGTGACAACGAATCCAAGGAATTTGCCGCTAGACATTCCGAGGAAAGATTTCGTAGGATTCATCTTCAGTTGATGAGTCCGCATTAGGTCATACATCGTCTTCAAGTCTTTGATGTGATCATTCTTGTTACGGATCTTCACAACTAGATCGTCCATATAGCATTCAACGGTCTTCCAGAGATGCTCCTGAAAAATCTTTGACATGGCTCTTTGATATGTGGCACCTGCGTTATTCAAGCCAAAGGACATAACTGTGTAACAGAAGATACCGAGGGGTGTTATGAATGCAGTATACTTCTTATCATCTAGATGCATCTTTATTTGATTGTAGCCAGAAAATCCGTCCATGAAAGACATTCTCTCGAATCCACATGTGTTGTCAATGATAACATCTATGATGGGAAGAGGGAAGTCGTCCTTCAGGCATGCCGTGCTAAGATCTCTAAAATTGATGCAGATCTTTATCTTTCTGTTCTTCTTAAGGACTTGGATAATATTAGAAAGCTACTCAGGGTTCCTCCCTGATGAAACCCGAGTCAACAAGCTCTTTAACTTCAGACTTGATCGCTTCCATCATTTGCGGATGAAACTGTCTTTACTGTTGTTTGACGTGTTTGACATTTGGCTTAATGTTAAGGCGATGCATTACCACATTGGGATCGAGCCCTGGCATATCCTCGTAGTTCCAAACAAAAACATCGATGTACTCTCTAATGAGGGTAATTAGCTCTTCTTTCTCATTTGGCGGGAGACTGTCGCTAATGAATATTAATTTTGGATTATCTTCGTCACCCATATTCACTTGGATTACTTGGTCCTTGGTAGGGGGTTTCCTTTGTTCGAATCTATCACCGTACTACATATTCAGGTGATGAACCTAAGGGACTTCCTAAGTCGGTATTTGATCGTCTTCTTCGATGGTGACGTAGTCAATTATATTCATGTTCGACATCAGTCTTTTGAACATTTCCCCAAGACTAGCATCAGAATCCCAGGCTGAAGAATCGGAAGAATATTCGTCTTTACCCTTATTAGCTATTTGATTGATGACTTGCCAGCAGCACTCGTCATCGGATGAGGAGATATAGCCTAAACCTCTTCTGTAGATATAATAATTATCAGGTTTTCCTTTTGGTACATAAGCCATACGAGGTGGAACTCACGGACCTCGACTGAAACAAAGACCCTCTCCATGAGGTTTCGTGCTTTTGTATCATATCTGAATAAATGAGGAGCTGGTTTATCATCATCGTCCTCTTCTCTCAAGAAATGATCTAGTACTAAAAACTCCTTCCCTTTACCATAAACAACTTCCTTTTCACCCCCTGCCTTTGCGGGGACAACAAGTGTCATTCCGAACGAATGCTGAACATGCTTCTTCGTCATGTAATATGATTGAAGTGGCATATACAAGTCGGGGTCATCATATAACCCCTTCATGATGTTATCAAGACACAATGAGTACTCTAAATCATCAAGATTGATTACAATAGGTACAATGTCACTAAGTAAAAAACCATCGTTGTAATCAAACCCAGCTTCGGTATCAGCTTCTTCTCTGCTATCCGTACCTTAGACCGATGGTTAAGTATCGGATTCAGCCCCGAAGAGAAGGGAGTCAGTAAAATAATTTTCCAACCCCTTAAACGGTTGCTTATCCGCGACCACCGTCTTGACCTCATTATTAGTGTCTATATATTTAGTGTCTATATATTTAGGAACTTCGGTATCAAACCCTTAATGTTACCATGGATCCATGGTCGACCCAACAGTAAGTTATAGGAAGTCTCTACATTGATCACATAACATGTGACTTCCGACTTCAAGTCTCCAATCTAGCACTTTACTCGGATTTTACCTAGTGGCCTGGACCCACTGGTATTGAATCTGTAGATCATAGTGTCTATAGAGGCTAGCTTACTGGCCAGTATTCTGAGATTATACATCAATCGGAGTAGCATGATGCTAACAACGGAACTCGGATCGACTTGGATCCAGTTGACAACACTGGAGCTAATGTACCCGGTGAAGTATAAGGGCTGGTCATGCTTTGAATTCTTTGTCAACATATCCTCCTTGGTGAAAGAAATATAGGAAAAGTGGTGTGTCGTGAGGTTGCAATGTTGGACTGACAGCTCTGGTTCTTCAGAGGATGGCTTGATCTGAGTCAGGAAAACGTCAGAATTTGCCAAGGCTTCTTTCAATGCTTCCTCATGTTTTTCAAAAGACGTAGCACCTAATATAGAGTTATTCTAGCTAATATATTGTCTAACTGCGTTATAATGTCGAAGTGATGCGGAGTGTTCGAGCTCCCCGGTTTATCTCTCCCAATCGGTTGATTGAATCGAGACTACTTTGGGTTCTGATCCTCTTAGTGTAAGGGTTCTTTCTCCTTTAGCTTTTGCTGAGTTCTATCAACAAGTGCCGGGGGAATTGTGACCACTCCTATTTCTGCTTATATCTTGGAGGGAATAGTTTTGGTTACCCCCTGCTTAGCTAACAGCTCGGAGGCGGTCAGATACTTGAAATGGTATTCGTTTCCACTCCGGGTAGCAAAGACCGGTTCTCCATTGGTCGCAAAGACTTCTTGCTCATCATCAGAGAGCGGGAAGGTCAGAATTTCCTCATCCTCTTTTTCTGGGATAGTCGAGGCTCCGAAACAAGATTTTCCTCTCCCTTTTGACTTCTTCTTAGATGACGATCCGGCCCACTGTTCATCTTCAATTAGATCGGAATGGACCCAGAGAATCTCACCATTTGGGGCTGTGTGTGGCACAAGTCCTTTCTGGCATTGTTCGTGAGGATCGACATTGACAGTCTTCACTTCTACGTTCATTATATTTTCGAGCTAAAACCAATTTAAAGGAACAGACCCGAAGCTGATTAATACTATGTTCGCACCCACTTTCTTTTCCTTAGACTGTTTCATAGTAATGACCCCAACGTTGATCAAAGCTTGGATTTTGTCTTTAAGGGCATAGCATGACTTGGTAGGGTGGTGATTCGCTCTGTGGAATGTGCAGTATTTTGGGTCATTAACCCTTTTAGCGTCTTCCTGATCTTGGATCAGAGGCAACTTAATCTTGTTGTTCTCTATGAGGTATTTGAAAATACCGGGGACTTCGTCTTCTTTAAAAGAGTAAACCTTTAGGAATTTTGGTTTTGAAGTCTTCTATTTCTGAGGTTGTTGGTGCCACCGTGACTGCTGAGGTACCTTTTGCTACTGTTGTTGTGGTTGCGGTCGCTGTCTGACCTCTTTCGGCCTTCTTCCTTTTGAGGAAGCGTTCGGCTCGTTCTCCTCAGACCTTCAAATCCTTCCAAGTCTTGGATGGCGCCATTCCTATAGCTTCAAGGATATCCAGAGAAAGATTGTTGTGACAGGTTTCCAGGATGAAGTCCTCACTGACCAGATCTCTATAATTCATAGCTTTGTTCTGGAATCATTTGACGAAATTTTCAACCAACTCTCCGTCCTTTTGCTTCTCATCGAATAACGTTTCGATTGAAACTTCAGTGTCGTCATCGAAGAAATTTGTGAGGAACATGTCTTTCATGTCGTCCCAACTGCTGATACTTCCCAGATTAAGACGACGATACCAATCAAAGGCTGCTCCGCAAAGAGTGCCAACAAATGACCATACCATCAAGGGCTCATTACCGGAGATTATTCCTAAATGAGACTTGAAGTATATTAAGTACTGAGTAGGGGAACCCTTTCCGTCAAACGGTGTGAAGTTGATCAAATTAACTTTATCGGGTATGAGATTGATTCCCACTCTCTCGGGTAAGGACAGGGTATCCTGAACTTCTTTACTTCTTGAGCGCTCATCAACGCATTGATTTTGCTCTCTAAGTCCCTCATCTTCTTATCCTCATTCGTATTTTTCTTCGAGTGATTTCGGGGAGAAGTAACATGGTCCTCCTTCGTATTGTTATCATCCGAGGGACCACCCCCAGTATTGTTGTCAAAGGGGGGGGTGTCCATGTTGGCATTCTCATCCGCTTCTCGATTGCTATCAGCTTGGTTAGGATTATTATAACGGCTAGTCTCTCCCTACTCAACTGCTGATACTTCCCAGATTAAGACGACGATACCAATCAAAGGCTGCTCCGCAAAGAGTGCCAACAAATGACCATACCATCAAGGGCTCATTACCGGAGATTATTCCTAAATGAGACTTGAAGTATATTAAGTACTGAGTAGGGGAACCCTTTCCGTCAAACGGTGTGAAGTTGATCAAATTAACTTTATCGGGTATGAGATTGATTCCCACTCTCTCGGGTAAGGACAGGGTATCCTGAACTTCTTTACTTCTTGAGCGCTCATCAACGCATTGATTTTGCTCTCTAAGTCCCTCATCTTCTTATCCTCATTCGTATTTTTCTTCGAGTGATTTCGGGGAGAAGTAACATGGTCCTCCTTCGTATTGTTATCATCCGAGGGACCACCCCCAGTATTGTTGTCAAAGGGGGGGGTGTCCATGTTGGCATTCTCATCCGCTTCTCGATTGCTATCAGCTTGGTTAGGATTATTATAACGGCTAGTCTCTCCCTACTGATTCGTCAGCGCCGCAATTTGTTGGTTGTGCATGTCTCTCATCTCCTACATAGCCATTTCCATCTTCAATTTAAAATTCTCTTTCTGCTTGGCTAAAGCATCATCGAGAATTTTAGCCATTTGTTCAGCATTAATCATGAATGATTCATAAGATTGCCCTGCACTGGATGTCATATCGTCAGAAGCCAACGCAGAGCAAGCATCTGACGTTTCGTCGTTGGAGGACCGTGACCTCCTTGGTCTAGGTCTGACAGTTCTAGACCGTAGCTAAGTCATGCACTGAGATACTTCTACAAAAGGCTTAGGATTGAAGCATCGCGAGGACTTACCTTTGTCGGCCATGTTGATAGTTACTCGAGGGAACTCGTCACCTAAGCCGATTGGCCTTCTTCTGCAAAAATGCCTCGTCTTTGGTTCGGATGTTTTGGTAGAGATTCGTTCAAATACCGAGACCCTCCAGGGAGTAGTCTCGTGGCAGTTGCATTCTGACAACACTTCCTTGATGATTTTCACACACGGACAATGAGAGTTCATCTCTCGGACATTTCTCTTCCGAGACTTGTTCGTATTTGCCGCCTGATAGTACAACTCATCAGTCTGATGACTGGAGCAACCTATTATGTGTTGGCATGGCTTCCCAGGTATAACATCATCATTAGATGAACACATTTCCCTCTGGGGATACGACGCTTCATTAGCGTCTCCAAGAGTCACTCGTTCGGATTTACGCCTTCGTGAGCATGAAACTCTAATGGGCTCTTGTACTTCGACTTGCAATCTGATACGGTCGATCATAAGAGCTTTCCCCTTATTATTAGGGGGATTAGTATGACCCCCAGCCTGAATGGTTATTTGGGAGCCTTCCAACAGTCCCAATCGCTCCTTAACAGGTGCTTTACCTCGTTCTTCAGGGAGAGGACCAAGGTGGTCTTTCAGAGAAACTCTGAATTTGGTGAGGTCCACACTACCAAGGGGAGTAGGATTCAGAGTTAATGAAGGTTGAATGGTAACTTTGTCTATTTTTTCCTTAGGCGGTGATTTGACCTTTGGCATCTAAACCTATTTCTGTTTGGGCGATTTTCTGACCGCCTCTTCCTTCTGCATTTCTTGTGCTTTCCACACAAGGACTCGTGCGTGCGTAAGCAATGCGCGGTGCTTCTGGATTCACTTCTTAAGGGTAGAGCGGGTCCTTTTAACGCAGACTCATTCATTCTCTTCTGCTTTGGTGGAGGGGTTGCTCCATTGCCGTTGTTGTTCTTGGCGCTGCCTAGATTTCAGATCCACATCATAACGGATCCCGTCCATTGGCTCCAAAGCCGTAGCAAGTTCACGCGCAAGATGTTGATGCCGTCTTTGGCGCGCCCTCTTTGACAATGTTGGCGCACCTTCAACAACTGACTCTTTAGTCAAGGAGGAGTTCAGATCCGCTAATCTAACTTCGCCGGATATCGGCGACACGTCGGGATTTACAACTACAGCGGCGGCTACGCGGAGATCATCTTCTCAGGTCTTCATGTCATAAGACCAGTGGACTTTTTTGGATCTACGAGGATAGGTGGATCTGGAGGAGGATAAGTATTCCTCAAACTTTTGCTGGTCGAACTCATATTCAACCTCTTCATTCACCAGGATCTTGATCGCTGGTTGCGGCACGACAGCTTCGGTAGCGAAGCTGTTGGCTCCTACTATGGTCAGCAGATTGTTTGGGGAGAAAGTTGATATCTTCATTGATGTATTCATTATAATCAGTCATTACAATAAAAACAAAAAAGATAGTCTTTCTATAAGACTCTTACATAATGAAAACAAAAAAATACAACTCTCGTCAAAACAAATGCAACGGACGTTTAAACTCTGCTGGTTGCATGAGATCTTTGCCTGTGACAGGATGTTGATATCTGGGGACTACCAAACGATCAGATCAGATCTAGAGCATTGTTGATTCATTAAGGAATCAAGAAACCAAAGTAATTATCTTGGCAACAGCGAGATAATCACTCTTCTCGAGATTACCGCAACTGGGCAATCTCAAGGCAAAGAACCGGGAAGTGTAGATCTGACGAGCTCTTCTTCTTTATGCTGACAAACTCGATCCGATATCCTACTGTCTTCTAAAATTTGTGCTCCTTCAGTCTTTAATCTAGCAGGGCTTTGCCAACACTCGAGAATTCCAGATCTGAAAAAATAAAAGTTCTATGGCTGTATTTATAGGCTTTGGGACCTCTGTTTTTGGCTAAGAATGATCAATTCACTTTATCTTCAGTTATAACCACTTAACCATGTTCTTGGATGATATTTTATCAGTTAGAACAAATCCAGACGGTTAATGATCGAAAAGCAACTTAAATCTGCCAAAAACTGCTTTCGGGGATGCGAACACCCGTGTGTGTCTCGACCAAAGCCTTGGCCAAGACACCTCTTAGTGTCTCGGCCAAAGCTTGGCCAAGACACCTCTTGGTGTCAATGTGTTCGTATAGGTTGATGGAAGCCCTACAAATAGTTTTGCAGAGGGATAAGAAATTTTGAAATATCATCTGGAACTAACAAAATTGTGGTAGACATAACAGTCATTGGTATATCGACTCCTTTGGATGATCTCGCGACATCTATAACCATCAGATCTAAAGGGACGGTAGCCTGAAGCTGAGGACTAGGTGGCTGAGTTATAGCCACAGCTCCCTCCAATGATGACAGGACAGAACCCTCAAGCTAGTAAGAAATGACGACGATTGTAGATATATCGGACCCAGTAGCTGGTCCTACTATTAAAACTCCCCGTGGTTAAGTAAAAGTAAAAAGAAATTAACAAATGAAGAATGACAATCTCTAGATTAGAAGCATACTCACAGATGAACCACCCTCAATGAATGGTCCTACAATCTCACGAGCGGTTTGCTCTGCTAATATATCAACGAGCAAGTGATCAGAACCTGAGAAGCTCGGCACTGAGACAAATGTATATTCGCTCGATCCTCTGGTGTCCACACCATGGAAAACTTCTTCCTCAACTGGTCCCTCCATTGTGGCATCTATACAAGAACCTAAATGTTGAACAGAGAGTAAGAAGCTAGAACTCATAATAGGGGGAATCAAATTCATCTCTATTAATAGTAGCAGATTCTGTTATCCCAACATTTATGCCCACATCCTTCAAATTTTCTAAAAGAGAATGAAGTGCGGAAATGATTAAAGGGGGAACAAGTTCTGAATTGCTTAACTCCTTTAAGTGCCACTTAAATGGTGCACTACTGGTGTTAGATATATCTAGACTTAGAATCCTCGACTCAACATTGGAACCCAGGCTAACACCTGCTCCAGCCTCGGCATGCACGGGCTCTTCATCAATAGCTTCACATTTCTACTGCATGAAGCTCGGGCCCTCGAAATGGGTAAAGTTAGAGAAGATAGAGTTGTACGGGAATTCACCTTCTTTGTGACCCCCTAAAAACATGGGACATGATTAAGTTCGAAGAATCCATAAGAGAACTAGTTAAAGGCAATATAGTAGTGAAGCATTACCTTCTTCCCCACTGCTAGCTACATTGCCATGTAACTCTACATCACGAGCGTACGTTTCAACATATGACTTACGCGTCGTCTTCTTCCGTTTCTGGGATCGAGCCTCCATGTGGGTAACAGTTCTCTCATGCGTGGATTTGGCATGCACCTCAACCCGTATAGAAGCTTCAGTGGTGGATCGGGACCTCACGCAATGAACAATAAGAGACTCTTCTTTGTCAACCATCCCACCTGGGGTAACAAGGATCATCTTATTAGGATAAGTAAATAAAACCTCTCGCTTCGGCTTTTGTGGAGCTGGTGGAGGTTTAGGCAAGATAGATCGTTGGGCCCGACGAGTAAACACCAGACTCAATAATTCTGAGAGGAAAGAGTCTGACAGATCTGTCTCAAGCCCTTCCTCATCGCCTCTAAATCCGATATTTATGTCTCTAAGGTCTTCTTCAGAAGTCTCCTCTTCGTCATCAGTAGGAAGGAGCACCTCCTCATTCTCTACTCTATGTTGGCCTTTGCGAGAAGTCTTGACAGGCTTTTTCCTCTGCTTCTTCGAAAGATCAGCATCATGGGCAGCCTTAGCAACAGCTTGAACTAAATCTTCAGCCTCTAACTCTGCAATGTCCTTCAATTTCACAAGATCATTTGCAGTAATGAGCCACTTGCAACCGAGAAAAGTAAGTTGTTGCTTACGCTTGGATGCAGATAGGGTAAAAGTGGCGCTTGTACAACCTGTCAAATGCCAGAGCCATGCTCAAACACCGTCTATGAGACCACCCTCAGTCCTCAAGCCTCGGTTTGGGTTACCAATGTACAGTTGGTCATAACCAAACTAACGATCAAACCGACAAGGTAAATAAGGCTCTATGATCAAACCGACAAGGTAAATAAGGCTCTATGTGGCAATGTCCTTTCACCCGAAAGACGAGATACCCGGGGTGGATATTCACCAACTATCGGAAACATGCTACATCAAGGGAAGTATGGCTTGTTCCCGCCTTCTCTTTGTCAATCAATACGTTGTTGTAATGACCAAAGAAATGAGGAAAATACATGAAGAATTCCCAACACTTATGGATTTGAAGCTCTTTCTTCGCCCTAGTGAAAGTCTTTGAAAACCATTTGCTCTCTTCTAATAATTGCAGGAGAGGCACGGAGGTATCGGCGGTGCTTCATGCTGACATCAAATCGAGGTGATGAAGGATGAGCCATGTCATCAAATATTCATATAGGAGCTTGACCTTGATGGAAGGGATCTCGGTTGACGGCTTGGACCCATTTATGTGAAACCATGAACCAGGTATGTAAGCTCACAGTGAATATCAGCGACCATCGCTAGAAGTAAGGAGAGATCCTTCCTGTAAGCTAGTTGGATGTTCGGTAAGAGAACTTCTATCGGTAAAATATGGAAAAACAGATAAGGAACGATGCACTTCTTCAACCAAATGGTGAGATATCCCACCAGAAGAGTCATGGGCCGAATCCGCTTATGTGCATGCCAAAAGAATGTTCAGAACTTGATCCCCGCTAGAAACTTACCCTCAATAGCAGAAATAGTGAATGATCAAGCACCTATCTTTTCAATCAAGTTGTTAATCTCTTAGGGAGTTAGACTGTCTAACTCACAAACCGTAATCAGAATTACTCTCCAGATGCTGAAATAAATAATTAGCAAATTGTTTCAGGCTTATCTGTGTTTTCTTCTTCACCATGGGGTTCATCTAGACTAGAGCCGTCTGATAGTGACACGTAAGATCTCAAAACGTGTCGTACATATCAAAGGAAGCTACCTTCAACTGTCTCAACTGTTGGTTGGAAGGAAAATACTCCTAATATGGATAACCACCCATCAGAAGTCCAGAAACCTTCTACATCTCATGAAGAGATAACCCTAACTCTCCATTACGGGTCAATAAAGTGTTGGTATCCGGATTATAAATCTCCAACATTGCTAAGAAGTGGTATTTGCTGATCAGTAATATGTACATGGTGGCCCGTATCGATACATATAATCCGCTGGGCTTCAACTCATTACCCAGTACCCAATAACATAGGTCCATCAATTCTTTGCCGGTGAGTGAACCCAATCATAACACCTATATTCCTTCATAGGGAGTTTCCTACCAAGTATGGCAAGTCGATTCCTTACTTTACTGGCAGCTATCGACAATTTATCTAGCGGTGTGGTATCAAGTCCCGAGATTCCTAGTCAAAGGCCACGAATATAATTATATCTATCAGAACTCGGGGTCTTCTGCTGGGTAATGAATCCATAATGGACTCGTTCATGATCGTTCGTGAGATGCCAAGACATCTCCCGCTTCACGGCTTGCGTCTCTAAGCGTACAAATGAGTACTGCTAAGGAATAGAAGGAATATATAGTGGAATTTCACCGTCATCGTTCAACCAATGCTCATCTTCGAGGGTTAGCATATTTTGATGTTCCACATGATCATTGATTATATAATCCAGCTTCTTCAAAGCCTGAGTAGAACTGGGATCTTCAGTAAGTGGGGCGTCGGAAATTAACCATCGTAGTGTACGACGGTCGCCATGTCGTATTAGCTAATGAATCTCTTTGGGCCTATCTGGATTAAATGGAGGAGTAGTGGCGACAAGCAGTGTGTCAACAGTAGCAGTGAAGGTCTCTCAGCTACCACCACTCAAGGCGTAAGGTGGGAATACACTGAGGGAAAGTCAACTGAAACAAATAACAAGCAGTTAGAAAATTTTCTAAGGAATGTAACTCATCTCATGAATCTGCGAGATAGAGTCACTGTCATATAAATAGGCGAGATGATTTCAATAGTTTTATATACAAGGGATAATGTACATTGTCACGCAAGTAATGTGACAATATACCCCGCCCTACGGAGTGCAATACAACACGAAATTGTCCTATTTACCTTAAGACGTGCATTGGCCAAGCAAAACATGTCTTTTAAAGTGTTAATCCCTGTGAAGGAGGACATCGACTCTTCTGGAACGACTCACAAAGGAGAAAAACAAGGGTGCAATACACGGAATATCAAATTTACAAAAGGTATGAAAACTCATCCCCATATGAAGAAGCTGCGAGAGCCTCCCTCTCAACTTGCTGAGATGTCAAGAGACTCCTGTAAAAGCGCGGTCGTCTTAGGGACATTGCTAATCTACAATGAAAATTAGTGAGTCAGGTACAATCGTAAATTCAGGAACCAAAAATTAAATGGGAAATTATGAATTTTAATGAAAATCCTACAAAAATACATGGGATTTTAGGGTTGAAGTCTAATTAAACCTACGGGATCCATATATACAAACAACGGGTGCGATTTTCATTCAGAGCCCCTTAAATTAATTTTTGACCAAAATACCCAAAATAACCTTTATGTTTAAAGGTCAATGCTAGCCATTTTTCGGCCATGGGTATGCAACTCAAGTCCCTAAAATTTTTGCCACTTTTGCAATATAACTCCTCAAAAATTTTGGCCACTTTTGCAATATAATCCCCCAATGTTTAAGCCATGAATAAGCCCCTCAAAGCTCATCAAAATTCAACCATGGGCATGCAACCCAAGCCCATGAAAATTCAGCCATGAATAAGCCCCTCAAACCCCTAAAATTTTGGCCATTAACCCAATAAAACAATGTCCAAAAAAATTGTCCATGATTTCAAACCCTCATTCCCTCAAGAACCCAAAATCAAGTCATGAGATTGAAACCCTAATCTTAGCATACAAGTTCATGAACTCTTGAATTATACCTACAAAATCATGAATAAAAAGTAAACAAATGCACAAAAGTTATGGTGATGAGCTTACCCAAATCAAGAGCTTGAGAATCCAATGCCAAGAGCCCAAGAAGCTAAACTCCAACCAACCCTTGAGCTTGAAGATAAATTCGGCCAAGAGCAAGAGGAGAAGAAGATGAGGCTTCAAATCCTTTTATAAGAAGAGTTTAAGAGTTCTTAAAGAGGGGATTAAGAGTTCTTAAAGAGAGAAAGTTATGAGTTATGAAGAATTGGGTTTGGAGGAGAGTTTGTGAAAGAAGAAGAAGAAAGAGGAGAAGGAGAGAGTTCAAATTGTTGTTTTTGGATGAGGGGGCGGGGGGCACAAAAATCTCTTAGACAAAACCCTACACCTACTTCTTTTCTTTCTCCTAGGGTCGGCCTCTTTTCTCTCTCCTCTATCTTATTATCTCTCTCCTCCCTTCCTTCTTACATTCTCTCTCTCTCTCCCTAAACCGAGACACAAAGGGTGTCTCAGCCCAAGGCTGAGACACCCTTCATGTCTCACGCCTACGGTGAGACACCAACAATGTCTCGGGCTAAAAATGGGGTCCCGGGTATTCCATAATACTATTTTCATCTGTATTCGCCTATTATCGGATGTTTTTTCTTGTATTTGAATCCCTTGTTTGCACTACAATGAGTATATGAGTCTAAATTGCATCTCCTTGAACCTCCAATGGGCACACGAGGTTAAACTAATTCTCGAAACTCCTAGGAGTATATGAGTAATAAACTGGTCCTCCATACTCCAACACCTTAAGAGCTTAAACTATGTAGACTCTAGTTAACATTGTTGGACCCTAGAGGGGGGGTGATTAGGGTCAAGAGGCTCTAATATGCAATAAAAATTCAGCACAAGCAAACCACAAAACAGTAAAGCAATTAAAGTAAGAGAAATAGAGTTAGGAGTTCGTTATCCTTGACGCGCGATGTGTTAACGAGGTTCGGCCCTCTGGCCTACGTCCCCGCTCCCCACTCTCGAGGAGAAATCCACTACACACCCGGTTTGGAAGCCGGAACTTCGTCTACACAGCGATCCCACACGATCTCTCTCACTACACAGTTTGATCTCAACAGATCACACCCTCACAGTAGATCTTACACAAGATCTCACCCTCACAACAGAAGAAAAGATGCAAGACTCTCTCTTTACACAGCCCCTATAGCAAAGAGAAAGAGTACTGAAGCTGGGAAGTGAATCACACTTAAAAACAGAGAGAAAACACAGAAACCAGACTTTGAAAATTTTTCTCAGGAAACAGCAGACTCTGGTTTTTGCAAACGTTAGGGCTTAAGGAAGAAGAAGAAGACTGGGGTTATTTATAGAAGAGATTTAATCAATTTAAAACAAAACCCAATCTTCCCAAATAGGATAATAATCTCCTTTACAGACCCTTATCTCAGACTGTGCCAAACACAGTTAAGTGTAAGCGGTCGACCGCTTTCTGATATATTGCAGAAAACAGTTTTTTTGACCAACTTGAAATATTTGCAAAATATTTATTTGACCTCTGAAAATTCTGAAACTTTGTAAAATGTTTTTAATACTAAAAACAAACTGTTTGGAAAAAGAATTTTGCAGATAGGTACTCATACTTGTGAAAAATAGTATTTTGTGAAAAACGCTTAAAAACATAAGTATGAAAACGTGTGTGTGATTCCCAATAGCTTCAAGTAAACTCAGTAACTCTTTGCCTACATTCTAGCACTAGAGAGAAAAACAAAAGAAAGCTAATATCCTCATATAGAGAGCAATATACTTGAGCTTTGATATAGCTTGAATCGGATGAAGCTTTTATTCGAATTTGTCGTTCTTGAAATAACGTTGCTTCATCTCTTGGCCTCCTCCTCCTTTGGATATCTTCGTTGTAGCGTATATTCCATCCATCCTCCGTTGATGGCACTAACGAGCTTGACAAATGAATTTACTACATTTATACTCAATAAGCCATTAGTACCGATAATGGTGGTTGTAAGAGCATCATCAAAACATAAGGGCTAACAATCTCCCCCTTTTTGATGATGACAACCAACCATTATATAGGAGCAAAAATAAAATAGCTTATAGATAGGTGCTCCCCCTATCTATGAGCTCCCCCTAAATATATGCAACAAATGAGGAGATTTCTCTCCCCCTTTGTCACCATCAAAAATAGGGTAAAGAGAAATACGAAATGCAAAATGCAACTAAACAAGCAAGCAATGTAGAACTTTCACATAGTGCATAAGCCCAAACCATTTCTTATGCGACAAAAATCATCCTCTCCAAGAGGCTTAGTAAATATATCCGCTAGTTGAGATTTGGTGTCAACAAATACTAGGGATACATCTTGTCGCTCTACATGATCGCGTAAGAAATGATGGCGTACATCAATATGTTTAGTTCTAGAATGCAAAACCGAATTTTTGGAAATATTTATAGCACTTGTGTTATCACAAAAGATTTTAATATTTTGAAAATTCAAATCATAGTCAACTAAACTTTGTTTCATCCATAAAACTTGAGCATAACATAAGTCGGCGGCAATGTATTCTGCTTCCGTAGTGGACAATGCAACACAATTTTGTTTCTTGGAAGCCCAAGAAACAAGGGAATTTCCTAAGAATTGGCATGTTCCACTAGTACTCTTGCGATCTACCTTACATCCGGCAAAGTCGGCATCACAAAAACCATATAAATCAAAAGAAGTGCTTCTTGGATAAAATAAACCAAGGTTAAAAGTTCCATTAACATACTTAATGATTCTTTTAACCGCAATTAAGTGAGATGCTTTTGGAGATGCTTGAAAACGTGCACATGCACACACACTAAACATAATATCGGGCCTACTAGCGGTAAGATAAAGAAGACTACCTATCATACCTCGGTATAGTTTTTGGTCCACATCTTTACCACTCTCATCCGCATCAAGCTTAACACTAGTACTCATGGGAGTAGGCGCATGCTTAGAATTCTCCAACTTGAATTTCTTCACCAATTCCTTCGCATACTTGCTTTGTGAAATGAAGATCCCATCCTTAGTTTGCTTGACTTGGAGCCCGAGAAAGAATGTAAGCTCTCCCATCATACTCATCTCAAAGTGATCCTGCATCACTTTAGAAAATTCCTTGCACAAGGATTCATTAGTAGCACCGAAAATGATGTCATCCACATATATTTGAACTAAAATGAAATCATTTTTTCTTTTTCTCACAAAAAGTTTATTATCAATTGTTCCTTTTGAAAAAACATTTTCAATAAGAAAACTAGAGAGGCGAGCGTACCAAGCCCTAGGAGCTTGTTTCAACCCATATAAAGCTTTTTGTACCCGGTAAATAGAGAGGCGAGCGTACCAAGCCCTAGGAGCTTGTTTCAACCCATATAAAGCTTTTTGTACCCGGTAAATATGATTATGAAAAGCATGATCTATAAAACCGGGGGGTTGTTCAACATACACTTCCTCTTCTATAAAACCATTTAAGAAGGCACTTTTAACATCCATTTGAAATAGTTTAAAATTTTTAAAGCTAGCAAATGCCAAAAACATCCTAATAGATTCCAACCTTGTAACCGGTGCAAAGGTTTCATCATAGTCTATGCCCTCCTCTTGATTGTATCCTTGGGCAACCAAACGTGCTTTATTTCTAGTTACAATGCCATGTTCATCAAGTTTGTTTCTAAAAACCCATTTTGTACCAATAACACTAGCATTGTTAGGTCTAGGAACTAACTTCCAAACTTCATTTCTTTGAAAATTGTTTAATTCTTCATGCATAGCCAAAACCCAAAACTCATCATTTAAAGCATCATTAACCTTTTTAGGTTCTAGTTGAGATAGAAATGCAACATTACCACATTCACTCAAGGCTTTTGAGCGAGTTATAACTCCTTTTGAAGGGCTCCCAATGATTTGTTCCTTTGGGTGGTTTGATGTGAATTTCCAAGCTTTAGGTTGTTCAACTTGATCTTGAGCATTTGTGCAATCTACATCCTTTTGAGCTTCTATAGAGGGAGTGTCATTGATTTGCAACAAGTCCAATCCTCCCTCAATATCATCATCATCATCCTTCCTAGGCAAAACAACTTGAGAGCCAACATTAGTCTCATCAAAAGTAACGTTTATAGACACTTCAACAACGAGGCTTCGTTTATTGAAGACCCTATAAGCCTTACTTCGAGGTGCATAACCCAAGAAAATACCAACATCAATTTTGGAATTAAATTTATCATGGTGATCTTTTGTATTTAAAATAAAGCATTTGCAACCAAAGACACAAAAATAACCATGAAGGGAGTTTTTCCATAATAAAGTTCATAAGGGGTTTTCTTAAGCTTTGGTCTAATCAAAACACGATTTAAAACATGGCAAGCCGTGTTGACGGCTTCCGCCCAAAAATATTTTGGCAAATCAAAAGAATTAAGCATAGTGCGTGCCATCTCTTGTATGGTGCGATTTTTCCGTTCAACAACACCATTTTGTTGTGGTGTTCTAGGAGCGGAAAACATATGAGTTATACCATGATGAGCACAAAAATCATAGAAAAATTCATTTTGAAATTCACCACCATGATCACTTCTTATTTTAACAACTTTCAAATCTTTTTCATTTTCAATCCTTTTAACATGATTAGCAAATTCTACAAAACAATCATTTTTCTTTGCAAGAAATATTATCCATGTAAAACGAGAGAAATCATCAATAATCACAAAAACATAGTGTTTGCCTCCAAGAGAGGTAACACGCATAGGACCAAATAAATCAAGATGAAGTAATTACAAAGGTTCATCAATAATCACAAAAACATAGTGTTTGCCTCCAAGAGAGGTAACACGCATAGGACCAAATAAATCAAGATGAAGTAATTGCAAGGGTTTAGAAGTCGATACCTCATGGATGGATTTGAAAGAAGATTTTGTTTGTTTACCTTTGGCACAATCCTCACAAATTGTATCTTTTATGAAGTGCAAGTTAGGTAGCCCTTTCACAAGATTCTTCTTAGACAATTTTGATATTAACTCCATATTTGCATGTCCAAGTCTCTTGTGCCAAATCCAAGGATTTTCATCAATTGCCGCAAGACACTTCACATCTTGATTCACTAACTCATTCATCTCAAAAATGTAAACATTAGACTTGCGATTTGCAATAAAAACAATTTTTCCATCCATACTAATGATGCATTTATCCGGTTTAAAAGAAATATCAAAACCTTTATCACTTAATTGGCTAATTCTAAGAAGATTATGATTCAAGCCATTTACTAAATAAACATCTTCAATAATGGGTGAGGGTTTCTTACCAATAGAACCGATACCAATGATTTTACCTTTCTCACCACCACCGAAGGAGACATTGCCTCCTTCAATCCTTGATAGGGTTGCAAATAACTCTTTGTTGCCCGTCATATGATGTGAGCAACCACTATCAAGGTACCACATCTCCTTACGTCGTTGCCGTGACGTTCCCTACAAAAGAAGAAGATGAAGGTGTAGTAGCTTTAGGTACCCATGTCTTGGGTCCTTGGTGGTTAGTAGTTTTGGTACCTTTGGGTATCCATATCAAACCATAAAAATCTTCATTGTCTTTAATTCCACAATGAGTAGAAATGTGGAGAGTGAGAGCCATAAAACCTATTTCTACCATGATGATAATTAGCAAAAACATGAGTGGGTCTAGTCCTACAACCCTCAATTTCTAGTCTTTCAATCTTTGATCTTAATTGCTTGTTCTCAAAATCGAGATCTCCAAGCAATTCATCTTTTAGAGCAAGAGAGGTTGTTAGTTGTTCTAGCTTAATATCACAAGAGGCATGCAATTTCTTAAAAGAAGAGTATTCTTTAGACATTCTTCTAAATTCAAAGTTGAACTCTTCTAAAGCCATAGCTATGTCACATTGCATATAGAAAGATTCACTTGGTTCGGATTCTTCCCATCCGGCATACATAGCCTTCTTCTTCTTGTACTTCATGTACTTTTCTTTGAGCTTGGGGCAATCCTTAGCAATGTGACCCGGTTCATTGCACTCAAAACATTTACCTACACGAGAGGAAAACTTGTTGTTAGATCGAGGGTTAAATTTTTTGTTCATTTTTATAAGTCTAGAGATTCTTCTAGAGAGATGAGCCACTTCTCTAGAAAAATCGACTTCACTCTCCGACGACGAAGATGAGTTGTCACTAGCTCCTTTGAGAGCTATGGTCTTCAACTTTGGTGACGGCTCCTCAACTTCTCGTGATGGCACTTCCTCCTTCTCCTTCCCCTTGAGCTTCTTCTCATGCACTTTGAGCTTTCCGATAAGGCTATCAAGAGCTAAGGTAGTGAGGTCATGAGCTTCCTCAATGGCCGTAGCCTTGGGCTCCCATGCCGGAGTCAATGAGCGAAGTATCTTGTAGTTCATCTCTTGAATGGATAATTGCTTATCTAGACCATGTAATTCATTGATGATATTAGTAAAACGGGAAAACATAGCATCAATGGATTCATTAGGAAGCATTTTAAATAGCTTATAATCATGCATGAGTCCACTAATATTAGATTCCTTAACTTGGGGTGTTCCTTCATGTGTGACACAAAATTTTTGCCAAATTTCGTATGCGGTTGCACACGTGGAAACCCTATTGTATTCATTGGGGGAAAGACCACAGATTAAGGCGTTCATGGCCTTAGCATTGAGATTGGCAAGGTGCCTTTCATCATCGGACATGTTCTCGACTTTTGACTTCTCTACATATTTCTTTTCTATGAGCCCTAGGATGTCAAGATCAATGCAACGAAGGTAAATTCTCATCCTAGCCTTCCAATAAGCAAAATTGGTCCCTGTGAAGAGAGGTGGTCTAGTGGTGGATTGTCCTTCCAACATATGCATATTCAAAGAGGCCTCCATTAGATCTTTTCTCTAAGGTTGTTAAACCAAAAACTGATATAGAGACCAAGCTCTGATACCAATTGTTGGACCCTAGAGGGGGGGTGATTAGGGTCAAGAGGCTCTAATATGCAATTAAAAAACAGTACAAACAAACCACAGTAACAGAAGTGCAATAATAAAGAAAGAGATAAAGTTAGGAATCGTTATCCTTGACGCGCGATGTGTTAACGAGGTTCGGCCCGCTGACCTACGTCCCCGCTCCCCACTCTCGAGGAGAAATCCACTACACACCCGGTTTGGAAGCCGGAACTTCGTCTACACAGCGATCCCACACGATCTCTCTCACTACACAGTTTGATCTCAACAGATCACACCCTCACAGTAGATCTTACACAAGATCTCACTCACACAGCAGAAGAAAAGATGCAAGAACCTCTCTTTACACAGCCCCTATAGCAAAGAGTAGGTTTACTGAAGCTGGGAAGTGAATCACACTTAAAAACAGAGAGAAAACACAGAAACCAGACTTTGAAAATTTTTCTCAGGAAACAGCAGACTCTGGTTTTTGCAAACGTTAGGGCTTAAGGAAGAAGAAGAAGACTGGGGTTATTTATAGAAGAGATTTAATCAATTTAAAACAAAACCCAATCTTCCCAAATAGGATAATAATCTCCTTGAAATCAAGCAGAGACACCGTCGGTCGACCGGCGCGGTCGACCGATTTGAAAGTTGAGATTTCGGTCGACCGTACCGGTCGACCGATGATCTCTCTGGAAAATAGTAAGGAAAGGCCATGAGAGCGGTTGACCGGACCGGTCGACCGCTTTCTGACATTCTGCAGAAAATAGTTTTTAACCAACTTTAAATATTTGCAAAATATTTATTTGACCTCTGAAAAATCTGAAACTTTATAAAATGTTTTTAATACTAAAAACAAACTGTTTAGAAAAGGAATTTTGCAGATAGGTCCTCATACTTATGAAAAATAGTATTTTGTGAAAAACGCTTAAAAACCTAAGTATGAAATCATGTGTGTGATTCCCAATAGCTTCAAGTAAAATCAGTAACTCTTTGCCTACATTCTAGCACTAGAGAGAGAAACAAAAGGAAGCTAATATCCTCATATAGAGAGTAATACTTGAGCTTTGATATTGCTTGAATCAGATGAAGCTTTTAGTCGAATTTGTCGTTCTTGAAAAAACGTTGCTTCATCTCTTGGCCTCCACCTCCTTTGGATATCTTCGTTGTAGCGTATATTCCATCCATCCTTGGCCTCCACCTCCTTTGGATATCTTCGTTGTAGCGTATATTCCATCCATCCTCCGTTAATGGCACTAATGAGCTTGATTCCATCCATCCTCCGTTAATGGCACTAATGAGCTTGATAAATGAATTTACTACATTTTCACTCAATAAGTTATTAGTACCGATAATGGTGGTTGTAAAAACATCATCAAAACATAAGGGCTAACAAACATATGAGTATAAACTATGTTCACACTGGTCAGAAGGCAATGCCGGTCAACGCGTTACGATGAAAGTTAAAACCGATCAACGTGTAGCCATGAGTCAACGCCAATCAACGCGTTGCGGTGAAAGTTAACGGGAGTCAACGCGTTGCAATGAAAGTCAACGCCGGTCAAAGCGTGGTCATGACGTAATGTCGGTCAACGTGTTGTAATAAAAGTTAATGTCGATCAATGCATTGTCATGAGTCAACACAAATTAACGTGTTGCGATGAGAGTCAACACCGGTCAACGTGTAGCCATGAGTCAACGTCGCTCAACACGTTGCGATAAAAGTCAACACTAGTTAACGTGTTGTGATGAAAGTCAACGCTGATCAAAGTGTTGTAATGAGTCAACGTCGGTCAACACATAGTCATGAGTCAACGCCAACCAACATGTTGCGATGAAAGTTAACATTGGTCATCGTGTAGCCATGAGTCAATGCAGGCTCACGCTAGTCAACGTGTTGATAATATTTGGCGAAACAAGGCTCAGATCAATTCCTGATCAAAGGATAATTGGGATTTCAATAACGATTCGGATATGAATCTTGATGCAGATAATCAGTTCAACGTCGGTTCCATGACATGAGCTATAATTTGAAAATCAACATGCCAGTTTTAGTTCAAGATTTCAACAACGGTCAGATGATAAACGTAGCATCGGAAGAATTTTAGCTATTTAACAAAATACTGAATAGACTAGAAGCTGAAGAAGTCAACGAATTGAATTTCACACGTATCATATTCAAAGTATTCTAAGCTCCTCTATAAAAGAATGAGACTGAAACACTTTTGATGGGGTATCTGTAGGTGTCAAAAACTTCCTATAAGTTCCCGCATGCAGCTAGAGACAGATAAAAGATGATGAATGTTATTATCCAAGTCAACAAGGATTATTTGATTCTGTAAGGAAGCTAACAAGTGTATGAAGTGAGTTGACGAAACATATGAGTTAACGGGACAACAAAATAGTAAAGAAACGACTCGATTAAGATTTTTGTTTCACCGATGAAAGGCGAAGCACAACTCGTAACTCGTTCACTCCACATGTGTTTTTCCCAGGGGAGGTTGTACATCTCTTCACTAGCTTTCCAACGCATCTTGAATCACGTCATTTCAAGATCAGACAAGAGAATTAGAGGCGAAACAATCGAAACGCAGCAAATGGCGTCTCGGCCAACGGCTAAGAAACCACTATTGTCTCGCACCCAGAAAGGCTATTTTTGCCCTTATAACTTCTCAAAAACCTATTTTTTAATAAGATTTTGTGATTCCTTTAGTCTAAATCCTCTCTAATTGATTTGAGGTTATCTTCAAAAGTGGTTAAGCGGTTACAACTGAGGATAATATCAAATTGTTCATTCTTATCCGAAAAGAGGGCTTCTGAAGCCTAAAAATACAGCCCTAGGGTCTTCATTCATGGGGATCAGGAATTTAGAGCTGTCAGCGAAGCCCTGTCATTTTAAATAGTAGAGGAGCACAAATTTTAGCAAGGTGGAAGTGATTTCTTGGCGAGTTCTTCAACAAAAAGGGGGAGAGTTCGATATATCTGCAACCGCTTCAACCTCATTCATCCGCTTCTTTTGAGATCGCACCGTTGTTTTAATCTCGAGAAGACTATTTATCTCACTGTTGCTGAGATATTCACTTCAATTTTTTGTCTCCTTCGCGAGGCAATGAAATCAATCGGATCTGATTATTTGTTGGTTCGCGGATAAACCCCGGCACCGACAAAGATCTAACGCAAGCAGAAGACCGATAAACATCTCTCTGTGTGTGTTTTCATGAAAGTTGTAATCTTTTAATCTTTTTTGTGTGGAGAGATCTTATAAAAAGACTCTTCTTTTTAAACTTATTGTAACGACTAAAGTTGAAATGAGTCCCACAATGAAGAAACCAACTTTCGATGCAAACACCACTATCAAACTGCCATGATGGGTACAGATGTTAAAGCTAAGAAGAAGTCTCCCCAGCTTAGTTTGAAGCAATTTGCTGACTATCTTTTCAAATATCTTAAAGATTATTCTGGTGATGAAATCTGCGAGTTGACTCCTCTGACCCCATCTAAGATCGACAAGTTGATAGAGAAGATAAACACTCAATCCTATACCACTCGTTTGCCTGAAGGAAAATTTCCAAGGGGAACTAAGTTTGAGACTTTCTTGTGGCATGCACATAGGCAAATCCAGTCGACAACCCTCTTGGCGGGATATTTAGCCATATGGCTTAAGAAGTGCATGGTATTGCACTAACTTTCTGATGCGCTGCCAATTTAAGTCTTGTTCCCGGCCATTGACATTGCGGTTAGGCGTAAACTCTCCTTGCTTCTGGCCATGACTGCCAACATTCACAATGGGTTATGGCATTTGGTCACCTCCTTTACACAGCTAGTAAGTAAACATTTGAGTGAAATTCCCACATCCAAGATTGAAACGCCATACACATATCTAATGGCATGACTGGTCCTCCACCGACCCGACTTGATGACGGTGCCCAGTGTTGCAGAACTGGGCATCCCTTTATTACAAACCTTGGAGGAGTGTAAGTGAGATGCCCGACAGTGGCACGAGGTAACCCGGCAATTATGGATCCATAAGTGTGTGGAATTCTTCAAATGTTTCCCTCAGTTCTCTGGCCACTACAACAAGCTACAAGTCGATGAGGAAGAGCCCGGGAAGAGAAGAACTATTCTAGATTTGGGCTGCTTTAGTTGGCTGATGAATATCCGCCTCGTCTATCTTATCTTTCGGGTAAAGAATACTTGCAGCATCGAGCCTTATTTCCCCTGTCGGTTCGCCCATCAATTTGGCTATGATCAACTATATGATAATCACATTTTATTACAATATTATACCCTCATTATCTATTTTACATGAATAAATATACCATTAATAATTGTTG
Organism: Asparagus officinalis; assembly: GCF_001876935.1. Lineage (NCBI taxonomy): Eukaryota > Viridiplantae > Streptophyta > Magnoliopsida > Asparagales > Asparagaceae > Asparagus > Asparagus officinalis. Next base: position 46,365,551 of record NC_033795.1, read on the forward strand.
TTAGCTTAGTTTCCACATAATTGAATGAAAATATAAATAAATATTATTAAATGTAAAAACCCCTCAAAATCTCTCTTCTCTATTTTGTAGTATTTTAGAAGCCCATGAAGCAAAAGCTTAAAAGAGGAAAATGATTGAAGCCTAAAGAGCATGAAGCCCATCAAAATGATCTCCAAGATATAATGCACAGCCCACAAAATCAAGTCTATGAAGCCAGCACAAATCCTCTTTATTCTCAAAGTTTAGGATTTGAAAATCAATGTGTGCAAGGGCCGTACTGCCGCATTGGACCGGACTTGGACTTAGGCTGCAGATTTTGACTTTTATTTAAGACTACATGACCGGACTTTTGGAGTTAGAAATCTTTGTGTGGGCCGGACTTGCTTTGAATTTTGAAAGGGACCGGATTTGTGTGGGCCAAACTTGGCTTGGTGCTGCAGAGATTTGAATTGGGCCGGACTTGTTGAGCTCTTCATTTTCGGTTTTTAAAAAAATCAAATGGGAAACTCCAATCAAGACCGGACTGCTAGATGTTTTAATGGGCCGGACTTCAAATCTTGATTGCTGCAGCTGAATCCTATGTTGGGCCAGAGACTTGGATTTTGATTTTCTTTTGAAAATCAAATAAATCATATGGGCCTCCTATGTTGGGCTAGAGAAGAACAAAAAAGCAAATTCAAAGGTGGAGATTGCTTTGCTTGGGGCTCAAGACAAATCCAATGGCTCATATTCATTGAAGATTACTATAAATAAGGGTAGAGAGTGAGGGGTTAAGTGTGTAAAAAATTTTGTAACTCCTTTTGGAGAGGATGGCTACTCTTAATTGAGAAGGCCTTCCAAAAATTGTAACTTTAGTTGCAATTAATAAAAAAAATAAAATTTCTCTTTAAATTTGTTCTTTCTCCTCTTTGTTGAAGGATGAGGATGGAGATGAAGAGCAAATTGAAGGTTTGCACTTCTTTTCTCTTTTATTTCTTTTTAGTAATTTCTTTATTATTGCTTATTAGTTAGATTTAAATTCATGCTTGTAGTGTAGATTTATTTTCTTGTCTTTTTATTTCTTTTTGCACTTTAATTTGTAGAATAGATTTATTTTCTTGCATTTAATTTTTGTAATATATTTTGTAGTTTAGATTTTTATTTTCTTTGTAATTAGATTTATTTCTTGTTCATAGTTTAGATTTTTCTTTTCTTTTTATTTTTGTAATTAGTTCTTTTTCTTGTTTTTATTTCTTAAAGATGTGAATTTAATTCTTGTAGGAAGTTTAGAATTATATGAAACTAGTCTAATTTCCTTTATATTGTATGAATTATTCTCTTAAACTTAAAATGTTCATGTTTAGCATAATCAACTAGAGAACTAATCGGTAAAAGAAGAATTTGATAATCTATGCTTACCTTAAATGGTTTGATAGGTTATGCTTATGAATTCTAGGATTATTATCATGTTGTTGTTCTTATCATGAATAGTAATTTTAACTTAGATGATAATTTGATAGGTTACACTTTCCTTAAATGGTTTGATAATCTATGCTTAATAAATCTAAGTTGAAATATGATAAAAAGAGAATAGTTTATATTTTGTAATTGAAATTGGTTAGTGGATTATATTCTAGATTTCTTACCTCTTTTGAATCCTTCATCTTAATTTTCTTAAATTTTCTTTTCATTTTTGGTTTTATTTCTTGATTTTATTCATTCATCTTTCTTGCCTTGTGATTTCATTTATTCTTTGATTCTTTCTTCTTTCCTCTAAAATTCAATTTATTATCTTTTGCATATATTCACAACAATCACTCATCACAATCGCACTTATTCTTTATTCTTAATTGTCACGCACAAAACATAAGAATCATTTCTAATAATCTCTTAAAATCACCTTCCTCGTGGGATCGATATTCTTATACTATAACTTGATCAATTGTGTACTTGTAATTTTGGTACATAATTATGCCGCATCAAATTTTTGGCGCCGTTGCCGGGGAAGGTGCTAAAATAGGATTTTATTAATTTGGTTCTTTAACTTGTGTATTTTTCTTGTGAAGGAACCGCTTGGAGCTTGAAAATCTTGGATTGAAGATCAAGAATTTGAAGCATTGCTTTTGGGTAAGTCTTCTTTCTAGTTTTTCAATTCCACCCTTTTTAGTTAGCTTCACAATTAGAGACACTTAGGATAAAAAAAAAGATTTTATTTTTGTTGATCATAATAAAATTTATCTTTCACTTGGACATTAACTAACAAGATAATAAATTCAAACATGAGCTATCTTCTCACATTTGATTGTTGTTGACCATAATTAAAAAAAAGATTTTCTTTTTATCATCCTTTTTAGTCGCTTTTAATTTCTAGGGTTGCATTTCATATAGTGTAGGAATTCACCAAAGTGATTGTAGCACTTGATTTGGCACACACTTAAAACATTCTTAAGGGCAAAACCCCAATCAAGATAAGGTAAGGGATTTCATCACCCTTTCCTTAGCCCACAAATCACTAATTCCTCACTTCACAAACCCTAGCCTTCTAAAACTCATTAGACGTTGGCCCCTAAGGATTCAAGCTCAATAAGGAACATGAAATCCTTAAGTTAACCGGTTTAAGTTTTCTCAGAATAGTTGGTGTCTAAGGTAAGGTTTAGAGGTTGTGTAAAGCGCTCCGCAAAGAAAGCGAAACATAATTGATCTTTGATCACCCTCTAGTACTATCCTTACCTGGCTAACTACCTGGGTAAAACTTTGATCTTTTCACTGTAGGAATTTTTGGTTAGGAGCTGGTCTAGTTGAGTTAGGCTAAACCCTAGAGTTAGAGTTGATTGAAAAGTGATTGCTTTGATTTGTTTTAATTAGGAATTTTCTTTTTCTTTATCTTTTCATATATAAAAAAAAACTAATTTTCTTTCTTTCCTTAAAAAAAAATTTGTTTTGGTGTATGCAAATTTGGGTTCGGGATAATTATCATTGTTTAATTCGTGTTGAACCAATTCAAGAAATGGCAAATCAGCCCGTTCTTCAGGATATGTGTTATCCTACCAGAAATGCAATTCCATCTTGCATAAGGCTCCCCGAAGTAAATGGAGCAAATTTTGAGCTTAGACCGCATTATATAAACATGCTTCCCAAATTCCTAGGTAATGAAACAAAAGATGCATATATTTTTATCTCGGAATTTGAGGAAGTGTGTATTATGATTAAAATGAGAGAATTAACCGAAGATGCGATTAAGCTCAGATTTATTCCATTTGCCCTTAAGGACAAAGCTAAAAAATGGTTGTACAGCTTACCGACAAATTCCATCTCAACATGGAAGGAATTTGTCACCGTTTTTCTTAAGAAATTTTTCCCTATTCACAAAACGGTAAAGCTTAGGAACAACATTCAAAACTTCAAAATTATCCCGGGAGAGCCATTCTGGAAATATTTTAACCGATTTAAAGATCTTTTAATCCAATGTCCTCATCACGGTCTAGAAAAATGACGACTGTGCCAAGTCATATATGAAGGATTGGACTATTCTTCAAAAACTTCTTTAGAATCGATGTGTCAGGTAGATTTTATAAGAAAAAACACAGATAAAGCTTGGGAATTTCTAGAGAGTTTATCCGAGAAAACAATGCAGTGGGAAAACTGTGATGACAGGGTTTCATCTGTTCCCCAATCTAAGTCTAGTGGTTTTTTCTTGGAGTCAAACATTGCTTCTGAAGCGAAGATTGCGACGATTATGCGGAGGTTAGAAGCCTTAGAAGTTAAGGAATGAGCTCCGGCTCAAATCAAACATATTTCTGCCCCGGGATGTCATAACTGTCAGTCTCCTACCCACGTTTCAGAGGAATGTCCTCTTCTAGAAAATAACCATGCATTAGAACAGATGAACGCTGCATTCCAACATCCTAGAAATGATCCATTTTCTCCAACCTACAATCCAGGTTGGAGAAATCATCCTAACTTTGCTTGGAACCAAGGAAACTCTCCCGGAAATCAAAACTTCATTCCCGCGTCAAACCCGCAATTCCCGAGGGGAAATGCTGTCCCGTTCAATGCACCGAACAATTTTTCTAGCCCACCTTTTCCAAACCAACATCCTAATCCTCACCATCCTACAAATTCCGATCATGACAAACGTTTGAGTGTCTTAGAAAAGGGTTTAGAAGCTATGATCAAAGCTTCTACACAAACTACCAACATGTTGACCCAATCATCCACCACTCTAAATTCCTTCATGCAAACAACCGGCCAAGTGCTCAACTCGAACACTCAAAGCGTAGCCCGATTAGAAACCCAACTTGGGCAACTAACCACTGCCGTGAGTGAAAGAGAGAAAGGAAAATTCCCAAGTCAACCTGTTGCAAACCCTAAAGACACTGGATCCAGTTCCAAACAATCCAGCTCAACTGAATGCAATTCATACTCTGAGATCAGGAAAACAAATAGACAATTAGGTTAGAATGCCACCAGATCAAACCCCTTCTCCCATTCAAAACACTCCTTCCGATGAGGAAATTCCTTCCGATGACCAAAATGCTGAACTTGAGATTGAGCCTGATCTAGATAGGTATAGGCCCGTTGCCCCCTTTCCAGATAGACTAAAACCTATGAAAAACTCCCCGTAGGTTGAGAAAATCCTAGAAACGTTTAAACAGGTCAAGATCAACATCCCTCTCTTAGATGCAATCGAACAAATTCCCTCTTATGCAAAGTTCTTGAAGGACTTATGCACTAAGAAAAGAACCACCAATGTCCCCAAGAAAGTTTTCTTAGCTGCCAACCTCAGTGAAATTTTTTCAAAACCCTGAAATACAAGGACCCTGGTTGTCCCACAATTCCATGCGTCATAGGTAACACTCACATTGATAAGGCACTTCTAGACTTAGGAGCCAGCGTCAACCTCCTTCCTTATTCAGTCTATCAACAGCTAGGTGTAGGAGAACTTAAACCTACAAGATGCACTCTACAGTTAGCTGATAGATCTGTAAAAATTCCCAAAGGAGAGGTAGAGGATGTTCTGATCAAAGTTGGAGAGTTCATTTTCCCTGTTGATTTTATTGTCTTGGAAACGCAGCCCGTTTCCAATCTCAAAAGTCAAATCCCCGTCATTCTAGGAAGACCGTTCTTAGCCACCTCAAATGCTTTAATAAATTGTAGAACCGGTCAGATGAAACTATCTTTTGGGAATATGACTATTGACCTCAAATTTCAACTTAGGGAGACAGCCTAGTGATCCATCTGATGAACCCATAGAAGTGAATTTCATTCAAGGAATATCCAGTGAACAACAAGAGGGAGAGTGTGATCCTGATTCAAATGCATCAGATTTAATGATTGAGGAGCTTTCTGATGACGAACTAGAGATAGAACCGCTGATCAATCATGTTTTTGCTGTTGGCTGGCAACGAGAACCTTTGGAGATAGAACCCCGAGTCCAGCTTCGCCCATCTGTGGAGGAACCCCCTAAGTTAGAGCTCAAACCTCTACCCGAAAATCTAGAGTATGCCTACTTAGGGGAGAACGAGTCTTTACCAGTTATCATTTCTTCTGAGTTGACTACCGGTCAAAAGGAAGCTCTCTTAGCTGTTTTAAGAGAGAATAGGGAAGCCATTGGATGGACCATGGCTGATATCAAAGGGATTAGTCCAACCATTGTTCAACACCGAATCCATTTGATAGATGATGCCAAACCTACTAGAGATGCTCAACGTAGGTTAAACCCAGTGATGAAAGAAGCCGTTAGGAAAGACATTCTGAAATGTCTCGATCATGGGATCATTTATCCTATTTCTGATAGTTCATGGGTGAGTCCGGTCCAAGTTGTTCCACAGAAATCTGGGATCACCGTGATCCAAAATGAGGCTAATGAGCTGATTCCCACTCGAATCCAAACTGGATGGCGAGTCTGTATTGACTACAGAAAACTCAACTTAGCGACTCGAAAATATCACTTCCCTCTTCATTTCATTGACCAAATGTTAGAGAGTTTAGCAGGACACGAGTTCTATTGTTTCCTGGATAGATATTCAGTTTACAATCAAATCCCTTTCGCTCCCGAAGATCAGGAGAAAACCACCTTCACTTGCCCGTATGGAACATTCGCATACCGACGCATGCCTTTTGGCCTGTGCAATGCACCGGCCACATTCCAACGTTGCATGATTAATATTTTTTCCGACATGGTAGAGCGATTTCTCAAAATTTTCATGGATGACTTTTCCATTTTTGTTGACACATTTTTCTAATGTTTGCATCATCTTAAACTGGTCCTAGAACGGTGTAGGGAGAAAAATCTGACTCTTAATTGGGAGAAATGTCATTTTATGGTCAAACAAGGCATTGTCTTAGGACATGTAGTTTCCAATAGGGGAAATAAAGTGGACAAAGCTAAGGTAGATCTCATTTCCAATCTCCCTCCTCCCAAAACTATCAAAGATGTCAGATCGTTTCTTGGTCATGCTAGTTTTTACCGACGTTTCATCAAGGATTTCAGCAAAATTGCTAGACCCTTGACCAATCTCTTAGCCAAGGATACATCATTTGTCTTCTCTCCCGACTGCCTCAAAGCTTTTGAATATCTGAAAAAGGAGCTAACCACAGCTCCTATCATTCATGCACCGGACTGGACCTTACCCTTCGAACTGATGTGTGATGCATCTGATTCTGCGAATGGTGTTGTTTTAGGACAACGGTTTGATGGAAAACTGCATGTGATCTACTACGCCAGTAGGACTCTGAATGATGCCCAGCAAAACTACTCTGTCACAAAGAAAGAGTTTTTAGCTGTAGTCTTTGCCTTAGAAAAATTCAGGTCCTACCTCATCGGTTCCTTAACCAAAGTTTTCACTGATCATGCCGCACTAAAGTATCTTTTGACCAAAAAGGATGCTAAAGCACGGCTCATTAGATGGATTCTCCTTCTTCAAGAGTTTGAAATTCAAATTCTTGACAGAAGGGGAACAGAGAACCCCGTAGCAGATCACCTCTCTCGATTCCCAAATGCACCAACATCAACCGTTCCGATCAATGAACATTTCCCAGATGAACAACTCCTAAAAATTAAATTTGTTCCTTGGTTCGCCGACATTGTGAACTACATAGTCATGAACCAGATCCATTCCCATTGGTCCAAACAGGATAGATTCCGTTTTCTCTCCCAAGTAAAATACTTTTACTAGGATGATCCATATTTGTTCAAATACTGTTCTGATCAGATCTTTAGGAGGTGTGTTCCCACTGAAGAAACTAGGAGTGTTCTATCCTTTTGTCATGATCAAGCCTGTGGGGGCCACTTTGGTCCCAGAAAAATAGCTGAAAAAGTTCTCCAATCTGGGCTGTATTGGCCCACTCTCTTTAAGGATTCATTCGAGTTTTGTAAAACCTGTAACCGCTGTCAGCTTTTAGGAAAGGTCACTAGAAGAAATATGATGCCACTACAACCCATCTTATCCGTTGAACTTTTTGATCTGTGGGGTATTGATTTCATAGGACCATTTCCAATTTCTTTTGGAAATGTTTACATTCTAGTAGCCGTTGAATACATGTTAAAATGGGTTGAGGTGGTAGCTTGCAAAACTAATGACAACAAGGTCGTTGTCAAATTTTTGAAAAAGAACATTTTTGCCCGGTTTGGAGTACCTCGAGCGATCATCAGTAATAACGGTACATATTTCTGTAACCATTTTTTTTAGGCTTTGATGAGGAAATATTCAATAACACACAAATTGTTAACTATTTATCACCCCCAAACCAGTGGACAAGTAAAGGTCAAAAACAGGCAGATCAAACAAATCTTAGAAAAAACAGTTAATCATAACAGAAAATATTGGTCTGTAAAATTATGTGATACTCTGTGGGCGTATAGAACAGCTTTCAAGGCTAATTTGGGGATGTTACCATACAGATTAGTATTCGGGAAAGCTTGCCACCTACCAGTAGAGTTGGAACATCGAGCAATGTGGGCAATAAAATAGTTAAATTTTGACTCAGACTCAGCAGGTAAGAACAACTTGCTCCAAATAAATGAGTTGGAAGAAATTCGGAATGATGCATACATAAACTCAAAAATTTACAAAGAGAAAACAAAGATTTTTCATGACAAATCAATTTTGCGAAAAAATTTCTCTCCAGGACAGAAAGTTTTATTGTACAATTCAAAATTGCATCTTTTTCCTGGAAAACTAAGATCAAGATGGACAGGTCTATTTTTTGTGAAATAGGTTTTTTTCACATGGAGCTGTCGAGATAGAAAATCCTAAAAATGGTAACATTTTTAAAATAAATGGTCAACGTCTAAAACCATTTTTAGAATTTTCTACGGTCGGAGAGGAAGAGGTGTTGGTTCTTCATGAACCTCATTATCTTTAAAAAATAATAATAAAAAACAAAAAATTTCCCTTAAAAAAACATAACAAAAATTTGAATAAGTAACATAGGTCAAAATAATAATAATAATAATAATAATAATAATAATAATTACTTACAATTTTCCTTTGATTTCTTCATCCTCATACTAATAGTAAATGCAGATCCTTATCATCATTGTCAACCGAACAACTGTAAGTTCTTCAATTTTATCTGCTTTACTTTGTGCTTCAGCGAATTTGCATTGAGGATAATGAAAAATTTAGGTGTGGGGGTGAGAAATACATATTTTCTCTTCATTTTACCTTTTTAGTTATTTTTTTCTTTCTTTTTGTTAAAAAAAATTATAAAAATATTGTCACTTGCCAAATTAATAGAGTTAAGTAATAACTGATCAAATTGATAGATTTTAAATTTTCTAATTCTTAGTTAGTGACATATTCAAGTTCATCTTTATGATAACTCCAAATAAAATTCTTAAGAAATGATTTTTCAACTAGTATACCTTACTTAAGGCTTACCTTAGATTTTTAGTTAAAAATAATGAAATTTTGCATGCTTAACTTAGAGTTGAAAATATTTTTTCAAGTTATCTTGATTTCCCCAATTTTTTTAAGACTATATATACTTACACATATATATATTTAAAAAAAACTAACCTTATAAAGAAGAGTGCGAAAAATGGGCACCACTAAAAAAAAACTCTTAAATTCAAGGTGATTCTATCTTATAAAGCCTAAGTTGGCTGAGCAATTAAGCCCAAGGAGTATCTCTATACTTAATGATCTAAGCCCAATTGGGTTGGGATTCATTGGCCCAAAACTCGTTAAATGGTCACTTAGAAAGCCCGTTAAAATAGAAAACAATCACCAAGAATTAGAGAGTAGAAAAAATATACATATATATAACACTAACAATTGTTTTTATATATTGTTGTTTTGTATATATGGTCTTGAAAAACAATTTTTGATCAAGAGACTTGAAAGTTATTTAAAACAAAGAGTTGGCATGTTCTTTTCAAAACTTTTTAATTAAATTTCTAAGATTTGACTTGGTTTTGTATTGCTATAATGAAAAAGATTTTCTAGGGGATTTACATTGGAGTTATATATAAAAACGTTTTCTTGATTATTAACTAGCTTCAATTAGAATGTTTAAATATATCAAGGAAAATCTGTTATTTACTGACTTATTTAACTTGGCAAGTTGACCGAATTTTGTGGGTATATTCACTGCAAACCCTCACGAGACTACAACTCGTCCACTAGGGTAACCTAGGGGTTTAAAGGCTTGTTGTATGCGCTAAATACAACCGCGATTCCTGCGAAAGTGAGTTAGGATTTTCTTTTTATTTTCTTTGCTAGAGGACTAGCAAAAGTTTAGGTGTTGTTAGCTTAGTTTCCACATAATTGAATGAAAATATAAATAAATATTATTAAATGTAAAAAACCCCTCAAAACCTCTCTTCTCTATTTTGTAGCATTTTAGAAGCGCATGAAGAAAAAGCTTAAAAGAGGAAAATGATTGAAGCCCAAAGAGCATGAAGCCCATCAAAATGATCTCCAAGATATCATGCACAGCCCACAAAATCAAGTCTATGAAGCCAGCACAAATCCTCTTTATTCTCAAAGTTTGGGATTTGAAAATCATTGTGTGCAAGGGCCGGACTGCTGCATTAGACCGGACTTGGACTTGGGTTGCAGATTTTGACTTTTATTTAAGACTACATGACCGGACTTTTGGAGTTAGAAATCTTTGTGTGGGCCGGACTTGCTTTGAATTTGGAAAGGGACTGGATTTGTGTGGGCCGGACTTGGCTTGGTGCTGCAGAGATTTGAATTGGGTCGGACTTGTTGAGCTCTTCATTTTTGGTTTAAAAAAAATCAAATGCGAAACTCCAATCAAGACCGAACTGCTGGATGTTTTAATGGGCCGGACTTCAAATCTTGATTGTTGCAGCTGAATCCTATGTTGGGCCAGAGACTTGGATTTTGATTTTCTTTTGAAAATCAAATAAATCATATGGGCCTCCTATGTTGGGCTAGAGAAGAACATAAAAGCAAATTCAAATGTGGAGATTGCTTTGCTTGGGGCTCAAGACAAATCCAATAACTCATATTCATTGAAGATTACTATAAATAGGGGTAGAAAGTGAGGGGTTAAGTGTGTGAAAAATTTTATAACTCCTTTTGGAGAAGAGGGCTACTCTTAATTGAGAAGGCCTTCCAAAAATTATAACTTTAGTTACAATTAATAAAAATAATTTTTCTCCTCTTTAAATTTGTTCTTTAACTTTAGTTACAATTAATAAAAATAATTTTTCTCCTCTTTAAATTTGTTCTTTCTCCTCTTTGTTGAAGGATGAGGATGGAGATGAAGAGCAAATTGAAGGTTTGCACTTCTTTTCTCTTTTATTTCTTTTTAATAATTTCTTTATTATTGCTTATTAGTTAGATTAAAATTCATGCTTGTAGTGTAGATTTATTTTCTTGTCTTTTTATTTCTTTTTACACTTTAATTTGTAGAATAGATTTATTTTCTTGTATTTAATTTTTGTAATATATTTTGTAGTTTAGATTTTTATTTTCTTTGTAGTTAGATTTATTTCTTGTTCATAGTTTAGATTTTTTTTCTTTTTATTTTTGTAATTAGTTCCTTTTCTTGTTTTTATTTCTTAAAGATGTGAATTTAATTCTTGTAGGAAGTTTAGAATTATATGAAACTAGTCTAATTTCCTTTATATTGTATTAATTATTCTCTTGCACTTAAAATATTCATGTTTAGGATAATCAACTAGAGAACTAATCGGTAGAATAAGAATTTGATAATCTATGCTTATCTTAAATGGTTTGATAGGTTATGCTTATGAATTCTAGGATTATTATCATGTTGTTGTTCTTATCATGATTAGTAATTTTGACTTAGATGATAATTTGATAGGTTACACTTTCCTTAAATGGTTTGATAATCTATGCTTAATAAATCTAAGTTGAAATATGATAAAAAGAGAATAGTTTGTATTTTGTAATTGAAATTAGCTAGTGGATTATATTCTAGATTTCTTACCTCTTTTGAATCCTCCATCTTGACTTTCTTAAATTTTCTTTTCATTCTTGGTTTTATTTCTTAATTTTATTCAATCATCTTTCTTGCCTTGTGATTTCATTTATTCTTTGATTCTTTCTTCTCTCTTCTAAAATTCAATTTATTATCTTTTACATATATTCACAACAATCACTCATCACAATCATACTTATTCTTTATTCCTAATTGTCACGCACAAAACATAAGAATCATTTCTAATAATCTCTTAAAATCACCTTCCTCGTGGGATCGATATTCTTATACTATAACTTGATCAATTGTGCACTTGCAATTTTGGTACATAATTATGCCGCATCAAGTTTTTGGCGCCGTTGCCGAGGAAGGTGCTAAAATAGGATTTTATTAATTTGGTTCTTTAACTTGTGTATTTTTCTTGTGAAGAAACCGCTTGGAGCTTGAAAATCTTGGATTGAAGATCAACAATTTGGACCGGCAACGAAATCCAACGGAGACATGGTTAACCTGCAACGAAATCCAACGGAGCAGGTACAATCATAAATACAAGAACCCAAAAATTAAAAGGGAAATTATGAACTTTTACTAAAACCCTATGAATAAAATGAGGTTTTAAAGTTGAAGTCTAATTACATTTTCGCCCATTTGCAAATAAGCCCCCTACAATATTCAGTTGCTTTTTGCAATTAAACCCCTCAATAATGTTGGTCTTTTTGCATAAAGCACCCATTAAAATTTTCACCAAATGGGCATGAAATTTCATCCCCAAAAATTTTAGTCCTTCGTAATAACACCCCTTTAAAATTTCGACCAACTTTTGCACATAAGCCCCTCAAAATTTTGGCCACTTTTAAAACCCATCATCAAGGTTTAATCTTTTCACAAAACCTAATTCATGAGGTCGAAAAGCCCTAATCTTTGCATACAAATTCATGAACTCTTGATGCATACCCAAATTAGAAAAATCCAAGTTCCAATCTTTATATCAAAACCCATGAGATATTGAATTAAAATCAAGCATGCAAGTGGTGAGAGAAGCTTACCCAAACTAAGAAGCTTGAAAACCCAACTCCAAAAATCAAGTCTTGAGCTTCAAGATAAAAAAAACCCTAGCTTTTAGAGGAGACAAATTTCGGCCAATAAAGAGGGGAGGATTTTCGAAATTTTGAGGGGTTTTTTAAAGTGTAAATGTTTGAGGGGTTTTAGAGTTCTTAGAGAGAAGAAGTTTGGGTTATGAGGAGTTGGTTTTGGAAGGGAACTTGAGGAGGAAGAAGGATTTTTTTTTTGTGGGGGGGGGGGGGAAGAATTCCTTTTGAAATTTTGGAAAGAGAGGGAAGTGAAAGTACACAAGGAAACAAAAAAATAAAAAAAAAGAGAAGGGGATTGTCTTGGCCCTGACCGAGACACCCGCGAGCGTCTTGGCCCAAGCCGGACCCCCAAGTGTTTTTCATGACCCTCTTTCGCCTATTTTCACCGATGATTAGTTATTCTGATAAAAATCAACACCAAATAACGTCGGGCAGTCCGAAACCCTAAGGTCAACACCGGTCAACGCGTAACCCTAGATCAATGCCAGTCAAAGCGTTACGACAAAAATGTCAACGTTGGGCGATCCGAAACTCTAAGGTCAACACCGGTCAACGCGTAACCCTAGTTCAACATCAGTCAAAGCGTTGCGACAAAAAGTTAACGCCGGGTGATCCGAAACCCTAAGGTCAACGCCAGTCAACGCGTAACCCTAGGGCAATGCCAGTCAACACGTTGCGATAATAAGTCAACGCCGGGCGATCCGAAATCCTATCGTCAACACAGGTCAACGCGTAACCCTAGGTCAATACCAGTCAACACGTTGCGATAAAAAGTCAACGTCGGGTGATTCGAAACCCTAAGGTCAATGTCGGTCAACCCATAACCCTAGGTCAACGACAGTCAACGCGTTACGAAAAAAGTCAACTCCGGGCGATCCAAAATCCTAAGGTCAATATCGGTCAACGCGTAGCCTTAGGTCAACACCATCCAACGCGTTGTGACGAAAAGTCAACACCGAATGATCCGAAACCCTAAGGTCAACGCGTAACCCTAGGTCAATGCCAGTCAACACGTTACGACAAAAAGTTAACGTCGAGAGATCCGAAACCCTAAGGGCTTGTTTGGATTGAGGGGAATGAGGGTGAAGGGAAGTTAGGGGAACCATTCACTTCCATTCACCTTTTTTAGGAACTCCCTTCCTTTCCCTTCCCTTCCCTTCCCTTCTCTCAGTTTCCCTTAACTTCCCTTCACCTCCTACAAATCCAAACAGGCCCTAAGGTCAACGTCGTTCAATGGGTAACCCTAGTTCAATGCCAGCCAACGCGTTACGATAAAAAAGTCAACATCAGGTGATCCGAAACCCTAAGGTCAACACTGATCAACGCGTAACCCTAGTTCAATGCCAGTCAACGTGTTACGACAAAAGTCAACACCGGGTGATCTAAAACCCTAAGGTCAATGCCAGTCAACGCGTAACCTTAGGTCAACACCAGTCAACGCGTTGCGACAAAAAGTTAACACCGGACTGTTCGCGGGAAAAATCGTAGCTTTCATTGAAGTCATTGTGCTCTTTGGCAATTGTTTATCGATTACACAAAGATCCAGTCTTTTTATAAGATCCGGTTACAATGAGATCAAAAGAAAATAAAAATTACAACTTTTTCCTTATTTGTCGAACGAATCACGAGCTCCTGTTTTGCGGTCACTCGCTTTTGTGGGTTCTTTGCCTGTGCCGGGGTTAATCCGTGGACTACCGCGCGATCTTGATCCGGTCGGATCTACACGATATGATGGGTGCTATTTCACGAAGGAAATGACAGCCGGGGGTACTATTTCACCAAGGAAATAATAGCCTTCTCGGGATCAAAAACCAAGTTTTGATCCGGAGTATTATCGTGTGGATCTCAGATCTGATCTTCCTCTCTCGAACTCCTGCCTTTTCTGACGTGGATGCTCGCCAAGAACCAGATCTGAAAATGTCCAAGTCTTCAAAGCTTCAAAACTCCAAGATTTAGTTCTCGATCCGGCAGAGTTTCGGCTTCAAAAGTTTCAACCCTTGACAAATGAGCCATAAGGGTCTATTTATAGGCAATTGAAAGCGGATATGGGCTCAGATCTGGGCCCAGATCCGTGCGTCGGAAGGAGGGGGTGGCTCGGCCACCTGGTGGCTCGGCCGGCCACCTTGGTGGCTCGGCCACCGAGCCACCTTTTGGTGCCGCTCGGCTGGTATGCGCAGCCACCTTGGTGCGCCGCCCGAGCCACCCTCAAGTGCGCCGGCCAGCCGAGCCACCATTTGGTGGCTCGGCCGCCGAGCCACCACTTGGTGGCTCGGCTCACCGAGCCGCCTAGATGGCTTTTGGCCGAGCTTTTTCTGGTTGTTTGCCGTGTCACCCGTCATCTGGTTTCGCGGTTTATCGGTTTATCCGAGCTTCGCCGTTGATCTGAACTCTGATTTGGCAGTCCGGATCCTGATTTGGCAGTAAATCCGCTTTGGTGTTCGAGTTCGAGTCCGCTCCCGATCTTGTTTGATGTGGTGGACTCTACGGTTGAATGACTCGTTGTTTCATAGACCCGTTAGCTTGATTGGGCAGGTGATTGGATGTATTCCATTGTTTGCATGCGGTTCGTTAACCTCGTTGCCTCGTTAATCCGCTTCATTGCGTGTCACTTGGCTTCGGTGTTGTTAACGACCATGCATGGATATATCGCCCGATGGTTCGTTGGTTTGTCGAATCATCGTGCCGAGCTGTGTTAAGGGACCTATAAGCAGTTTTATACTCCTACAGATACCCCCTCCAAAGTATTTCAGCCTCATTCTTTTATAGAAGAGTCTGGAATACTTTGGATATGATTTTCCCAACCTTCAGTCGGTGTAACGGGACCTTGGAATGACTTCTGTTCTTGATTCTTTTAATCATTTAGGCTATTCGGTGCTTTGTCGAATGTCTGCAAGGGTTCCGGTGCTGCATTTATTGTCTGACCGTTGTCGGAATTTTGAACTTGAAGTAAATTCCTGATTTTCTGATCTTTAGCTCGTGTTTGTTGTTTCAACATAGAACCGACTATCGATTGTTGGCGTTGAGTCTTCATTTACAACGCGTTGTCCGGCGTTTGACACAGTTTATACTCGTACATGTGCTGGAGTCTTGAGAAGTAGTTTATACTCTTATACTTTTTGGAGTGTTGTTGAGTTATCCTTAAGAATATTTTTAGAAAAATACTCTCCAGAAACTTCTCAACAAAAATAGGGAATAGTTTATACTCGTATACCTTATTGGAGTATTTTTCATATCCGAATGAGCCGAACCGGTCTAACAATGAGCTGAACCGGCCTGATAATGACCCAAAAAAGACAGTAATTAGGCTTAAAAAATCTTCCGACCCTTCCGAATGTGTGGGGAAGGAAAGAATAAACAAAAGACTGAACCCTCGGTCGATTTGAATTTGTTTCGATGCTCGGTTCAGCTTCAATTTGAATTCTGGTTCAAATCTGGTTCAACCTGGTTCAAGACTGGTTCATCCTGGTCTGGTCTGGTTCAATCTGGTTTGGCCTGGATCAGCCTGGTTTAGCCTGGTTCAGCTTTTTTTTAACTGATTTAGACTGGTCTAGTTTGGTTCAACCTGGTCCGGTCTGGTTCAAGACTGGTTCACATATAAAAGAGCTCTTCTTCTCCTCTTCTAGGGCTGGCCCCCCTCTCCTCCTATTTTTTGATTTTCTCTTCCCTCGTGCATCCTTTCTTCCTCAAATCTTCATATTTGTCTTAGATCTATCATTCCTTTTGATCTTAGACTGAAAAATCCTTCAAAAATCTTCATATAAAAATTTCTCTCAGACCCCTCGAGCACGTGGTTCGAGCTTCTTTCAAGATCTAATTTTTTGTCGGATCCTTAAGCTTTTCCTCAGGTAAATCCTCCATAATTTCGGCATATTTCATGTTTAATTTAGTACATGAATTTGTGGGATTGCATATGAGGGTTAGGGTTTGTGATTTGATGCCTCGAGCTCATCCTTCAGGGGGGTAAAATTTGGAGGTCTGAAGGATTTAATTATAATAAAGAGGGGATAAAATTTTATGGTTAGAGTTTGTCACCCGAACTAAAATTTTTGTATCTGACCCCCTGATTTATTTTGCAGATCATCGTGTTGCGTGTCCCGAGAGGTCGCTCCCCTACTGCGTCGGCTGATGGCGTGCTTCCCTCGTATGCTAGTGAGCTCTTTTTGGCGTATTTGCAAATTAGTCCTTTATCCCCATTTTGTTCTCCTTGGTGAGGCAATCGGGAAGAGCCTTGATTCTCCTTGGCGAGGATCGACGCTTTAAAGATGGGTTTTGCTTGGTCAAAACCATATCTCAAAATAAATAAAGGGGGCGTTTTGACGCTGCATTGTGCCTTATAAGGCAGGGATATGTTTTTGATGTATCCCACCTTATAAGTGCATAATGTGGCCAAATCGTCTCACCCTTTATAAGGCAGTGACTCTATCTTACCCATTTGTAAGATGAATTCAACTTCCTTTTATAACTGAGACTAACAAACACTTAATTGTTGTTTTCAGTGGAATATCCCTCTAGAGCGTTCTCATCTCATGCTGTGGACGGACGTCGTGACGAGTATTACTCAACCTCCGATGATCTTTCACCTATTCCGCTTACTCTTTAGTTTGCTCCGGGCACGTCGACAGAGGTTGCCCAAGTGGTGAAGGAAGGTGGACATCGAGCTCTTCGACAATTGATTACGGATGCGCCTTTCGTGAAGGATGCCAGTTCTGTTTAGTCTCTCAGGAAGACTAACTTTTTATTTGGCGACTCTGTCAGAGATCCGGATGCAGTGTTTATTGACGCCGAGCAGTGGCTTCATAAGAATAGCGGTGGTTTCATATATTTGCCGAAGATTCATCGACACCGTTCGTTAACTGAGCTCAGGCGTCAGGCTGTGACACGGGAGATGTCGTGGCACTTGACGGAAAAGCATGAGAGCATTCACTGTGGCTATATCACTCATTAGGAAGCTCCTGGTTCGAGCAGGAATCATATCATTGGATTGCGTCCTGGAGTACTGGGACTAGATGCACCGCCGCGTAACGAGTTTCTTTCCTCTGCTTCTACTTTGAGTTATCGCCTCGCTGACTTAGGACGGGAGATGCCTGCGACGCGTCATAGATTTTATGGCTGGGTCCATTCTTTAGACAAGCTTCGGTGGACTCGCACGATGAAATACGTCTTAAGCCGATGGAGCGAGGAGTTGCACGCTTGTGGTCTATATGCAGCTATTCGTTCCACCATGTATGGTTTACCCGTTAGCGCTAAGCATTTCTTTGCTTTGTACGAGCTCTATAACCCAGATTCGAACACTTTTCTGACTAGGCATGGAGAGTTGGGCTTGTCTCTCCATGAGATGCACAAGATTTCTGGTTTGCCCATGGGTCAGATGTTATATCAGGAGTACTTTCCTTCCAACCATGAATTGAGTCAGCTGAAGGACCGTATGCCCGATCGCTATGAGACTTTATGGGATCTCACATGTCACTATCATATTGCTTTGGCGCGGTCTGAGCCTTTAGCGAAGAGGACAAAATCACATGTGAGCCTGAAGCAGTTCGCGTCTTATTTGTTCAGAAATCTAGAGAGCAATTCTGGCGAGGCTATTTGTGAGCTGGCACCACTTACTCCTTCAGGGGTTAATAGTCTACTGAAGAAGATTGACGCTCATTCCTATACCATTAGCAGTCCTGAGAGTGGCTTTCCTGCAGGGACCAAGTTTAAATCATTCTTATGGCATGCGACCACACCGATTCGGTCGATGACCCTTCTTGCTAGTTACCTCGCTATCTGGTTAAAGAAATGCGTGGTCCCGTATCAGTCCGGTGACATTTTGCCATTGGAAGGTTCAGCTTGCCTACAAAAAGGAACTTTCGCTTCTTCCAGTGATGGTGGCTAACATTCATCGAGGGCTTCGACAGATTTCTAGTGCTTTTACACAGAAAGAGAGTGAATCGCCGGCTCAAATTCCTACTATTAAGGTGGAGCTTCCGTACACTTATTTGATGGCTTGGTTCGTCCTTCATCATTCTGATATGATGTCGGTACCGAACGCCACAGACCACTCTGTTCCCCTACTACAGTTGCTTGAGAATGGCATAAGGGAGGGACGAGGATTCCCTGACATCAGAAAGCAGCTACAGGTCCACAAGTGTTGGACATTTTCCACTTGCTTTCCGCAGTTCTCCAGCCGATATGGCGAGTGTTTGATTGATGAGGAGAAGCCGAGGGAGTATCGAACTCATTTAGATATCGGCTGCTTTAATTGGCTAGTGAACATTAGGCCGGGTTATCTGACCTTCCGGGTGAGGAATCAGTGTTTTATAGAGCCATATCTACCCTGCCGATTCGCCCGCCAGTTTGGTTATGATCAGCTTTATGTCGGGAATCCACGTCAGCAGCTTCGGACTCATGGAGGTTTGGTGGACGGTCTCCGGGCATGGTTGTGGACCGTAACGGGCTGAACTGGTGCTAAGTTCAGTCTCCCGAGTGCTGAGCGGCAGTTGAATCTCACCTTCTTAAGCTACAGATGGTTGTTAGCAGCTAATAAAACTATCCCCGTGAAGCCGATTGCAGAGCTAGTGGCCGAGGAGGCTACTCAGGCTGATTCTCGCGTGATTTGGGAAGGTGCTCGGTCACAGAGGACACGGAGCAAGACTCGTCGGATTGACGAAGAGGGAAAGAAGATCTTCCATTCTGCTAATGAAGCTTTAGGCGGAGATCCTGAAGATTACGTGGACTGTTCCGAGCAAGGTTAGCTACCTGTTCTTTTCCTTCTGTCCTCCAGAATTATTAATCTTGACGATGGCTTGATGTTTCAGGGACCGCGGCTGACAAGAACGAAGAATTCCGTCCTTCTTCCTAGGCGAGACCTTCGATTGTTGTCCCTGCTGCTAGGCGGAAGAGATTACCCCACAAGCCGCATACAGATTCGCGAGCATCTGAGATGGATTTGGCTGGTGATGATCCCACTAGCGATGGAGGTAACATCTACCCTATAAATCATCCTTTTGATCATTCAGAACTTCGACTCATGCTTTTACATCTCTATGTAGGAGAGCGTGTGGATAGCGAGATGAGTCCTGATCCTACTCCTCATGATTTTGTATCTTCTGGTGAGCTTGACTCACCACTCCAGGTAGAAAAGCCTGCAGAAGCTATCGACGTTAGGGAGACTGTTAATGTAGGACCCGATTCGACGAATCCAGGTACATCTACCATTGACAATGTATCCTTTAGATGGCCCACAAAGGAGTTGAACGATTCAGAATTCGTTCATTCCCTAATCGTCTCTATGCTTCTTTCTCTTTTTAGATAAATTGCAGGAGGCAAACGTGGATCTTGGGAATAAAGAGGCTAGCACACCCATAAGAGGCAACTCATTTCCATTGGTCATAGTCTCTTTATTCTTCTTTTGCACTTATATTCTTCTTGCGTTAGATTTCTCGACTGATGATTTTGACGAGGAAGGTTTGCTTGTGGACACTCCTATGCTCCACTTCATCGAGGAAGGTTTGCTTGTGGACACTCCTATGCTCCACTTCATGTATGGTTCTCCTCAGATTGATGACCAGATGCCTGAGGATATGTTTCCAGAGTCTACCCTCCCTAAGAATCCCGAGGATGGTTCTTTTGAAGGTACGTGCCTCTTCTCAAGTTAATTATAGGACTAGCCAATTTTTTTTGTATTTGACAGGAGTTTTTGTCGAGACTGATCCTGTTGAGCCGGCTGTGAGACCAACAACACCAGCTGATACATCCACAGCCGTTACACCTCCACTACCCCCAGTGACTCGAGGGGAATGAGGTATAAATTTAAGCAACTGAGAAATGTCATTTATTTCCTTATTAAGGCTTTTGACGGATTTCTCCTTTTTACGTAGGGCTTTCTTCTCGGCTTCATGTCCTTGTGAAAGAGTTATTATCAGACAGTGATCCAGAGAAGATCGTCATCTACATAGAAGTCCGCTCCTTCTTCTCCTTTGTGAATGCTATGATTGGCAAACTCTTCCACGGCGGACTTTTCCTTCACCAGTTTAAGCCATTCCTTGATTCTAGGATAAATTCAATAAGGGATGCAGGATACCCGGATCTGGCGAAGGCTATAGTTGATGATCTTGACTGCCTAGAGCATGAGCTTCAGATGTTTCGAGAGCTCTGGGATGAAGGTGCCTCTTCATTCATTGCTGCCGAGTTGGATACTCGCTTACAGACATGGCGCGATACTCGGATTTTTGCTGAGCTCGAGATTCAGGTGCAGCGGGACCGGGTAGACCGAGTTGAGGCTAACCTTGCTATTAGATCATCCTCACTCGACGATCTTGATTCTTCCATTGCCTCTTGTGAAACCCAGATACACCAGCTCCGAAGAGAACTCCGTGAGAAAGAGGAGACTTTGAGTATTCTTCAGATGACGAAGATACAGGATCAGCAAGCACACACTGCTTTATCTGATGAGCTGAAGTCCTTGAAGCAGAAGCTGGTCGAGACAAAGGAGGTTGCTGTGAAGACTTTAGCCGCAACTGAAGAGTCCATCAGAGCCGATTTGCAGGATGAGCTTAGGCAAGCTTATGATGAGAAGCTGTCTAAGTTTAGTCAGCAGATTTTTAGCCATGGGCTTGATGTATGATTTCATTTGCTAAATACTTTGACTTTTGATTCTCTTAGTGAAACTGTTTTTTATCTCTATCTTTATTATGATTCCTCATTCCGTTTGAAATGATTGACCATAATACTCATAGGATTTTTGGCAAACCCTCAGCCTTCAACGGGTTTGATAAGCCTTTACCGATTACCATTTGAATCGGGCTAGCATGCAGATTGTCTAAATCCGTTCCGCATGTAACGTTGTGCTAAGAGAGTGAATTCTCTGAGACTTTGTGCTATGATGTCGAATACATAGACTTTGTCATTGTTATGGGAATAGGCTACCCGGCGACACGCGTTAGGTGTTGACTTTAGGATTTTTGGCCAACCCTCAGCCTTCAACGGGTTTGATAAGCCTTTACCGATTACCGTTTGAATCGGGCTAGCATGCGGATTGTCTAAATCCGTTCCGCATGTAACGTTGTGCTAAGAGAGTGAATTCTCTGAGACTTTGTGCTATGATGTCGAATACATAGACTTCGCCATTGTTACAGGAATCGGCTACACGGCGACACGTGTTAGGTGTTGACTTTAGGATTTTTGGCCAACCCCCAGCCTTCAACGGGTTTGATAAGCCTTTACCGATTACCGTTTGAGTCGGGCTAGCATACGGATTGTCTAAATCCGTTCCGCATGTGACGTTGTGCTAACGGAATGAACTCCCTTAGACTCGCTGCTACGACTTCGAATACGTAGACTTCGCCATTGTTACGGGAATAGGCTACCCAGCAACGTGTATCAGACGCTGACTTATCCCTACTTAGGCTTTGGGATAAAATACCACAGAATCGAATTCTGGTGTCTTTTTCTATGGAGAAAGACTAAACCGGCGACGCATGTTAGGCGTCGGCATATCCTTTCTTAGGATTCAGGCTGAAATTCCCCATGCGTGTAAGGCATGGATTCTGGTGTTATTAATAACAACATGTCACAATGTTGAATATGTGAACGGGTGTTCTTTTTAACGGTTAAGAACTAACCGGCAGCGCGGGTTAAGCGTAGACTTATCCTTGCTTAGGTTTCAGGATAGAATACCCCAGAATCGAACTCTGGTGCCTTTTTCTACGGAAAAAGACTAAACCGGCAGCGCGTGTTAGGCACAGACTTATTCCTGCTTAGGATTCAGGATAAACTTCCTAGGATGAATCCTAGATTGACAAATTCTTGGAAAAGGTTGGTGCGGGAAAGGAAGAATTTTATATTCTATCTCCCGGTCTTCTTTTAGGGTGAAGGCGAACCCGAATACAAGGAAGGAAGAATTTTATATTCTATTTCTTGATTCTGGAAATGAAGAATTTTATATTCTATTTCCAGCGCAAAAGAAACTAGAAGTGGGATTTCCACTCCGAGAATCTGAAAAATCTAGATAAACTTACCTTTTATAGGACTGGTTATCTAATCTAAATATGAGTTCCTCGTTTATCGAAGTGAAATTTTAACGTCGGTTATAACCATGAGAAGGCTTAACCAAAGAGAAAAAGAAGGGAGTTCTTTCGTTTATCGAAAGGGGACTCTGAACTGAAAGTGGACCTCTTGTTCATGGAAAGAGTCAAGAGGGCCAGAAAGACATTTTTTGTGGACTCACTGTGAATTGAAATTGATCAGTGAGGGATTTTGGTGGTGAAAATGATTTTGGGTTGTCCTCTAGAATATTAAGTATAATATTCTTCAAGGAACTTCCCGGTAAATGGGTTATCTTAAACGTACTAGGGATAGTATTTTTTCAGAAAATTCCCATTTATTGGCATTAATTGCCTGGCACCCTCTTGAGTAATCAGGTGATATGCGCCGTTTGAGTAGACTGTGTCTATCACAAACGGTCCTTCCCATTTGGGTTCAAATTTACCTTTCTTCTTGGAGTTGAGGATTCATTGTGCTCTTTGACAATTGTTTATCGATTATACAAAGATCCGGTCTTTTTATAAGATCCGGTTACAATGAGATTAAAAGAAAATAAAAATTACAACTTTTTCCTTGTTTGTCGAACGAATCACGAGCTCCTGTTTTGCGGTCACTCGCTTTTGTGGGTTCTTTGCCTGCACCGGGGTTAATCCGTGGACTACCACGCGATCTTGATCCGGTGGGATCTACACGATATGACGGGTGCTATTTCACGAAGGCAATGACAGCCGGGGGTACTATTTCACCAAGGAAATAATAGCCTTCTCGGGATCAAAAACCAAGTTTTGATCCGGAGTATTATCGTGTGGATCTTAGATCTGATCTTCCTCTCTCGAACTCCTGCCTTTTCTGACGTGGATGCTCGCCAAGAACCAGATCTGAAAATGTCCAAATCTTCAAAGCTTCAAAACTCCAAGATTCAGTTCTCGATCCGGTAGAGTTTCGTCTTCAAAAGTTCCAACCCTTGACAAATGAGCCATAGGGGTCTATTTATAGGCAATTAAAAGCGGATCTGGGCTCAGATCTGGGCCCAGATCCGTGCGTCGGAAGGAGGGGGTAGCTCGGCCACCAGGTGGCTCGGCCACCGAGCCACTTTTGGGGCTCGGATGGTGGACGAGGCCTACCGTGTGGCCACCGAGCCACCACTTGGTGGCTCGGCTCACCGAGCTGCCTAGATGGCTTTTGGCCGAGCTTTTTCTAGTTGTTTGCCGTGTCACCCATCATCCGGTTTTGCAGTTTATCGGTTTATCCGAGCTTCGCCGTTGATCTGAACTCTGATTTGGCAGTAAATCCACTTTGGTGTTCGAGTTCGAGTCCGCTCCCGATCTTGTTTGATGTGGTGGACTCTACGGTTGAATGACTCGTTGTTTCATCGACCCGTTAGCTTGATTGGGCACGCGATTGGATGTATTCCATTATTTGCGTGCGGTTCGTTAACCTCGTTGCCTCATTAATCCGCTTCGTTGCGTGTCACTTGGCTTCGGTGTTGTTAACGACCATGCTTAGATATATCGCCCGATGGTTCGTTGGTTTGTCGAATCATTGTGCTGAGCTGTGTTAAGGGACCTATAAGCAGTTTTATACGCCTACACGGACGATCCGAAACCCTTAGGTCAACACCGGTCAACGCGTAACCCTAGATCAATGTCAGTCAACACGTTACGACAAAAATGTCAACGTCGCGTGATCCGAAACTCTAAGGTCAACGCCGGTCAACGCGTAACCCTAGTTCAACATCAGTCAAAGCCTTGCGACAAAAAGTCAACGCCGGGTGATCCGAATCACTAAGGTCAATGCTAGTCAACGCGTAACCCTAGTGCAACGCTAGTCAACACATTGTGATAATAAGTCAACGCCGGGCGATCCGAAATCCTAAGGTCAACACAGGTCAACGCGTAACCCTAGGTCAATGCCAGCCAACACGTTGCGATAAAAAGTCAACGTCGGGTGATCCGAAAGCCTAAGGTCAATGTCGGTCAACCCGTAACCCTAGGTCAACGACACTTAACGCGTTACGAAAAAAGTCAACTCTGGGCGATTCGAAATCCTAATGTCAACACCGGTCAATGCGTAGCCCTAGGTCAACACCAGCCAACGCGTTGTGACGAAAAGTCTACACCGAGTGATCCGAATCCCTAAGGTCAACGCATAATCCTAGGTCAATGCCAGTCAACATGTTACGATGAAAAGTCAACATCGGGAGATCTGAAACCCTAAGGTCAACGTCGGTCAATGGGGAACCCTAGTTCAACGCCAGTCAACGCGTTACGATAAAAAAGTCAACACTGGGTGATCTGAAACCCTAAGGTCAACCCTAGTCAACGCGTAACCTTAGGTCAACACCAGTCAACACATTGCGACAAAAAGTTAACATCGGGCGATCTGAAAACCTTAGGTCAACACCGGTCAACGCGTAACCTTAGGTCAATGCCAGGCGATCCGAAACCCTAAGGCCAACGCCGGTCAACACATAACCATAGGTCAATGCCAATCAACGCGTTGCGACAAAAAGTTAATATCGGGCGATCTAAAACCCTAAGGTAAACGCCGGTCAACGAGTAACCCTAGGTCAACGCCAGTCAACGCGTTACGACGAAATGTTAACGCTGGATGATCTAAAACCCTAAGGTCAACGCCGATCAACGCATTGTGAGGAAAATTCAACGCGGGCGATCCGAAACCTTAAGGTCAATGATGGTCAATGTCGATCAACACGTAACCCTAGGTCAACGCTAATCAACGCGTTACGGTGAAAATTCAACACTGGGCGATCTGAAACCCTAAAGTCAACACTATTTAGAGATAGTCAATTCTGAGTCAACTCGATGACATGAGCCCAAATCAATTTACCAGTTTTTGATTCGAGACTTCGACGACGACTAGGCGATAAACGCAGCGCCGGAAGAATTTTAGCTATTCAAGTTGAATAGACTGAAAATCGAAGGAGTCAAGAGTCAAAGTTAACTACAAGTCCTCTTACACCGACTGAATGTTGGACTGATCACATCCAAAGTATTTTAGGCTCCTCTATAAAAGAAGCGAGACTGAAACACTTTGGAAAGGATATCTGTAGGCATCAAAAATTACCTATAGGTCTCCACACGTGGCTCGAAATAAAGAGAAGATGATGAACATTGCTATCCGAGTAACAGAAGCTCATTTGATGATGGCAAGCGCATGAAGTGAGTCGACAAACCATGTAAAGCAACGGAACATCGGAATAACGGAAGCACGAATGGACCGGGAGCTCCGTGTCACTTATGAAAGACGAAGCACATCTCGTGTCCCATCTACTTCATATATGATTCAACCATAGGAGCTTATTGATCTCCTCGTTAGCTTTCCGATGCATTTTGAACCACATAATTCCGAGTTCAGACAATGAAGATATGACGGAAATAGACGGAACGCGTGAAACCAAGTTCAGGCCAAAGTTTGGCCAAGACACCAAGTGGTATCTCGGCCAATGCTTGACCGAGACACCAAATAGTATCTCGGCCAAAGCTTGGCCGAGACACCATATGGTGTCTCGGCCAAAGCATGACCGAGACACCCACGGGTGTCCGCAGCCCTAAAAATCTGTTTTTGGCTGTTTTGAGCCGTTTTTCGACCGTTAACCATTTGGATTTATTCCAACTAATAAAATATCACCCAAGAATATGGTTAAGTGGTTACAACTGAGGATAAGAGTGAATCAACCGTTCTTATCTGAAAATAGAGCTTCCGAAGCCTATAAATACAGTCCCAGGGCCTTCATTTTTTCAGATCTGGAATTCTCAAGCATTGGCGAAGCCTTGCTGAACTAAAGACTGAAGGATCGGTGAAGCCCCATTGCGGTGATCTCGAGAAGAGCGATTATCTCGCTGTTGTCGAGATAATTGCTTCGGCTTCTTGATTCCTTCGCTAATCGACGAAGCTTCGGATCTGATCTGATCGTCTAGTGGTCCACGGATACTAAAGTCCCCGTCACAGGCCAAGATCTCACGTAAGCAGCAGGCGATAAACACCCGTTGCACAGTTTGACTAGAGTTGTACTTTTTTTATTTTCATTGTGTAAGGATCTTATAAAAAGTCTAACTTTTGTTTTCATTGTAACGTTTTAAGTTGTAAAGAACACAGCAATGAATACATCAACTTTCTTCCAAAACAGGCATTACTATAGATAGCAAAGACAGTGTCTCCATTAGGTAATGCAAGTATTGGAGCAGACACTAATCGACTTTTGGCTCTTGAAAGATTTTCTCACATTCATTTGACCAAATAAATTTAACTCCTTTCTGAGTAAGATGAGTTAGAGGTAAAACAATACAAGAGAATACTTCCACAAATTTTCTATAGTATTCGGCCATACCAAGAAAGCTAGGATCTCTGTCACATTAATTAATTTGTCCCATTTAACAATATCTTTGTCTGCGATCGAGTAAGAAATCCCTTCCTTAGAGATTACATGCCCAAGAAATGCTACTTCCTCTAACCAGAATTCACATTTCTTAAGTTTCGCATACAGTTGTTCTTTTTTTAATGTTTGCAGCACCTGCCTCAAGTGTTCTTCATGTTCTTCCTTGCTTCTTGAATATATCAGAATATCGTCAATAAATATCACAACAAACTGACCTAAGAAAGGTTTAAATACCCTATTCATGAGATCCATAAATGTTGTAGGTGCATTTGTGAGCCCGAATGGTAAAACTAAAAATTCATAATGACCATAGCAGGATCGAATTGCAGTTTTGGCACATCTTCTGGCTTGATTTTTAACTGATAATAACCAGAACAAAGATCAATCTTCAAAAATACTTGAGCTCCTTGTAGTTTATCAAATAGATCGTCAATTCTTGCTAACGAATACTTGTTCCAAATGGTTACCTTATTCAATTCATGGAAGTCAATCCACAGTCTCATACTACCATCTTTCTTCTTCACAAATAATACTGACACACCCCAGGGTGACACACTAGGCCGAATGAATCCTTTATCTAAAAGTTCTTACAATTGAACCTTGAGTTATCTCAACTCAGCTGGTGTCATTCGATAAGGATCCTTAGAAATTAGACTTGTGTTAGGTACTAGGTCAATTGAAAATCCAATCTCTCTATCTGGGGGCATTCCTGAACTAGAAATTCTAGGACAATTGGTATCTCTTCTAAGCTTGGTTTTCCATCACAAACCATTTCAACTGAAGCCAAATAACCCATACATCCACTCATCATCGCTCTATGTGCTTTAAGGGCTGAGATGGTTTTTAAGGATTCTTGAGATTTACAGCCCTAAAAAAAATTCAAGTTGGCCAGATAATTTAAATATTACTTTCTTTTCTCGACATAAAATAGAAGCATGATTTAAGGATAAGAAATCCATCCCCAATATGACATCGAAATCATGTATTTCTAGCATCATTAATTGTACTGGGAGTTCCTTATAGAAAATATTAATTTTACCCATACAACACTCATTTGATACTAATATGCTACCTCCAGGTGTACTAACAAACAATTCTTGTTGTAAGGTATCACAGGGTAATTTGTTTCTCTTAACAAACTGTTGTAATGACTGTAAATTTCTAATACGGGTTTAAATAATTTTCTAGCATTTAAATATTAAATATTATTTTTCTAAAAGAGTGTTTGTAATTTTTCCTAATTTCTTTAGAATTTTCTACAATTTAAAAATACGGTATTATATTATTTTAATAGTTTTGCTAATTATAAATTTAATTGTTTTGGTAAAATTTTTAAATTAATAGTTAATTATTCATTATTGTTATTGTTATTATTATTTTGACCATAAATTTTAATATTTATTTTGAATAAATTTTATGATATTTTTAAATTATTTAAGGGGGTATTTTTATCAAAATGAACAAACTTATTAGACATAGATGAATTAAAAGCATTTAGCAAATATTCTAACAAATATTGTTCATTGTAAACATACGATGATCATTCTTATTCCACTTGGATTTCTCCAAAGTGGGCACAATATAAGCATCATCTATAGTTTCCCATAAATCAAAGTATTTAGATTGAACAAAAAGTTTAAATCTAACACACCATTGGGCATAGGGAAAATTATCTAATCTAGGAGCAATATTGATGGCATAACCTAAACCATGCATATCCATAATATAAAAGGCAAGCAAGATACAAATAAAGCTCAAAATTAGATTAGCACAATAAGCTAACTTGGATCTTTAACTCAAGGCGATTAGACCTTAAATCAAATAGCACCAAGCTCTGATACCAATTGTTAGACCCTAGAGGGAGGGTGATTAGGGTCTTATGCTAATCTAATCCGATTATATGCTAATTAAAATTAATTAATGAGTTATCCTAGCAAGTATGAAATACAACAAGTTATATGAGCTAGGATAGGCAATATGAACAACAAGATATATCCTAACAAAGAGATATAGGCAATGTATGTGCAATGATATAAAACTAACACAAGGTTAAACAATATGAAACAAGATAGATGATGATATGAATAATGAGACAATGGCGATATGAGCAATGAGCACAAATATAAATAAATTCCAAAGCACACTCAAACACAATCAAATGATCACGGAGTTCGGACCTTCCGTCCTACGTCTCCGCTCCCCACTCCCAGGGAGAAATCCACTATCACAACCGGGTTTTCTACGTTCACCTGAATAACGTTTACACCTCACACTCGGTTTTCTAGTTCATCGAAAACTTCACAACACACTCGGTTTTCTAGCTCACCGAAAACCTTACAACACTCACAATGTAACAAAAAATGATTTGTTCTCTCATACAAGGGGAGAACTCAATTAAGCACAACTCAATTTTATAATCTCTCACAACCCTAATATACTATGTATGCAAATACAATAAGCTCAAGGTGGGTGTGTGTAACAATGAGTAAATAAAATCAAATCAACTAAACTCAAATATAAAATCTAGCTTAAGAACAATGATAATCAAACTAGTATACAAATGTAAAGCTAGAGTTTGAGTTTAGAAAACTTCTCAATTTATAACAAGAGATGGAGGGAAGATAGTTAGAAGCTCAAACTTCAATAGATAATCTCCTCAAGCTCTTGTGGAATTGATTCACAAAACCGAAACACTCAAATGCTTAAAAGCTTCTTAAAACAAACTTAAACAAACACTAAACAAGTTTAAACCCTTGTTTAAAAACTTCTTAGATCATTTGAAAGAGAACAGCAATGGGGTATTTATACCCACTCAAAATCTCACCCAAAACCCCAAGCAAATGACAAAAATAGCCCAAGAAAAAATCAGCTCAGAAAATAACCGTTGGGAACTAACGGTCCTATCAGCAGTCGACCGAAAAAATTCGCGGTCGACCGCGATCCAGATCCCAAGCTAAGAAAACGGGCAGTGACTTCTTCGGTTGACTGGTGCGGTCGACCGATGGAAATTTCGAGCTCTCGGTCGACCGCAGCGGTCGACCGACAAACTTTCTGCTGCCCACTGACAAATGAACTCAGGTGCGGTCGACCGGTGCGGTTAACCGATAACTGATATATAAAAATTAGGTTCTGAAAACTGTTTTTTTTATTTTAAAACACTGTTTAAAAATATCAAATAAATTCCAAAAAATATAAAACTTTGGGGAATGATTGTAGACATGATAATAAACATACTACAACGAGTTTGATGTTTTACAAAATATCATCATTTTACAAAATAGTCCAAAACATGAAAATGTAAACACATGAGTTTGATGTTTTGACCTAAACCAACTTTTGAAACTTTGCAAAATGATTATGTAGACTTAATAAATTATGTATATGATTATTATTATGTCCAAAACTAAGAATACAATATTTTTACAAATACAATAGAAAATGAAACATATGAGTATGTATATGAAAATATATTTGTTTCATATCTAAGTAGATAAAACAAAACACAATAATAAATATGAATTTTGCAATCTCATATTTATAAACATGAAAAACCAAAACTATGCATGTATATATATAACTATATATATATACGAAGAAACCAATAAATGTGTGTGTATATGATATTGAGCTTAGAGTATCTAACACAAATAATATAAAATCTAAACTAGATTACCCAAGATTGATCTTGATCTTCATTGTAGCTCAACTTGGTACACTGTGCGGATGAAGCTGAACTTGGATCTTGAACTTGAATTGCATAAGCTTCACCTACTATTCCGCCAACCTACATTTGATATGATCGTTAAGGCTCAATTCCATCCATCCTCCAACATATTGTTTGTCTACAATAAATAACAAAATACAAGCAGTAGACAAATAATATTAGATGTAAATTATTTGTTAATTCATCATCAAAACAAGAAGGCCAACACATATTTAGTGAAAATAATTTATTTTTAGTAAAAAGTATTTTTGAATAATTGTTATGATTAAAAAAATTTTATTTTGAGGAAAAGAATATTTATTTATGATAGTATGACTGATCGCCGTAGAGCGCGATATTTCATGTGCAAAACGACATCGGTTTCTAGTTCCTTTCTACTGTATTATTATTCTAGAAAATACATAAGTACGGATATTTTGTATGAGAAGTTTGGATATTCCAATAGTGATAAAGTCCATTTTGTAGGTATTCATGTTGTAGTAATTATTTATGCATTTCATGTTTATTATAGTTCTCATTTCTACTTCAAATACCTGCTTAATCATATTTAACATGCCATACTATATTCATGATCTGTTGATGTGTTGAGAACCATAGTAGTTCATGACTTAGTGGTCTCCTGCGTCATGAACAGACCTAGTGACATGTGTGAGTGTGTGTTGACTGAGTTTAGGTGGTGAACCCGAGTTCCAATGAGGATTATAGTTGACTTAGAAAAATGAGAAGAATTGGGATGGGGAAGACATGGTTCATGTGATCGGATAAGACTGTTGATGTATCTTCCAGACTCACACCAGTGAACCGTTTCGCACTGAGGTTAGTTTGTTAGGCCAAGTGAACCGTTTCGCACTTGGTTAGTAAAATCGTTTCATCACCCGAATTTTGCTTGAGTTTGAACCAAGCCGAAATCGGATTGCGTGTAGTCCTCTCACCGAACAATTTTGCGGGTTTGGACGCATGTAGGGGATTTGTGAATAGTCAGTTATCCGATGATATGAGCGATGACTCTATGTGAGATATGGACCAGTGAGATTTAGGATGGTTAGTATTCGATCCAGTTATTGTATGGCTATATGTTATCATGTTTATTATAGGATTCCATCTTGATTTATTAGATTTCTAGCTGCATGTGTCATTGTCTTTCCATTGGTGTTATTACTGTCATAGCATGGGTCATTCGACTGTTTCATTTTCCACGTGAGATCTTGCCATGTGCTATGCACGCTGACGTACACCTGTTTTCTCTGGTGTGCGTCAGACTTAGGGGACGAATAGGTCCAGTTCGAGGAGGCAGCAGAGCTGGAGTATACCCAGCCGGAGTGTCCTTCCGATGGAGTGGAAAAACAAACTGAAGCCTAGACGTGCTTTTCTTTCTGTAGTAGTTGATAGAACACTCTTATAGTATTTTCTTTAGTTGGTGACAGATTTGGTTATATTGTTAGTATTTCCTTTTATTATGGACTATGTATTTCTTTTTTTCTAGTTGAACTGTTGTTGTAGTAAGGGTATGTTGAACCCATATTTTATGTCTGGGATGATCTATTGATGATATGTTTATTTCTTATTCTGGGCTGTCTTTATATTCTTACTATTGTGATCGGGGACCTGTGATTGAGATTTGTATATTTAACGCTTAGCGTATTGGATTGAGAAGATAAGAAAAAAAATGATAGTATATATTTCTTCTCAATCTAATATGTCGCGGGCTTGTTCACGTTCTGATTCCTCAGTATTTTGGGAAGCAGGGTGTGACAGGTTTTAGTGGTGGTCCATTCAGGTCCCGGTCCCGAGTTCCCACTAGTAGGAATGTATTGGACGATTCAAATACATATCATTTTCCATCCGTAAGACTACAATTAAGTTCTTATATTATTATCTTAATAACTATGGTTTAGTTCCTATTTTCCAAATATATTGTTTGATTTTAACCTTAATTTTCCTTTTGATCCTCGTTTCCTTCAGAACCATGGTGGGTACTCGTAGTAATGGTAACCCATCCAGTAGTAGTGGTCAGATGCCTGAAGCAGATCTGCACCAGCTTTTTGTGATGATTTAGGGGCTGGTGACGAATGAGGAGTTCTTAGCTGGGCATTTGCAACAGGAGCCTCAGCACCAGCATCTCCCTCGCTCTGAGCCTGGTGTTAGAGAGTTTCGATATATGCAGCCTCCTTCCTTTATTGGTGCCGAGGGACTTTTAGCAACAGAGGAGTTCCTCAAGGTTAAGGAGACTATCCTTACGGTGACTCGTTTTCCCTCTGCAGAGTGGGTAGACCTCTTGGATGTTTAGCTCACGGATACAACTAGAATCTGGTGGGCTGCTGAGAAGACACACCTAGAGAGGCCGATTCTATAGGAGACGTTTACGGATCACTTCAATAGAAAGTATTTTCCTCAGTCAGCCCAAGATGAACTTGTGCGTAGGTTTGTCGAGCTTAAGCAAGGGGGTCGATTAGTCGACGAGTACGAGGCCGAGTTTTCTTCTTTGAGCCGATATGCTCCCCACTTGGTTACAGACCCCACTATCAGGAAGCACCAGTTCCAGAAAGGACTGGACAAGTATATCAGATTGGCATTAGCTGGTAGGGCTCTCACGACTCACGACGTCGTATTGGATGCAGCACGCGAGATTGAAAAGCGTGCAGAAGGAACAAGAAGATTCACACTTGATTCAGAGCAGGACACCAGCAGCTCCGACCCGGAATGTCGAGCGTCCCCCTCCGAGGTAACAGCAGCAGGCTCCGCAGAGGCAGCAACATTCTCAGCATCAGCCATTTTAGCAGGCTCACCCTTATCAGCGCCCTGGAGTGCAGTCTCCATAGCATGTCTTGCAGTGCGAGGTGTGGCTTAATTAGTGGCTATTCGTGGGCATATCCTTCAAGTCAGGAATGGTCCGAATGCTCTACATTTGTGGCTTATAAACTCTGTGGTACCCCGATCATATCAGTCCGAACTGTCCGCAGCGACAGCAGGCTCGTTTGCCCCCACCTCCAGTTCGAGCAGCTCTTCCAGCTCCACCTCGACCAGCCCCGGCAGCACAGCCTCAGCACAGACCCTATCCTCGAGCAGGGCCTCTTCCTCCACAGCAGCAACTTTATCTGGAAGTACACAAGCAGCAACCTCAGCGATAGATGTTCATAATGTTAGCCGTAGAAGCTGAGGCAAACGATCAAGTTATCCATGGTAAGAAGTGTTTATCTTAGTCTTAATTACATATGAACTTTTTATTACATAATGATATTATGATAGGATTGTTTAAGAATACTAAGTTAGTTGTATTTACATCCTCCTATAATAGGCAAGTTTCTTGTTTCTTCCGTTCCTGCTTTATCACTCTTTGATTCTGGAGCCTCCCATTGCTTCTTGTCTCGTCGCTTTGCGAGTGCCCAATCTCTTCCTATAGCTTCTCTAACTATGGGCTAGAATATCAACACGGGCAGTGGTGTCTTAGTAGCATCTAGTGGTTATGAAGCATGCCCTGTAGTCATCTGTGGGAGGGAACTCTTCGCAGACTTTCTGGTGATTGATTTGCCGAGCTTCGAAGCAGTATTTGAGATGGATTGGTTGGGGTTGTTCTTTGCCACCATTGATTGTCGCCGTCGGAGCGTAGTGTTTGAGATACCGTATCACGTGAGGTTTGAGTTCCTTAGTGGCAGCACATCAGTCAGACCTGTGGAGTTCAGAGCCAGACCGAAGAAGGCGACGCTAGCTACGATGCAAGTGGAATCCGAGAAGCCAATTGTAGTTCAGGAATTTGAAGATGGTGTGACTAATGTGCTGGCGACATTCATGAACCTGATGAATTTGGTATTCTATAATGTATTGGACAAGTTTGTGCAGGTCTTTATTGATGACATCTTGGTGTATTCTAAGAGAGAAGAATAGCATGCAGAGCATTTGCGGTACGTGTTGAAGACCTTGAGAGAGCATCGGCTATTTGCCAAGTATAGTAAGTGCCAGTTCTGGCTAGATCGTATAGCGTTTCTGGGACACGTGGTGTCAGGAGATGGCATATCAGTGGATCCGGAGAAGGTATCTACAGTGAAGGATTAGCCTACCCCTAAGTCGGTGTCAGACATTAAGAGCTTCCTAGGATTAGCTGGTTACTACCATCACTTCATCAGAGTTTTTTCAAAGATTGCGAAGCCAATGACACGACTTACGAGGAAGGATATTAAGTTTGTCTGGTTCGGCACTTGTGAGCATGCATTTGAGGAGTTAAAGTCTCGACTAATTTCAGCCCCGGTCTTGACGATACCAGATAAGAGTGAGAACTTTGAGGTGTTTTGCGATGCATCAGGTAGAGGATTTGGACGCGTTCTTCAGCAGGATGGTCATGTGGTGGCATATGCTTCTCGTCAGTTGAAGAAGCATGAGCAAAATTATCCTACCCATAACTTGGAGTTGGTAGCTGTGATTTTTGCCCTTAAGCTTTGGCGGCATTATCTGTTGGGGGAGCAAGTGAAGGTGTTCACTGACCACAAGAGCTTGAAGTACATATTTACTCAGAATGAGCTCAACATGAGGCAACACCAATGGTTAGAGCTGATGGCGGATTACAACATTGATCTTCAGTATCACCCTAGAAAGGTCAATGTGGTACCAGATGCTTTGAGTCGTTTGCCGGCAATCATGACCCTCACAGCTCAGTGAAAACTTCAGCAAGAAGTGAGAGATATGAGTATAGAAATTCTTCTTCCAGGAGTCAATGCTTCCTTGATGAATCTTTAGATTCAATCGACACTAATCGAGCGAATCAAGGCAGCACAAGCAGGTGACCCATTTCTTTAGAAGTGTAGAGAGCTAGCAGTAGCTGGTCTTCGACCGGAATTTATTGTTCATGAGGACGGATCCTTACGATTTGAGAGTCATATATGTGTACCAGGAGGAGATGTTTGAGAGGAGGTATTACGAGAAGCTCACAGCTCACCATATTCTATTCACCCTAGAGGTACGAAGATGTATAAGGATCTGAAGCTGAACTTTTGGTGGCGTGGTATGAAGAGGGATGTGGTTCGTAGTGTGGCTAAGTGCCTTGTATGTCAGTAGGTGAAGGTAGAGCATCAGCACATCGCAGGTCTTTTGCAGCCATTGCCTATTCCTGAGTGGAAGTGGCAGCATGTCACCATGGACTTCGTCACTGGCTTACCTCGAAGCACTAGACAAAATGATGCTGTTTGGGTGATCGTAGATCGATTAACAAAATTGGCTCACTTCATTCCTTTTCGAGTGGGACAGTCGACGGAGCTACTTGCTCAGAGATACATGGTGGAGATCGTACGATTGCACGGAGTTCCAGTGTGCATCGTTTTGGATCGTGATACCCGATTTACCTCAAAATTCTAGAAGAGTTTGCAGGTGAGTCTTGCGACCAGTCTCAGTTTCAGCATAGCTCATCATCCCCAGACCGATGAGCAGTCAGAGAGGACCATTCAGATTTTGGAGGATATGCTTAGAGCTTGTATGCTTGACTTCTACGGATCGTAGGAAGATCACTTGCATTTGGTGGAGTTTGCATACAACAATAGTTTCCAGGCTAGTATTGGGATGGCCCCTTTTACAGCACTATATGGCAGGAAGTGCCGTTCTCCGTTGAGTTGGGATCATATTGGTGAACGAGAGATTTTTGGGCCAGAGTTGATTGAGAGATCAGTTGATGCAGTCAGGATCATCCGGGAGCGACTTCGTATAGCGCAGGACAGATTCAAGTATTGGGCAGATGCGAAGCGACGGCACTTAGAGTTTCAGCTAGGAGATCATGTGTTCCTAAAGATTTCCCCCAACCGGGGCACCATTCGCGTTGGAAGGCACGGGAAGTTGAGTTCGCGATATATGGGACCTTTCAATGTATTAGAGAGAGTTAGAGAAGTGGCGTACTAACTTGCATTACCACCTGCCCTGGCTGTAGTGCATAACGTATTCCACATTTCTTAGTTGCGAAAATACATTGGAGATCCAAGTCATGTCGTAGATTTCTCGGAGATTGAGGTGTGATCCGATTTGACATACGAGAAGCAGCCTGTGGTGAATTTGAACCGAAGGGAGAAGACCCTCCGGAACAAGACTGTTCTGCTTGTTCGTGTGATGTGGCACCCAGATTCTCCTGGAGAGTCGACTTGGGAAACTGAGTCTGAGATGCGACAGTGATAACCTCATCTATTTCCTGAATCCTAGCTGTCTTGTCTTGTATCTTATTTTGAAACGCCTTGTATGACTTTTCCTATTAATGGATATACAATATATTTGGAACTTTATATGAGTTGAGATGAATATTTCCTTATATTTCATCATTATTTTAATTCTGAGGACGGAATTTATTTTAAAAGGGGTAGGATGTAATGACCGTAAATTTCTAATACGGGTTTAAATAATTTTTTGGTATTTAAATATTAAATATTATTTTTCTAAAAAAGTATTTGTAATTTTCCCTAATTTCTCTAAAAATTTTTACGATTTAAAAATACGGTATTATATTATTTTAATAGTTTTGCTAATTATAAATTTAATTATTTTGGTAAAATTTTTAAATTAATAGTTAATTATTCATTATTGTTATTGTTATTATTATTTTAACCATAAATTTTAATATTTATTTTGAATAAATTTTATGATATTTTTAAATTATTTAAGGGGTATTTTTCCCTATGTTTTTCCTCTCACCGGTATTTCACTCTGTATCTCTCTCTTCATCTCTCTCTCTCTCCCCTACCCCACTTCCCCAATTGACTCCCTAAATCCCGCACTCCCACCACCTCGTGTTTCCCCCAACTCCTCCTCAAAAATCCCCTACGTCATCTCTCTCTCACCCACTCTCACTCAATCTATCTCTCTCTCACTCACACTCAATCTCTCTCTCTCTCTCTCTGACACTCTCTCTCCTCTATTATTCTCCTCTCATCTCTCCAGTTCACGTCTCTCTCTCTCTCTCTCCCCCCTCTTAATCTCTCTCAGTTCTCTCTCCATCTCTCCCTCCAAACTCCTCAACTCCGAACCCAACTCCTCAGCTCCTCTCCCTCTCTCTCTCCGTCCAACTT
>NC_033795.1:46403762-46441555 GCF_001876935.1 Asparagus officinalis
CGCCGCCAGTCGTCGTCGCTGTCCCCTTCAGCCTGAGCAGCCGCCTCGTCACTGCAGTCCCTCGACAATCCTCTCCACGTCGTCGACGTCGATTCGTTCGACAAATACACCGAGGCAAGATCTCTCTTACCATAATCTTGTTTTAATTTATTTTTACTGTATGAATTATTTTGTATATGTACAGTTTAGTTTGTGCTAATTTAATATCATATGTGTAGTTAATGGTTACATTTTCGATGAATATTCTATAGTACAAAAATTAATCATGATGATTGGATAGGTCAAAATTGCTTTATGATTAATTTTGGGTTGTCTAGAAGCAAGAATGTATTTTTAGTATTTATTATGATGATGAAAATATTTTTCTAAAGGAACATATTTAGTGAAAATAATTTATTTTGAGTAAAAAGTATTTTTAAATAATTGTTATGATTAAAAGAATTTTATTTTGAGAAAAAGAATATTTATTTATAATAGTATGACTAATCGCCGTAGAGCGCGATATTTCATGTACAAAACGACATTGGTTTTTAGTTCCTTTCTACTATATTATTATTCTAGAAAATACGTAAGTACGGATATTTTGTATAAGGAGTTTGGATATTCCAGTAGTGATGAAGTCCTTTTTGTAGGTATTCATGTTGTAGTAATTGTTTATGCATTTCATGTTTATTATAGTTCTCATTTCTGCTTCAAATACCTACTTAATCATATTTAACATGCCATACTATATTCATGATCTGTTGATGTGTTGAGAACCATAGTAGTTCATGACTTAGTGGTCTCGTGCGTCATGAACAGACCTAGTGACATGTGTGAGTGTGTGTTGACTGAGTTTAGGTGGTGAACCCGAGTTCCAATGAGGATTATAGTTGACTTAGAAAAATGAGAAGAATTGGGATGGGGAAGACGGTGAACCCGAGTTCCAATGAGGATTATAGTTGACTTAGAAAAATGAGAAGAATTGGGATGGGGAAGACGTGGTTCATATGATCGGATAAGACTGTTGATGTATCTTCCAGACTCACACCAGTGAACCGTTTCGCACTGGGGTTAGTTTGTTGGGCCAATGAACCGTTTCAGACTTGGCTAGTGAAATCGTTTCGTCACCCGAGTTTTGCTTGAGTTCGAACCAGGTCAAAATCAGATTGCGTGTAATCCTCTCATCGAACCGTTTCGTGGGTTTGGACGCACGTAGGGGATTTGTGAACAGTCAGTTATCTGATGATATGAGCGATGACTCTGTGTGAGATGTGGACCAGTGAGATTTAGGATGGTTAGTATTCGATCCAGTTATTGTATGGCTGTATGTTATCATGTTTACTATAGGATTCCATCTTGATTTATTAGATTTCCAGCTGCATGTGTCATTGTCTTTCCATTGGTGTTATTACTATCATAGCATGTGTCATTCGACCGTTTCATTTTCCATGTGAGATCTTGCCGTGTGCTATGCATGCTGACGTACACCTGTTTTCTCGGGTGTACGTCAGACTTAGGGGACGAACAGGTCCAGTTCGAGGAGGCAGCAGAGCCGGAGTATACCCAGCCGGAGTGTCCTTCCGATGGAGTGGAAGAATAAACTGAAGCCTAGACGTGCTTTTCTTTATGTAGTAGTTGATAGAACACTCTTATAGTATTTTCTTTAGTTGGTGACAGATTTGGTTATATTGTTAGTATTTTCTTTTATTATGGACTATGTATTTCTTATTTTCTAGTTGAACTGTTCTTGTAGTAAGGGTATGTTGAACCCATATTTTATATCTGGGATGATCTGTTGATGATATGTTTATTTCTTATTCTGGGCTGTCTTTATATTCTTACTATTGTGATCGGGGACCTGTGATTGAGATTTGTATATTTGACGCTTAGCGTATTGGATTGAAAAGAAAAGAAAAAAAAAATGATAGTATATATTTCTTCTCAATCTAATACGTCGCGGGCTTGTTCATGTTCCAATTCCCCGGTATTTTGGGAAGCGGGGCATGACAACTGTGCCCTAGATTTCGACGTTAGAAACCTTGTAGGACACATTAGCATAGTGTATATGCACTAGATGAGTATTATCGTATGGATCAATTATGTGACATATATGTCTGTATGCATATGTATATAAGTGTATGCATATAAATATTTTATAGTAAGGCCTTTTACATATTTAAGGAGAGTACATATGGGATTTAGTTGACCTTATTTCATTTTAGAATTTTCTAGTATTTCTTAATACCTATTTATTTTATTTCATTTATTTTATTTTTGTTCTTCACTTGAGTATGCTGATGGATGGTTCCCTTTTGTAGGATAGCGAGGACACATTCATCAACCAGTTCCTCAGACACTCATTCTAGCTATACAACCTCAATAAATAGCTCTTGGAAACCCAGCTAAAAAGACTGGGAGTATGATTCTGACGAGACTAACCTAGAGGAGATTTTGGCTGATCGTGAGAAGGCAGATTCCTCTGATATAGAGTCTGTAAAGATCATATCAGTAGATTCTTCTGAGTTCAAGACTAATCTCGTTGATGAGTATGAGCCAGTGGTAGAAGTTATTCCTATATAGTCCTCACTCTATGAAATCATTATGATTTCATCCGACCCCTTTGGTATGGAGTCTCATGTAGATAAAATTTCTAATGATGACAAATGACTCACCTCCTCGGAGGGTGAGTCGAATATCCTGGGTATGGGTGCAGACCTCGATCTTCAAGGATGGGGGACTAGTAGTATCGATCCAGATCTAATGTCTGATTCTGTTGGTAGCCAGGACTCGGAGAAGAACAAGCCAATCGAGGAGTCTAGCTCTAGCAGCTTCTCTTCCTTGGCAGAGTAGAATTTAGCTAGTTGCACAATTTTGTAAGAATAGTGCATGGGTTTTCTTAGTTACCCTTTTGGAATATATAAGACTTTTGGTAGAAAAACATGTATATATTTAAACCAATGTACTCGCATATGTATTTGAACTAAAAAGTGAATATCAATACTATGCTTTTGGCTTGTAATACTGATTTTTATTACTATTTGGATAATGATTGAATTTATAATTACTTGAATTGCATATATGTGATGGGCTTAGAAATTATATCTTGTATAATAGTTGACTCAAACATTTTGTTATTTATAGGGAGATATGGCTACAGGTAATGAGCAAATCCCTCCTAACGGGGATAAGGATCTTAATCAAACGATAAGTGAAATGATAAGATCTAGAATTGCTCGTGCATCCACCTCAAGAAACTCAATAGACAACAATGCACTGATGGAACTACTACAAGCTGTGACATCTGTAGTCACCATGCAACAAGATCTAATTGATCGTAATCAGATAAATAGTCAGAATGAGGAACACTCAAAATTAAGAAGCGGCATGAGGAAATTTAAGAAACTATCTCCACGTAGTTTTGAGGGAACAACTGATCCTATGATTGCTGAGCATTGGATCATGGAAATGGAAAATGTCTTCACATACATGAAATGCCTTGAAGAGGAGAAGATTGATTATGCGGTGTACATGTTAAATTTTCTTTTGCAAACCCTAGTTTTTTTTTACTTCATAATCATAACAAGTTATCATCCTCACTCATTCTATTTTGATTCGATTTACTAAGATTTACTGTAAAATTTAAAAGTGGATAATACCTTGGGATCCTAATTTGTTGTCATAATCTTCGTTTCTCCCTTCACAATCTTTCTCTAGCTCACAGAGGGTTTGGTTGAGGATGAAAGGATATTTTTTTTTTCCTTTGTTTCATTCCTCTGTTGAAACATTAACGTTGTAGTTAAACAAGAGTTGGGGTGAAATTCCCAAAAACCCTTAATTAGTTTTCCTAATCTTTATTAAAAAAAATCTTCATTAATCAAATTTGAAGACACTAATTATAGATTAGTCTCTCCGGTCGACGGCAACCTTATGGAGGGATTCATTGTCACCCAGGTTATTCGCCGTCATATCTCTGAAAGAGCCTTCGAGAACCCGGCAGTTTAGGAACATCAAGCTAAATACGAGGGCAACCCTTCCACAGAGACTGGCTCAGTAGATCGAGGACCCTCCGACGAGGCCATAGATCAAGTTCCTCAGCCCATCCGCCCTACTCCTCTGTCTCCTCGCCCTCCTCAGCCCAGCAAAGGCAAGGGTATTTTGGTCACTCCATCCCTCAATTCGAATTTGGCGGCAGGTTCTAAAAGTATTGTCCCATCAGCTGGTGGGTCTGCTGCCAAGTCTAATCGGTTAGTCTTGGGCCCCCAGCCTTATCATGACCTCGGCGCTGACCCAGTTCTGATAGAAGTGTCTTGGGAAGGCCAGAACATGACGGTTGAGCGGGATCTCTGGCTCTGCTTTCTCCAAGCCCAAGGCATAGGCGCATCTGCCCTCACCGCTCCTCCGGGCGCTGTTCCCTCTATGGCAGTTTCTTCCTCCAGCCTGCCAAGTCAGTCTTCTGGCACCAAGTCCT
The DNA here is from genome assembly GCF_001876935.1 of Asparagus officinalis. NCBI lineage: Eukaryota > Viridiplantae > Streptophyta > Magnoliopsida > Asparagales > Asparagaceae > Asparagus > Asparagus officinalis. Next base: position 46,408,213 of record NC_033795.1, read on the forward strand.
GCTCCATCCCTCCTGGTTTTGAACATCTTGCGGAAGGCTGTAAAAAGAGAGCGGTTGGTAAGGCCAAAGCCCGTAGAGTTTTGGCCCACAAGGCCTTCATTCGGTACCTGTCTGCCTCTAGATCCCTTTCATCAGCGGCTAAGCATGGTAAGTCATCCTCTTCAAGCTCAGTCTCCCTCCCCCTCAGGCACAAAATTGACTCTTTGCTTGCCACTGTTCTCTCTAATTGTGGATCTAAAGATCCTATTCCTCCAGAGGGCCTTCAGTGTATTAGGGCCCTTGAGGCCGAGAGAGCAGCCCCCTCTTCTTGAGCTTTTCCCCTCCTGTTGTGTGCTTTCCAGTCTTTATGAAGAAAGGATCCTGGAATGTCAGGGGAATTAATGACCCCATCAAAAGAAGACAGGTTAGAGACAACATCCTTTTCTCCTCTATGAATATCGTAGGTATTCAAGAATCCAAGCTCTGTTTCCCTAGACCCTCTATCCTTAAGAGTCTAGGCAGTCATTGTATCTCCTCGTGGCTCCACTTAGATGCATCTGGCTCCAGAGGGGGAGTCCTCCTGGGGTGGAATGATTCAATGTATGACTGCATTGATTCCTATACTGGTATTTTTTCTGTGTCAACCGTTCTCCATCATAGGGCTCTCAACTGGAAATTCTTAGTATCCACAGTTTACGCCCCCACCGATAAGTTAGACAGAGCTGTTTGCTGGTGGGAGATTCATCATATTTCTAGGCAATTCCCCCTCCCATGGGTCCTTTTTGGAGACTTCAATGTTACCCTATCAGCTGATGAAAGAAGTGGTCGCTCCTCATCCTTCTCTGATATAGCCATCTTTCAGCAACTTCTCAACTCTCTAGCTCTCATTGATCTTCCTCTTAATGGCAAGCATTTTACCATGTCCAACAAGAGATCCCCTCCTATCATGGCTAGGCTTGATAGGTTCTTCATCTCTTCTGATTTTGAATCTAAATTCCCAAACGTGGTTCAATTCTGTCAGCCTTCAGCCTGTTCTGATCATGAATTCATCATTTTGGACTCAACGCTTTCTCCTCCTAGGCCCCCTTTCAAAATGGAAAAATCATGGCTCTCTCATCCTTCCTTCCCTTCCTTTATTAAATCCTGCTGGGAGGGTTTCTTCTGTTATGGCAATCTTGTTCAGGTCCTCCACCTTAAATTAAAAATTCTCAGACGGAGGATCAAATGGTGGAAGAAAAATGTTTTCGGTTCTATATCTTCCAAAAAATCTGCCACCCTCAATGCCATTCATTCTTTTAACATCCTTGAAGAATCCAGACCTCTTCTCAATTCAGAAATCGTCCAGAGACTCAATCTTAGAGACTCCCTCTCCTCTTTGGCTAAACAGGAAGAGATCTAGTGGAAGCAAAGATCCAGAATCCAATGGCTGCAGGAAGGAGATTCTAACACTTATTTTTCTTTCACAAAATTGCTTCCCACCGCAAAAGGAAAAACTTCATCCCCCTCATATCCTTCAACAACATCATCACCTTATCAGAACAGGACGAGCAACTTGCATTCTTCAATTTCTTTTGAAACCAATTCAAAGCTACCTCGCCATCCTCCTTCCAGCTGGATTGGGACCACTTGTACCCTCTACCCTCCTCAGACCTCCAGCACTTAGACCACCCTTTCAGCTCTCATGAAATCAAAGCAGCAGTTTTTGGTCTCCACCCAGAAAAATCTCCTGGCCCTGACGGCTTCCCAATCCTTTTCTACCAATCCTTCAGGGACATCCTCAAAGAGGACATCGAGGCTTTCTTCTCCCACCTTTCAGCAGACGCCTCTCACCTTCATATTATCAACTATTCCTTCATATCCCTTATCCCCAAATCATCTTCCCCCAGTCATGTCTCAGACTTTAGGCCTATCAGTCTAATTAATGGACTGCTCAAGATTTTCACCAAAGTCCTAGCGAACAGGCTCAGTTCCCTCCTCTCCTTCTTGATCCATCCCTCCCAATCCGCATTTCAGAGAGGTAAATCTACTCTAGATTCTATTATCCTAGGCCACGAGATGGTCCACCAGTGCTTCTCTAAGAAGGTAGAAGCTTGTATTATCAAGCTGGACTTTACCAAGGCCTTTGATTGCGTCAGTTGGGATTTTCTTCTAGCTCTTCTTCAAGCCCGGGGATTTGGCCCCAAATGGTGTTCTTGGATCAAAGCTATTGTATATTCCTCCAAATCATCTGTCCTCGTCAATGGCTCACCAACCAATCCTTTCACATATCACAGAGGTCTCAAACAGGGCGACCCTCTATCCCCCATGCTGTTCCTCTTTGTGGTCGACGTGATTAGCAGGCTGCTCCAAAATAGCTGCAGTCATGGGGATCTCTTTGAACTCCACCTCAAAGGCTCTTTAAATGACATCAAATCCCTCCAGTATGCAGATGACACTATCATCTTCTGCAAAACTCTCACCTCCGACATTATTAACCTCAAGGCCATCCTGTACCTTTTTGAAAATGTTAGTGGCCTAGCTATCAATTTCAATAAATCCAATCTTTATTACAGTGGTAAATCCCCTTCCAAGGGTCAACGATTAGCTGCTATCCTCAACTATTCTTTTGCTTCACCTCCTTTTAAATATCTTGGCCTACCTCTCAAAAAAGGTTCCCTATCTAGATCTGATTGGCAGCCATTATTAGACTCCCTTCATCGCAAACTATCAATTTGGAAAAGCAAACATCTCTCCTTTGGTGGTTGCATAACTCTTCTAAAATCTGTCTTGACTGCCATTCCTATTCATTATATGTCATTCTTCAAACTCCCATGTTGGCTCATCAGATCTATTGACAAGCTGAGACGTAACTTCCTCTTGGGCTCTTCTTCTGATCATGCTAAGGGCAAAAAATCTGTTAGATGGTCCACTGTATGCTCCCCAAAATCCAACGGGGGGTTGGGGGTGGTTAATCTTCAGCTCTTCAATTCTTGCCTCCTTTCTAAATGGCTGTGGATTTTCTTGAACAATAACAACTTCGTGGGTAGGGTCCTTCGATCTCTCTACCAACCTATCCTCCCTAACTCCAAATGCCCAAGTCAGAGTTCCAAATTCTGGAAGGACATCCACTCCTGTATCAGCTCCTTCTCCCCCTTTATCAAATGGTCCCTAGGTAACGGCAATAGAATTCTATTCTGGGAGGACAAATGGTTAGGAGATAACTCCTTGGCCAGTCTCTTCCCATTAGCCTACCAGCTTGCATTTTCAAGCCACAATTCTGCTGTCCCCCAAGGCTCCTTTTCTGGGAATGGGTGGTCATGGAAACCCATCATCAGGAGGGCTCCTCTAGAGGCTGCCAGAAGGGAAGTCATTGCCCTTAATCATCTCTTGGCAGTCTGCAACATTTCCCCCTCCTCTAATGTTGATAAGCCTTCTTGGTCTCTCTCCAACTCCAAGAAGTATTCTGTTAAATCCTTATACTCTTTCCTGGTCAATGGAGGTATCCGTTTCCCTTTTTCTTCAGTAGTTTGGAACAATATTTTGCCTACCAAAGTCCAATTCTTCTACTGGTTACTAAGCCTATTTAGACTGAAGACTAAGGATAGGTTGGTTTCTCAAGGTTGGCTTCTTGATTCCTCTTGTGTCTTTTGCAATGCAGAAGAAACTCACAACCACTTATTCCTCACTTGCCCCTTAGCCAACCAAGTTTGGAACCATCTCTTGCCGAGGATTGGTATCAGTGCCATCCCTCCAAATATTCATAAGTGTCTCGAGTTATGTCTGGACAGTTCTACCCATTATCCTGTGCGCCTTCTCTGGGGTATCTGTTTCCCTACGGTATGTTGGATCATCTGGAAAGCTCGTAACGACCGTATCTTCTCTAACTCCACCACCTCACCTCAACAGATTTCCCACAAGGCAGCTCACTATATCCTTTTCTGGACAGGTGCTTCTTCCTCTTCTAAGAAGGCAACCAAGTTGAGAAACATCATTCGTTCGTCTGGTCTAGCGGCCATCAGAGAGTCATCAGAGGACAGCAGCAGCCCCTCTTGAGCAGTAGGCTCTTCCCTTTGTTCCTTTTGTTCTTTTGATTATATATGTTGCAGTAGAGTTAGGTTATAGTTGTTTTGCCTTAGACATCTACTAGTGATTGATTTTACTCTACCTCAGAGTTTCTGACTCAATCACCAGTAGATATCGCCTTAGACATCTACTAGTGATTGATTTTACTCTACCTCAGAGTTTCTGACTCAATCACCAGTAGATATCTACTTTTGTAATTTCTCGGTTTCTTCTATACTCTACCTCAGAGTTTCTGACTCAATCACCAGTAGATATCTACTTTTGTAATTTCTCGGTTTCTTCTATACATACATATGATAGGGAAAGTTACCCTATTTTTCACTTTAAAAAAAAATTATTTAGGCTACTACAGAGGCAACAGTTAGAAGTGAGTTGTAAACATTTACTTTGTTAGGCTGACACTATACTGTGTTATTTACCTGTTATATTTGTGTGCAGATTGATGCTCATATAGGTGGTGTCAATGACATTGCATTTTATCATCCCAATAAAAGCTTGTCTATCATTACCTGTGGTGATGATAAGACAATTAAGGTTTGTCCAACAAGAACCTGATTAAGTTCTAATGCTATTTCTAATTGAGAAAATATTTATAATGCTCATGACATGACTTGCAGGTATGAGATGCTACCACATGACAGAAACATCATGTGTACGAAGGTCACGAAGCACCTGTATATTCTGTTTGTCCTCACCAGAAGGAGGCAATACAGGTTTCCTTTGTCACTGGCTATTCTAATTTGGTAGTCATTGTTTTGAAAATCTATGTAGAATTAGTTATTACAAGACTGGTGAATATGCTCTTTATTTATGTTTGATTTGTCTGGGAAATGGATTGAGTTGTTAGCAAGGAAAGCTCCTAAATGCAATGCTTTTATCATCTCACCCTAAACCTGTATGCAGATTATATTCTCAACTGCTCTTGATGGAAAGATCAAAGCATGGCTATATGATAATTCTGGATCTAGGGTAGATTATGATGCTCCTGGACTCTGGTGCACCACAATGGCATATAGTGCTGATGGCTCAAGGTACAAGTTGTTGCATCTCTTTCTTCATGGTATACGATGCTTAACTTGCTAGTTTAGCCTATGAAAGTAATGTTTTCATCTTCCTCTTTTACCTTTTCTCTTTCATGATCTTAATTTGGCTGGAAAAAATGTCTCGAAATATGGGTCTCTGTTAGTCCATTCTGCTCAAGCATTTAGGCTAGCTACATTCTTTCACTACTCCAGTTCTTTTGTATAACTACTTAGTCCATTCTGCTCAAGCATTTAGGCTAGCTACATTCTTTCACTACTCCAGTTCTTTTGTATAACTACTCTTTATCATCCTCTCTGCACCTGCTTCAGCTATTTTCATGTGGAACTAGTAAATATGGTGAATCCCATTTGGTTGAGTGGAATAAAACAGAAGGCGCTATTAAAAGGACATACTCTGGATTCAAACTCTCACTAGGCGTTGTACAATCTGACACAACCAGGAATCATTTCTTAGCTGCTGGAGATGAATTTTTGATTAAGTTCTGGGACATGGATGATACCAATTTATTGACTATAACAGATGCTGAGGGGGATTGACAGTGAGTCACATTTGTTTTGATAATGTACTTCTGACATAACTAATGTTGGGAGAATCCCCTATGCCGAGATCCAACCAAATAGCCGAGAGAGATGAACAAACACACCAAACAATAGCACAAACACAATAACACCAGTTTTAATGTGGTTCGGTGAGATGCCTACATCCACGGTGCAAGGAGGGAGGAGTTTTCACTATTAGAAACCAAGAGGAACAAAATAGGGTTACAAATCTCTCATAAACCCTCAACAAATCAACTCTCAATCTCTCCAATTACTCCTAGAATAGAAGCCCAAAGAAAACCCCTTTCAACAGCTCAAATCTCCTGCTCTCAAACCCTAGAGACACCCTCTAGGTATTTATACCAATCCCAAACGAAACGAGTCTGGAAACAGAACCAGACCCGAAACCTCTGCGACGGTCGACCGTGGGGGTCGACCGTGATCCATCGCGATCGACCGCCATGGTCGACCGCCCTCAATCCCAGAACAGCCTCAAAGTCCAGAAACTTCTGCGGTCGACCGCCAACGGTCCAGACGCACACCGACCGCCGCGGTCGACCGCCACTAATCCAGACGCACAGTGCCTTCTGTGCACGAACGCGGTCTACCGCCACGGTCGACTACCAACCTGTCAACTGCTTGTTCTGATCCATCAACTACCAATTTCTACAAATCTCCACCTCGACGAAGATTCTTCCAAACTGAGCCGACGCCAACCAAACCAATTGTCTCACTTGTTGCGTCCAGTACGCCATGATAACGGACTCATGACAATGGACCCCATCCACAACATGTCGAGACCCAAACGGGAGTGCGAACACTCACCCCAAACCAAAAGTGTCTACTCACCAAATCGGCTGCATCAAAACTGATTACCTACGTATCCTCTCCAAGGAATCAAGCCTTCACGTAGTTCACCCTATGACCTCCAAAGGCTCTCAATCCAAAAGAAGAGTCCTCAACTCTTTATCAATACCAACATCCAATGTACGACTGATAGCATCACCAACGGCCCCATACTGAAATGATCCAAACACTTCCATCAGAGGTGAACCAATGGCCATATCCAAACTATATCCACCAACTGCACACGGATCTACCAACACGTCATCTACATTCTGAATAAATCTAATCTCCAAACTGTGTCACCTCAGCCGGAATCCCAACTAATGTAAAATGACCTGGAGAATGTGGAATAAGCTCTACCCGATGTGGAGTAGCATCAACCTCCACCCACTATGATATTCACTGATCTAATCAATACTCTCTACCTACCGTGAGTCCAAAGTGACATACCTACACAGACCAAACTCAGAAGCCCTCAACTGATAGCCAAAAGAGCCTCTGAATCCCAAATGCGCAATCGGATCCAATCTCACATCCACGATGTGGCCACGTGCTGGATAGCCCAATCTCCGACGCCAACCAAAATCTAAAGCAGCTCCACCCGATCCAACAATATCTAACGCAGCAGTCGGCAACCTCATAAGATGACCCAAACCTGTCGGAGCCTGAATACCAGATCCACTGCTCGACAACCAACGCCGATTCTCCTCCAGAAAAGAACGGCCCACTAAATCCGCCATCTCATCTTGTCGCCCTACTGTCTCCTCTCCTCTGAAGTGTCTCCAACTGTCATGAGCTTAGCACCAATACAAGAAAGAACCCATACTAGAACTAGTACGACGGGTAACCACTAGTAGAAATCGAGCTTTTACCTACGGCAAAATAGCGACGGAAAATTCCGTCGCTATATATTAATTTATAGCGACGGATTATCACATTTTAGCGACGGAAATTGTTCGTCGCTAAAATGTTTTACGACAAAATTTTATTTCGTCGCTAAATTAATTTTAGCAACGGAATTTTCGTCGCTAAAGAATTTTTAGCGACGGAAATGCCGTCGCTAAAATTAAATTCTGGCAAAATTTTTTGGGCACGGGCGCCCAAATTTTTTGGGCACCCGCGCCCGAATTTACATGCCCTAGGGTCCCCCCTTCTCATTTTTCCCACCGCACCGCGCCCCCATTTCTCATTCGCCCCCCCAGCTGCGATCCCGCCCGCCCCACGCTGTTCCGATCGCCCCGACCCCCCGCCACTGCTCTGACCCATCTCCTCCTTTTCCCCCGCGCTGTCGCTTAACCGGCTGCACGGCCGCACCTGGTCCGAATCTCGCCGCACCCGCCTCGCCTGCCACCGCCCTTCATCCGCCGCGCCGCCGCCGCCCTCTCTCTCTCATCAAGGTATGGACTTTCTCTTCCCCCCCCCTCAATCTCGCTCTCCTCTTTCTCTCCCCCCTCTCAATTCTCGTCCTTCTTCTCTCCCTCTCTGCTCATGCTGCCGATTGCCGGGCAGCGAGCGCCAACGGCGGCCGGGCCGGCCGGCCGTGGCGCGACGAGAGAGAGAGAGAGAAGGAGAGATAGAGAGGGGAGATGGCATTTGTAGTTATTTGTGTTGTTATTTAAATAATTAATTTTTTTAATTTTAGTTTAATTTGGTAAAGACAAAAAAATTATGCAAAAAACCCAAAGCCCTAATAAAAAATACTCATATTGATAAAATTATAATATTAAAAAAATTAATTTTAATTATGGTTAGCGGTTAGGGTTAGGGTGTTAGGGTTAGGGTTCGGTTAGGTTAGGGTTAGGTTAGGTTCGGTTTAGGGTTAGTGTTAGACTTATAATATAAAAAAGTTAATTTTTAATTAGTGTTAGGGTTATGGTTAGGGTTTAGGGTTCGGTTAGGGTTAAGGATAGGGTTAGGGTTAGAGTTAGGTGGGGGTGATGGTGAGGGTGAGGGTTAGGGTTAGGGTTGGGGTTAGGCGAGGGTTAGGGTTAGGGTTTGGGTTAGGATTAGGGTTAGAGGAGTGTTAGTTGAGGGTGGGGGTGATGGTTAGGGTTAGGGTTAGATGAGGGTGGGGTGAGGGTGAGGGCTGGGTGTGAGTTTGAGGGTTAATGATAGGGTTAGGGTTAGGGGAGGGTGAAGGTGAGGGTGAGGGTTAGGTGAGGGTGAGGGTGAGGGTGAGGGAAAGTTCCCCGTCCAATAAATACTATTATATCGCTAATTACTCAGAAACTACACACACCGCACACTCATATTTTCGAGCCGTAGAATACCCCGTCCAATAAATACTATATATAATCTCTTTATTTACTTGTCACATACGCGTACAGGATCATTGGTGGATACGTGGCCATCTTGTTCGGTCCGATAACTTTTTTGTACGCGTATGTGAGAGGGGGCTTATATATAAATATTTATTGGATCTGTCCAGTTTGGACGGGTTAGGTATGTAAACATGGTGTGTATATGTATTTACTTGTGTTCTTGTGTACTTTCTTTTTGTCAGAGTTTCGGCGGCGCTTACTCGTTGTTCTCCATGTACAAATTGCGGAGGGATATGCATGAGTATATCCTTCCCACTATACTGTACTCGGAGAACAGCGGATAGGTGCTGCCGAAATTTTGACGAATTGAAAGTACACTTGAACACACGTAAATACATATACACGTCACGTTTACATACCTAATGGGATAGAAGCCTTCCTCTGACAGCCGGTCACACATGCGGTCCTCTGAACACACGTTTACATCCCTAAATTAAAATGATATATGTCGGGATATGCTCACTTCCATTAATTTTTAAATTATAGATGCGAACAGTTCCTGACATCGTTCATGAGCATACCACGTGATCGAATACATCTAGACACCCGGTACAAGGATGGGATAGAAGCTTTCTTAGCCTACTCTGACACAAAACCTCTACGGTCGCTAAGCGGGTCGATTTTCTATCCTTGTAAGAATTGCAGGAACGGTAAAATGCTCTCTAGGAGTGACGTAAATTTTCATCTGTCAATCAATGGATTTGATAGCTCTTATGTATTTTGGAGTCATCACGGTGAAGGCGTCCCGGTGATGCAATCAGAGGAAGAATTCACTGAAGTCAGCAATCCGACAGTTGACACGACTGATATGTTAGAAGATATTCTTGCAGCGCCGTCGGTGAGTGATGTCAACACTAATGATATGTCTCAAGATGTAGATCGATTGATGAGACTTTTTGAAGAAAACGAGTCACCGTTATACGAGGGGTGTAAGGAGTTCACAAGGCTTTCTTTTATGCTGAGGCTTATTCATATCCAAACACTCAGTGGGATGGCTGTTACACATTTTGAGATGTTATTAGATTTGCTGAGGAAAGTCATTCCAGGCGGCGAGAAAAGCATCCCCGCGACCTATTACGAAGCTCACAAGATTGTTGATACGCTGGGGCTTGATTACAAGAAGATAGACGCCTGTCCTAACGACTGCATCTTGTACAATAAGGGTAATGAAGCTCTGGAGGAATATCCGACGTGTCATGTATCACGTTGGAAAGGAGAAGTTGTAAGCACATCCGAAGGCGGTGGATCCAATAAGCAGAACAGAATCCCTGTGAAGGTTCTCCGATATTTTCCAATTATTCCTAGGCTGCAGCGGTTTTATATGTCTGTCGAGCTGGCTGAGAATATGCGATGGCACTCGACCGACCGCAAAGAGGACGGGAAACTAAGACATCCTACGGACGGTGAGGCATGGAAGCACATTGACCGTATATACCCCGACTTCGGTAAAGAGTCTCGGAATATAAGGCTGGGGCTTGCTAGCGACGGATTTAATCCGTTTGGATTAATGAGCTCTGCTTGGTCTACCTGGCCAGTGTTGCTGACACCGTACAACATGCCGCCGTCGATGTGCATGAAGCAACCGTACATGATACTATCACTTTTGATCCCCAGAAGATATTCTCCTGGAAATGACATTGATGTTTTCCTCCAACCATTAATTGACGACCTGAAGCTTCTCTGGGAAAAAGGTGTCATGTGGACAATTAATGACTTCCCGGCATACGCTAACCTGTCTGGATGGTCGACAAATGGGTCAGATTGCTTGTCCGATTTGCATGTCAGACTATGAGGGAAAGTTCCTGAAGTACAGCTGTAAGTTTTGTTATTGACAACACAGAAGATGGTTGCCTACAGGGCACAAGTTCAGAAAGTTAGTAGGAAAGTTCGACGGCAATCCAGAAAGTAGACCGGCACCACCAAGGCTGACCGGAGAAGAAATATTTGAGCTTCTACATCCTTTACCTAGAAAAATATTTGGAAAAAAAAGATTCAACAAAGAAAATCCATTTGGTGTTAGGAGAAAAATATTGAAGCAAAAATGGAAGGGAAAGGGAAAATCAAAAGGAAATAAGCCTCGCAATGTCCGGTCGCATGAGCGTGTCTCAAAAGGCACCGAACTTCCGCATGGATGGTCAAAATTCAGCATATTTTATCAGCTGCCATATTGGAGAAGTTTAAAAATACGTCACAACTTGGATGTCATGCACATCGAGAAGAACATATGCGAGAATCTCTTGAACACTTTGTTGCAGGACGGGAAAAAATCGAAAGATGACTTAAGGGCACGTCGAGACCTAGCAGAATTGAACATTCGTCCGGAACTGCAAGCTATAGATAAGGGCGACAGAAAGTTTGAACTCCCAGCCTCCTGTGTCATACTGTCGAAAGATGAGGTCCACAATATGTGTTTATTTCTAAAGTCCGTGAAGACACCGGATGGTTATGCTTCAAACATTTCAGCAAATGTGCATATTGAGGACAGAAAGATTTTGGGACTCAAGACACATGATCATCATATTCTATTACATCAACTTCTCCCGGTTGCGTTGCGACATGCTGACAAGGAACTCGCGATGGTGGTAATAGAATTCTGCGGTTTCTTCAAGCAACTGTGCTCTAAGTTGATTGATGTGAGGGAGTTTGAAGAATTAGAGAGACGTGTTGCTAATACACTGTGTAAAATGGAAATACTATTTCCACCCTCATTCTTCACGGTCATGGTGCATCTCACAATACATTTAGCATACGAAGCCCGCATCGTAGGACCAGTTCAATATCGCTGTATGTACCCTGTGGAGAGGTATATTATTATAATATTCATTTAATATTTGTCAAATTACGTTTCTTAGTTCCATTTTGTCACAAATCATAAAACTATATGCTTGTAGGTATTTGGGTTTCATGAAACAACTGATGCATAATCGTGCACGTCCTGAAGGGTCGATCGCAGAGAACTACATAAGTAATGAGAGTTTGAATTTTATCTCTCGTTACTTGCGGGGCGTGGAAACAAGGCTAAACCATCCCCAACGAATAATTAACGGTACATTCTACAATGATCGTGGAGAGGACACTAGATTCCCCAGAATGGAGCTAGATCAAGCCCACACATATATCCTGAGCAATGATACTACATTTAATATATACGCGGCGTAAGTATTTAATTGTTTGAATCAGATTATATCACCTCACAATAATTATCTCTATTTAACCGTTATAAATGCTTCTGGTCTAGGCTTCACATCCGACATGTCCACCTCACAATAATTATCTCTATTTAACCGTTATAAATGCTTCTGGTCTAGGCTTCACATCCGACATGTCCAAACTAATCTTAAATGCAGAACAAAAAATAAGAGAGTTATGGACACACACTGTAGACAATTTCCCTGCATGGCTGAAGGGTGAAGTAAGATCTTTTTACATTTCTGATTCGTATATCAAATATATGTGCCTGCCAACAGATATGTAAACTATTTGCTTCTTTTCTTAAAGGTTGACAAATGGATTACAAATGGGATTAACCTATCTGAGAAAGTTTGTTTATATGCCAGAGGTCCTTCTAATGTGGTTAAGCATTATGGAGGCTACTGTATCAACGGCTTTAGGTTTAACATCGTCGGTCTCGAAGAGAGACGACAAACGCAAAATAACGATGTGTTCTGCTCCTTCTCGCAACTGTCATACGCTAGTGCAAAAGATCTAAATCCGATACAAGGGGAAATCTATTTCTACGGTCAGGTAGAAGACATCGTGGAGATTTTCTATGGGATTAATAAGGAAGTCAGTCATGTGATGTTTAAGGTTTGTTCGTGTGAACAGAAAAAAGCAAAGGACGACTACGGTTACACAATCGTTAATCTTAACAAGGAAATATATCAGTCTGAAAAATACATGTTAGCTGCTCATGCCAAACAGTGCTTTTATGTTAAAGATATAATGAAAAATGACGAATGGGTTATCCTTAAGAATCCGCCTAGAGCCTACATTCATGAAGTCGTGTCTGCGAAGATCACGATGAGGAGGTTATCTTGGCCGACGAAATAGCCGAGGAGTTTTCATTAACACAAAATAATAATCTGGATGATGAAATTGCACTAGCGCGCCCTGATGTACCTGCGATTATATGTGAGCTAAGGCGTAAAGGGAAAAAACCTGTCTGCAGCGGAGTCGATAAAACTATAAGAACAGTCCTTTCGTTGGCACGCACACGGTCGCAGGCTATCCGCACACGATCGCAGAGTAGAGCCTCAACATCATCTGTTTGACTGGTTATCATGTATCACGATGTGTCATGTATTATATTATTACCTTTATATTATCTGTTTGACTGGTTATTATGTATCACAGTGTGTCATGTATTATATTATTGCCTTTGTATTATCTGTTTAACTGGACATCATGTACACGCGATTCTGTTGCCATGTGCTGTTTTATTAATTATTTGCATTATATACTTTTGTTGGATATTCATTATGTTTTCAAAGTATAGATGACGAGAGGATTACGTAAGAGAGCGCTTGAGAGAATTTTTGGTAGACATTCTGGAGGCGACGCACATGCCTCTACGTCAGGTATTTTTATTTATTTGTTATATTTGTACATTTCTATAAACTATTAACGTGAGCCTAATATTTTTTTAACATTTACTACACAGGAGGAGGAGATGCTACACATGACTCGCAGCCACAGGACACATCACGCGGAGATGCTCCACATGACGTGGAGACACAGGCTGATCCTACACAGCATGCGGAGATACCACCACTACCGCATACAGATGTATTGGAGGAGAGGAGATTTGAGCCGTATAGCATAGCTTTAGAAGCTGCGGCACTACCGCCAGATTCTATTACGGATCAACGAGTCCACGGTCCGGCCAAGGTGAGGGATGATTGGGATTCTTATCATGCTATGCGCCCCATCGCGCAGCAAAGGTACGAACAAGCAAAGCGTAGATGCCTCGAACTGAAAGGTATGAATAAATTTTTATAGTTTATCGGTTATTTATTTTAAATTTTTTCGCAAATATAGATTGATTCATTGTTTCATTCGATTCTTTGTTTCGCAGGTACCGGGCGACCTCCTAGACGCGGCCGCAATGCTACCAAGGAAACGAACCTCATCCCTGATATTAATCGGAGGGCTGTGATCCGATGGGAAAACGGAGTGCCTGTCGGGGTCTTTGCCAATGATTTCAACAATTTCCTTGCCGCTTTAGCCAGGAGACACGATTTCTTCAACTTTTTTTTGACGTGGAAATCGCAACGGATTGATGCGCTCGTGGCTTGTTGGAGATATATATGTGTGAGTCATTTATTTTAATTTTCATCATTATTAGTTATTAGTTTATTATTATGTTTAATACACTGATTTGTATCTACTTTTTCTTTATATGCTGAAGCGATTTTTCTTTCTTGACGATAATATTTGTGCCTGGACGTACTGCTTCGGGCAAATCAATGTATCGTTCAAGAGATGGCGGTTTGAGATAAAGAAAAAATATTTTATCCAAATAACAGAAGATTGGGAGCGATTCTGGCATCTTGACGAGCGTGTGGATGGAGTAGATTTTTTTGCACTTTACAGTTACTGGGACACGGCTGAAATTCAGGTATTATTGAAGTATATATTTTTAATTTATTGTTTGAATTTCTATATTGTTTCGAATTGACATTGCTTTGCAGGTTCAAGCCGAAATAGCAAGGAGGAATCGCAACGCGCCTCGCAGTTACGAGCATCACGGGGGCTCCAGGACATTCAGCCAGCATTATCATCAATTAGAGCTTGAGGTATATAATATATTAGCTTTTACGTTGAGTATAATTTATGTGTTATGGGTTAATGATATATTTGAATAAAATAGGGAAGGGGAGATCTCAGACATTTTGCAGATCGTATTCTGACTTCCTGGAGCCCGAATTACGCCAATGAAGAGAAGAAAGCAAAGAATAAGGATCTGGCTATAAGTAGCAGTTCATTTATATATTCAATTTCATATCAATGCATCATTATTAAGTCGACTTGCCCGGGTTGTTTTGATATATCGCAGGAAAAATTACATGCCAAGGTAGAGGAGCAATTGACATCACGGGGGCTCCAGGTCCTTCAGCCAGCATTATCATCAATTAGAGCTTGAGGTATATAATATATTAGCTTTTACGTTGAGTATAATTTATGTGTTATGGGTTAATGATATATTTGAATAAAATAGGGAAGGGGAGATCTCGGACATTTTGCAGATCGTATTTTGACTTCCTGGAGACCGAATTACGCTGATGAAGAGAAGAAAGCAAAGAATAAGGATCTGGCTGTAAGTAGCAGTTCATTTATATATTCAATTTCATATCAATGCATCATTATTAAGTCGACTTGCCCGGGTTGTTGTGATATATCGCAGGAGAAATTACATGCTAAGGTACAGGAGCAATTGACTCAGTCTCAGGTCTGTTCTAACACTCCTGGCCGGCTAAGTAGAGAGGATGAGGACTCCATCATCGAGATGGTCATTGGACCTAGTAGGAAGAATAGATATCGGTGGAGAGGATCCGAGCAGAGGCCGCACGAGTCTAGTAGCACCTACGAGTCTGTAGCACCACAAGGAACACCAGGAAGCAGTTCATATCAAGACTCGATGGAGCAGTGATTAAAAGAGATTGAAGATTGGCAGTCGCAGCAAACAACATATCAGCGGGCTCTAGAGGAAGAATGGAGGCGCCGGGAGCAGACCGTATTGGAGTTCACACAATTCATGTCGACTCTGCCTCAGGAGGCTCAGGAGGCATATAGGAGACAGTTTTTGTCGTCATAGGTAATATATATACTTTGCATTTTTTTTAATTAGATGATATCGTACATACTGTTACACACTGATACAAACTGTTACACATAAACTCTAACTCAAACCCTAACACAAACCTCAAAATATATACTTATAATGTTTTTATGTGATGGTGGTGTTGATGGTGTATGCATGCGTAGTGTTGGTGGTATTGGTTGGTGGGTTGGTTGGTTGTGGTGTTGTATAGTGGTGGTCGTTATGTGATTGGTTTGTGAGAGGTTTTGTCGTAGTGGGGGGGGAGGAATGGGGATTGTGTGTTGATGGTGGTGATGGTAGTGATATATGGAGGGGGAGGGGGTGTGTAGAGTATGATTGGTTGGTGGGTGGGGGCTTTGATCGTGGTTGAGGATGAGGAGTGGGGATTTTGTTGTGGTGGTGGTTGAGGGGGAGGGGTAGGGCGAGGGGGAGTGTTGTTGGTTGGTGGGTGAGGGTGAGGATTTGTGGTGGTGTTGTTGTGTTGTGGTGTGATGTGTGGTGATGTGTTGTGCAGTGTAGTGTTGTGTTGAGTTGTGATGGTGTAGTGTTGTTGTGTTGTGGTGTTGTGTTGTGATGGTATAGTGTTGTGGTGTTGTGGTGTTGTGTTGTGATGTTGTGGTGTTGTGTTGTAGTATATTTATATTTGTACTCTTATTACACACACTTGTTAACATTTGATTTATATTTACAGGCCGGGACTTCTTCACAAGGTGCAGCCGGGGATAGTCATAATGTGGCTGATGTTGAGGATGAGGATGATGATGATGATCAGGAGGATTGATTGTCCTTAACATATCTTTGAAAACAATTTCTTGTGTTGTATAAACAATATTTATTATGTACCTGTCGAGAAAATTTTACTTGCTTTTATTGAATTAAATGTGTGATATATGCGTGAGATGTGATATTTGCGTAAGATTAAAGCTTTCTTCTGCTGATTGAACATGTTTTTAAAAATTATTATCGATATTGTACAGGGTATTTTCAAGTTTCAAAATTTTTTCCAAATTTTTTTTTAAATTTTTAGCGACGGAAAATCCGTTGCTAAAAACAATTATAGCAACGGAAATTCTGTCACTAAAGTACTATTTAGCGACGGAAAACATGCACGAAATCACATCTGTACGGTTTTAAAAAAAATAGCGACGGAAAATCCGTCGCTAAAAATATATTAGCGACGGAAAATCCGTCGCTATTTTTTTTAAAACTGTATAGATGTGATTTCGTGCATGTTTTTCGTCGCTAAATAGTACTTTAGTGACGGAATTTCCGTTGCTAAAATTGTTAGCGACGGAATATCCGTCGCTAAAGAAATATTAGCGACAGAATATCCGTCGCTATTGTTTTTTAAATTTTTTTATTCTTTTAAAATAGCGACCAATATTCAGTCGCTAATAAACCGTCGCTAAAATTTAGCAACGGAATTTTCGTCGCCAAAACTCTTTTTAGGCACCCCTTTTATAGCGTCGAAACTTTAGCGACGGAATTATAATTTTTCCGTCGCTAAAAGTTTTAGCGACGGAAAAACGACTTATAGCGACGGATTTGTCCGTCACTAAAAGTTGAAAATCCAGCAGTGAACCTCTCTGCCCATACACCTCCTCCAACTGTTGCGGACTACTACGGCTTCATACCAAAGAGACTTGGTTGCAACCCATATATGCCTAGTACAATCCCCAACATAGGAAACAAAATACCGATTACCTCCCAATGATGCCTCCATGGAAGGCTAATGCCTGACTGAACACCTCCAATAAGACCGCTTGATCGGTGAATAGAAGTGTCAAACTCCACCTCGGTCTTCTTGCTCATCCCACTATGCTCAAAGGACTTCAATCTAAAGGTCATAGCGCTTCTCATCAATTTATGCATGGTATAACCAATAATATACCCAGCACCAAACAATGCCACAGTCTAGCCAAAGAAGTCGTCAGCACTCTATCAATCACCGTGCTCCCAAGCAGATAATAAAAGTTACTCCTCCTGATGCCCTTCATCACAATCACAGACCCTAATGTGACCTTCAAGCGAGAATCCGCCAAGGCCACCCTATAGCCTACTACCTCGAATACCCCAAGTGAAATAATGTTCTTCCTTAGTTGAGAAACGAACCTCACATCAACCAACTCCTGAAAGCTAGAGAACCAATTCCTCCTAGGGCATATGTGGTAAGTAGCACCCGAATCCAACATCCACTCGGTGGAGTCGGTCACACTAACTGACGAAAGAGCTGGGCATTGTAGGTGTAAATTTTCATCTCCCGAAATAAGGATTTCGTTTGTATTGATAAGAATAGTTTATTACAAACTAATGAATCGAAATTATAACAGAAGCGGAGGGAATGCCCTCCTTGTTTAACATGGGGACTTTCGTAGCTATAGGATGCCTCGCTCGATTCTCGCACCGAGTCTGCTTCCCTTGAACGATTCGACCGAGGTTGCTGGCGAGCTTCAGTATGCAGTAGGAGCTCGGGTCAGTAGAGTTCGACCCTCCAAGTTTGATGGCGATTAGGGCCCGAAACTAGGAGGAGATGCTATAGTGCAAAGATTATGTAAAGAACTTGTTGTCAACTCAGTCGAGAGTCGAGAGCTAGTGGTTCAGCCGACTGATTGGTTTAATCAATTGACTACGAGCGAATTCAACTATTGAGCTGAAAACGCTAACCGAACCGCTGAACCTCTTTTCCGTGGCCGGAAGAAGTTCTTAAATAAAGGAGAGACGGCGTGGTCACTCCTTGAATTATGGGATGTGACCATGTACTGTTAGGAGGTACCATGCCTTTCACTTGTACCATGAGCGACCTGTTGATGGTTTCGGAGAACTGTACTCCTTCCCTTCACGGCGTGAGGCGTAGGAAAGCCCATCCTTGTACGTGCTATTGCGGATCCAGCTCTTGACTCGTGCAGGCAAGGTGAGCTTCAACTGTGAGCATGTTGGTGGACTTGGCGACTGCATGGATTTGACTGGTCGCTCGTACTATGAGCGACTACTTGATGGGCATGGAGTACTGTGCTCCCTCCCTTCACATCATAGGGGAGTGGGAGAAGCCCATCCCTGTACGTAGCGTAGTAGCTATCGAGTACACTGTTTGTAGGCGAATTCGACTCTCGACTCGTGCGGGCGAGTCGAGTAGACAGGCAAATTTCAGTCATCTAGATGATCTTGACTCGTACGGGCAAGTCGAGTAAACAGGCGAATCTGGATGATCTTGACTCGTGTGGGCGAGTCGATCATACAAGCGAATCTGTGATCAACAAATGCGAACAAGTTTGGAGACCGCGCGATTTGGGTTCGCGCTAGTGAGTCAAGCCCATGGGTGAGCCCCACCCTCGATTTGTGTGGGTGACTCCGACTCGCAAGTGAATTTCACGTAAGTCTGCAAAGGTAATTTTTACCGTCTACAAGACCCCCATTCAAAGTTTTCAGACCTTAACTAACTTGTGTGTGATCTGGAATACATTGAATAGAGAAGTCCTGGGCAGGTTAGGGCGAATTTAGCCCCCTTTTAGGATTTTTAGCAAACCCTCAACTATCAACGGGTTTGACTTGCCTTTATCGATTACCGTTTGAATCGGGCTAGCCATACTATTCCCCTCAGTATGATGAGATGTCGAGTAGTTTCTCTTAGGCTTAATGCTATGATTTCTGCTCTAACCCTTAGTCATTTAAGGCGTGGGTTTGAGCGAGGCCATTCCATCGGCGGTTCGAAATTCTGGACGAGTCGTACTATCCGAAATTCATATTCAACGGCGAACGAGTCGTTCAGGCGAAATTTAGTTTTGCAGGAAAAATTTGAAATTATGGGGTCGAGCCATGTCTTCGCAGGTGAAACCCTTCCATCATATGGAATTTGATCTGGCGGGATGTGAGCCACGTGTTTGCCGATGAAGCTTCGCACTTTCCACATAAGGTGGCGTGGGTCCGTCAAGTCGCATTAATTACGATCTAACAATGCAACGTCAGCTTCATGCACCTCGCTCGATGATGAATCGTGGCCGTGGTTTTCTAATTCAGCCATTAGGTTTAGTTGGCGATTTCAGTTCGGGTCCCGGGTTTTGGCCAACCCGTTTCTTGTCACGATGATTTTTTTGTAATCTCAAAAGAGAACGAACTATTGAGAGTAATCTGGGCCGTTGATTTCGATCGTGGCCACGTCTCTTAACTGCCAATGCTCCGCCTCTTGAGAGCGATCGTGACCACGCAAGCATCTTCGCCTTTAAATAGGTTTTGTTCCCCTCCTTTGAGGGCTACCATGCTCAGGAATTTCTGCTCATGTGAAAATTCTCTAGAGAGAAAGAAACTCCCACTTTGTCCTCGACTCCCAGTCATGGCGTCGAAATCCAAAAAATGCGTTCCAAATGGAGGAGGTCCTGGACGTTATTCTGATCGTATCGCTGCTGGTACAATTGCCACCGTGCCTGAGATGCACTTGGGTAAGTCAAAAGGTTTGTCTGATGACTTTGCATTGATTGGCGGCGTTGGGTCGGGAGGGCGAGCATTGCTCGTCTTCCTCCATAGACTCCGCTATTTTTTGGCAGTTTCCCCTATTTGGATAATAATGGCCTTTTTCAGGCGGATTCTACATTTATGTGTAGAAGGTGACTTCTGCCTTTATACGTGAAGTCGGCCTTTATCAGGCGAAGGCGAATTCATTCTTGACAGGCGAGTTCGACCTTTGTTTGGTAAAGACGAATTCGATCTATGCAGGCAGATCTCGTCTTTGTCAAGTGAATTTTTCTTTTTGACAGGCGGATTTATATTTGTTTGGCGACCTTGCCTACTTTGGCTTGATAGGCGGATTTGCCCCTAGGGCGGACTCCGCTCTAATTCTTCGGTTCTGCCTTACAGCGACCTTTTCTGACGAAGCACTTCCGAAGGGCGTGGCCATTGGTCTCGCCGGAGGTACAGGCTATACATTGCCTCCTCGATTCCCTTTCCTGGATCATGCTGGCAGTGCCCACGCTCAGGGATAGTTCTGGACTCATGCTGGCCATGGTGCTCAGGGATGGTTCTGGACTCATGCTGGCGGTACCCACGCTCATTTTGAGCTACCTACAAAGGATCGTAATCTGCACCATACGCTCCTATACTGCCGGTGGTATCAGGGCGCTAGCGCTAATCCTGAGGGCTTCTGATTCCAAAGTTCTTGTCTGATGGAACACGGGCGTCGCCCAAGGGGAGCTTCTCATCCCTCGAGGCAGAAGGGCCGCCAAACTACTAGAGAGTGGTTCTCGAAAGATCCTGATGAAGACACTGAGGGCTTTGATGCAGGCTTAGATGAATCTGGGGCACTTGAGGTTCAAGCTTCGTCCCCTGGCCTTTTGCTAGATCCCACCGGTGGGCAGAGAGAATCTGATGAGCTAGTCCGGACAGGTGAACGTCTGGAACAGGCCCGGAGCACAATAGCTGGACGGATGGGGATGCCCCTTCTATCTCCGAGTAGTTTGCTTCTCTCTAAACGATAGCGGGAGACTACGTCCGGATGTTCTAGGATGGAGGCAGTCAATAAGGTCCGTCACGAAGAGATGGTTGAGGCTGTCAGAGCGGCGGAAGGTCAGGACGATGCTACTCAGGTGATCATTCCTGGAGTGACTCCTCCTGTGACTGGGGGTATTTTGCCTGCTCCCTTCGTCGCATCGAGGATGGTCCCGGCGACTTCGGAGGATGCTCCTCCACAGTCTGGTGTGATGCTACTCATCCCATAAAGCTGTTGGTAAAGAGGAAATCCCATCTTGGGAGGGCCATTCGACTGGAGAGATGGGTGAATCAGAGGCGGAAGACGACATCTTGATTCATGAGGCGATATCGAGTGAGAAGGAGGTGTCGGCTCATGAAGAGGTGTCAGACCGAAAAGGGGCAATCCCTGTTTCTGAAGAAGCATTGGTCAGGGGTGGAGCACCGGCACAAGAGTCTCTGAAACAAGGGGAGACACCCACTCGGCTGGTAACCGCTTCCTCATCCTTGGTCACCATCGGCGTTGCGGCCGATATTCCAGTGACGTGTCGGCTGACACTTCGGTCTTGATGGCATCTTCCACCGCTTCTACCATCGTGACTACCAGCCCCTCGATCGTGGCTTTAGCTATGACGTCCGCGGCAGATGAGGCTACCCTCTCTCCTTTAGAGCGTTCGCGCAAAAGAAAGGTGGCTCAAACCCTTGCTAACTTCCAAGACACTCTCGCTGACTGCGTCAAGCTCGCATTGGAAGAGAGCTGCCCCTTTGAGAAGTTCAAGGAGGACCTTGATTATGACATGGCTTTCTTGATCAAGAAGCTTGGTGCTATCGTTGCTAACCCGTACTTCAAGCATTTGGAAGAGGTAGAGCGGGCTATCCGACAGCTGCTCACCATTCACGCGACGAGCTCCGAGATCATTCGTCTTACATCTGGCAAGGTTCAAGTAGCATTGGAGGAGCGCGATCACCGACTAGATGAGACAATGTCATTGGAGGCACAGTTGACGGAAGAGTTGGAGCGTATCAAGACTGAGAACGAACGAGTGAGCCTAGAGCAACAAAAGGCTGACTCCCGCCTCTCTCTCTTGTCTTCGGAGATTGCGAAGACCAAGCAAATCATTGCTAATGCGCAAGCCTCACTAGTCAATCAGGAAAGGGCTCACGAACAGCTGATGGGGGAGTTGGAGGAGTTGGAGTCTCGACAGCAACTGATCATTGGTTCCATTAAGGAGAAAGACCGAGCCCTCAAGGAGGCCAGACACACCGTCCAAGACTTGGTTTTGCTCTCCGTGGAGGATCTTCGTCAAGAGATTTTAAGGAGGCTCGAGCTCAAGCGTGCTGAGGAGATTCGCGAAGTGGAGTTGCGGTTGAGAGATTTGTAATTTGCTTTCGATTCCCTCGTCATATTCGAATCCCTTTTAATGAATGGAGTTATCCTTTCGTTCCTAGTCATACTCTCCCTTATGTACGCCCCACCTTTTCTTTTCTTTTTTTATCATTGTTCAACATGGATCTGCACTAGTCAGAGTTTGGCCGCAGGGGAATCCTAGCTGCGGGCGGATTCCAGCTGTTGGCGGATTTCAGCCGCAGGCTTATTCTATGGCAAAATTAGGACTGGCTCGAGTTCCAGAGTGGTGTGTGAGCCTGATCGGCTCAACCATCAGACGAGCTTGAACCATATGAGTTCAAATGACGAATTCGGCTCGTGGGCGGGCTCCGCTCTTAGTGGGCCACGTGTCAATTTATGCGTTAATACGCTCGTCAGTTAAGACGATGTGGGTACATCATTTCTCATTAAAGACGGCATATTGGGACTCTTCGTTCTCCATGCCTAATTTGGGCCGTTGGTGAGAGATCGTGTCTAGCAACTGTCGGATCTCGACCGCGTATGCGGGATCCCAAACTGTTCGGCCTTACTTTCCAACTGTTCGGTTTCGATCGGTCTAATCGAACGGCAGACAACCTTCTAGGCCATGAGTATTTAACGCCCCTCCCCCTTGTTAAGGGAGGTTGTAGTTTCCTTGTTATCTTCTCTGGAGAAAACTTACGCTCCCTATCGTTGCACTCGAAATGGCGCCGAAGGTGAAGAGAGTAGCTTCGAAAAAAGGAAAGGGGGTATCCTCCTCGGGTGCCACCGACGCCACTACCGTTGAAGGTACCTTTTTGTCCAGGTTTTCGTGCAGTTCGATTAGAAGGTCGCAAGTCAAGTTGATACCTCTCTCTTTTAACTCTTTGTTGTGTCGCTGTCATGTCACGCAGTTCAGGAAGAAGCGTCGACTACTGAAGAGCGTGCGGCCGAGCCCATCTTGATTTCTGATGACGAATCTAAGGGAATCGTGACTTCTTCAGCCTCAAACCTTGTTCCACCATCTAGAGCCGAACCTTGTCTCAAGGTTCCACCCATTGCGGCGCTCGCTCCGGGTCAAGAGCCTGTCTCCTCAGATTTCTTGTCTATACAGGCTCGTGCTGAGGAATTTGAGAACGCTACGAAGCAGATAATTTCCCTTGTCAGTCTTAGCATGGGGACCTACGATGACTTTAAACAATCCCTCTTGGATCGTGTGGCCGATCTGAGGCAGCTGGGCAAATGCCGGCTTGCCACACGTTGTGTGCAAAGACTCCTTTTTCTAGAGTCATGCCTGACGAGTCTGGAGACCTTGCTGCGAGAGGGTCCGGAAGCCGATGTGGAGCCCTTCTTGTCTGGCATTCGGCGTGAGGGTCTAGCTGGAGACGACCCGATGGGGCTTCAATCTGAGAGTGTAAATGTCCGCAAGACTATTGAGGAGGCGACTCGAAACCTCCAAACACTATGCCAGGAAGACTCTGCTTCCCAATCAAGTTTTGAGGATCGAACTCGAAAAGAGGCTGAAGACAAAGCCCGGGAGGACCACGCGAGAAGGGTAGCCGCAGTTAAAGCAGAGCTTGCATACTTTAGTTTGTTGGACTTGGCTATTAGGTCTAAAACCATGTTACAACATTTTGTTTCATTTTGCTTTTGACGTTGTGTTATAACTCGTTTGATTGTGAAGTCATAACTTTGTTCAAACATACTGTCTTAAGACTGGATGAATGTTATGCACTTTTGGTTTCCCAAATGTGTTTGTGCATGTACCCCTCCTAATCGCTGTTGCCTCTTATCTTTTTGGCTTTTATCTTTCTTTGTGAGGCCATTGTAGGTGGGCCTTTAACTATAGGCGAATTCAAACTACAGTCGGATTCTAAACACAGGCGAGTTCAAACCGCTAGTGAATTCTAACTACAGGCAAACTCAAGCCACAGGCGAATTTTAGCCATCGGCGAATTCTGACCACAGTCAAATCAAGCTGAAGACGAAATTAATGCTGATTTGGGGGCAACCACATGTCTAATCGCGGTCTCAAGTGCCCGCTAGCTGGACTGACATTGACATGTCGTCTCACATTAAAGGTGGAGTAATGGACGATCTTCCTTTCCACCACCTAATATGGACCGTTAGATGACAAACACGCACTTAGACCGTACGTCATATATTGCCCTATTTTCTTGTTAGAGGGGGCATTGTGCTGATTCTCTCCTTCTTGTTTAGGATGGCACCACGAGCGAAGGCGTCTGATGCGAAGAGGGCGAGGAGTGATGCCTCTCCTTCGGTTCCCTCGCCTGACTATGATCCGGAGCCTAAACCCTCAGATTCCATTCTGGCCCAGTTAGAGGAGTTGTAGAACGCCGTAAAATGAGTGATCTCGCTTATCGATCAGGATCGTGGTACTTTCGCGGAGCTGAATCAGTCCCTCTCAGACCGTGCGGCCCACCTCCGTTGCCAGGGTGACTTTAGGCTCGCCCTTAGCTGCTCAACGAGACTCGTCGATCTGGAACTTCTCCTGATGAAATTGGAGGACTTGCGACACACAGATTTGGAGTCTGAAGTGAAGCTATTCTTGGCTCCAGCCCGCCGTCGCGCCGCGTGGCAACAAGAGTGCCGAAGGCGCGACATAGAAGACAAAGAGGCCCTTATGGATCGTCTGGATCTTCGGCGCTGTTTATTGCAATTTAACATGGAGTCTGTCGTGTTGTCAATTTTTTTAGGTACAATTACGCGCGCAGAGGGGGAATCAGTCTTGATAGGTCTGCACATCCAGAGCGAGACGGTGCAAGGCGATCTTGTTAGGGAGAGGCGTAATCTTCCACTGCTACTTCAGGAGTATGCCGCTGCTAACGCTTCATTCGAGGGGTGGATCCAGCAGGAGGCAGAGGACAAAGCTCGCGCCATGCATGCGGAGAAGATAGCCACAGTCAGAGCCAAGCTTGCGTCTTTCAGACTCCTAGAATAAACCTGTAGGATAGGAATAGATTCAAGATGTTTTGTTTCATGTTTTGCTTCTCGAATGTAATGTTTATGACTCTCTTGGTTGTAAAGTCATAACTTTGTTCAAATGTACTGTCTAGAAGCATCTAATGAAGTTTACACTTTCTCGTTGTGCACGTTCTCTTTTCATATTTCGTCACGTCGCCATTCAGTGTCTCGCTCGTGTGACAGGCAGACTCAATTACCAGAAATTTCATGCCGTAGGTGAAGCTCAGGCCCGGGCGAGTTTACACTACAGGCGAACCGACGAGTTCGAGACTTAAGCTGGTGGTGAGTTTCGTGGTGCAAGCGAAACTCGAATCCTGGCGAGTTTGTGCTGCAAGGAAAACTCGAGTGCTAGCGAGTTTGCGCTCCAAGCGAAACTTGAGTGCTGGCGAGTTTGCATCGAAAGCTAAACTCAAATGCTCAAATGCTAGCGAGTTTTTGCTGCAAGCTTAACTCAAGTGCAGGCGAGTTTGTGCTGCAAACGAAACTCAAGCGCAGTCGAATTTGTGCTACAAGTGAAACTCAAATATAGGCGAGTTTGTGCTATAGGCAAAACTCGGATGCAGGCGAGTTTGTGCTGCAGGCAAAACTCAAGTGCAGGCGAGTTTGTGCTGTAAGGGAGACTGAAGCGTAGGTGAATTTGTGCCACGCGTCTGCCCGCAAACCCAAATGCTTGCCAGCTAGGGCGATGTGGGTGCATTGGTCCTCATTAATTGTGAAGTGACGGGACGGTTCGCCTTCCGTGCTCAATCCGAATGGTCGGTTTGGAGTCCCAAGAGTCGGGGCTTTTATGGGCGTTGAGCTCGAATGTCGTGGGGAATCTGAGTCGGTCGATTATTTGGGACCGCGAATCTCAACTGTTGGGCTTTTGGCTATATAACGTACTTGTCATCCCTTTGGCCGAGTTCTCGTGTTCACACAAATTCGCCTAAAAAGGAAATCTCACAGGATCCCCTCTGCTCAATGGCCTCCGAGAGTGTTGGCTCTTCCTCCTCTGTCGCCGGCATTGGTGCGACGTTGTATCCGGCTACAGACCCGACCCAAGGGTCTCCTGCTCCGGCTTTAACCCCTAGTCCGGTGTTTGCTATCCTTTAAAAATTGGAGGACGCCATTCGCAGGACCGCCACCATTGTTAGCGAGGGCTCTGGGTGGTACTATGACATGCTCCCCTTCGTGGAGGAGAGTTTAGATGAGATCCGCCATGTAGGCGGTTATCAACTCACCCGTCGATGTGAGCGAGAGCTCCATCACTTGGAGGTGCTGATGTATTATTTGGAGGGGTTGGTACATGCCAACGCTTCTGACGAACCACCGCCTCTCGTGATGAGTGTCATGTTCGAGCGTGAGGATCTGGCCAGGTGTATTCAGGCGAAAGAGGCCGAGCTCAAATCGCACGGTGTTGGCTAAGATGGATGCCTACATGGACGCCGCTTTCTTCATGGACGCTGGGTCCCTCGTGGGAGAAGCGAACTTGCAGAAGCTCGAGCGCGAAAAGATGCGGCTTGGTCGCGTTGCCCAGCTTCTTCTCCAGAAAGAGGAGGATGGCGAGGCTGCTTTCACCAGGCTTCAGCAGAGGCAGGAGGCGAGGACCCGAGCTAGACAGGCAGTAGACCTCACGCCTATCAAGGCGAAAATCGCTAGTTTTAGTCTTTTGAATTTGATGTAGTACATCGCTTTTTTTGTTAAACACTGTTTTGTAATTTTGTTGATGCTCGATGCATCACAGTTTAAAACTCTATGTTTGTAATTTTGGCTTGGAATGGCCTGTTACGCTTTTGTTCATTTATTGCTTTGCATGCATAGCTTTTTCTTTATTTTCTGTGTCTGATCTGTGCTTAGGACTATTGGTTAGTCCTTGATAGCTATTGTGTTGGACTCGCCTTTGTTGCTTGGCGCCTAAGTTGAGTCAGTTATACCATTTCTCGTAGTGATGTGAGTCTTCGACGAGTCTGTCTTGGACTTAGTCGCTAGGATCCCCTTCTGCTTTTGGTTGTTCGTAGCATGGGGTCGGGCTAACCCCGACTTTCGTGTTGTAGCTTAGACGAAACCGAGAGGGTAACACTTAGCTTGAAACAAAGGGCGGTTGCTCGTGCATGCGACCAGCTGAAGACCCCGACAATGACTTGCTATTTGGAGAGTTGCTGTCTGAGGGGACAATTGGGACATGTCGCCTGTTAAGCCGTCTTTGATAATCATCATCGTCCGCGAGGACGACGACGTGAATGATAACTGAATCGTTCAGGGATGTAGGAATGTGATGATTGATTGCTGTAGGAGTCATCACATGGTAGGTTGCTACCCATCGGTTATTCTAAGAGAATATTAGGATATCCGGGATAGGTCAGGTAGTTCAGGGATGTAGGAGTGTGACTATTGATCGAAGTACCAACATGTCGCATGGTAGGTTACTACTTAGGCTGTGTTACTCGTGGGAATAACGGGGCCAATTATCAGAGGTGATCGTTAACATGATAGAATTTTATTGCGATCGGAGCAACTATGAGGACTCATCATCCCATTGGAAGGGATTGGTAAGTTGATTTTGTCAGAGGTGATAGTTACCATGACAGGGTTGTTTGCCGTGATGTGAGCGACTTTGGTGGGCTCACCATCCTCAAGTGACTTTGATAGGGTTGTTTTAGTCCTAACTGTAAGAAGGTTGGACCAAATGGCGATCTAGGTCACACTTAAGAACACTGTTAGTAGCGTCTTATATAGGGTTCCCCGTCGGAGTATATGGAGTAGGAACAGTTTAGCCTCGTGTACCAGTTAGAGGGAGTGAGGACCAGTTTAGACTCATGCACTCGTGGGAGTTTGGAGGGGCATTTTATACTCTTGCACCAGTAGGAGTTTGAAGTTGAACTAAGGGTAGTACTTCTTCAAGAACTTGCCATTGATAGGCATCATGATCATGTTGCCATTCGGTTTGACGAGGCGATAAGCCCCATTTGAATAGACTGTCTCTACTACGAACGGTCCTTCCCATTTGGGCTAAAATTTACCCTTCTTCTTGGAAGTGAGAATCATCGGTCGTCGGACGGCGAGCACCAATTCTCCCTCCTTAAAGGATCGACGCTTGACTTTCTTGTCGAAAGCCTTAGACATCCGGGCTTGGTAGAACTCAATGTGTTGTTGAGCTTCAAGTCGCTTGTCATCCAACGCTTCAAGTTCCGCGAGGCGTCGTTGGTGATTGTCCTCGGTCATCATTCCCGTAGCTAGGGTGACACGGAGGGATGGAATTTGAATCTCTAATGGTAACACGGCTTCACAGCCATATACCAATGAATAAGGCGTGTTGCTGGTCGGTGTACGAACCGTCGTGCGATACGCACATAAGCTCTTGCCCAGCTTCTCGATCTAATTGCGCTTGTTGTTAGAAGTCAGCTTGGTTAAGATCTTAATGATTGTTTTGTTGAAGGACTCGACCAAGCCATTCGCCGAGGGGTTGTAGGCCATGGAGGAAAGGTTCTGTATCCGAAATTTTTCACAAAACTAGGTGAACGCATGACTAACGAATTGTGTGTCGTTGTCATGGATGATACGTCGAGATACACCATATTAGTATATGATATGATGTTTGATGAACTTAATCACGTCATTGGTCTTGACTTCTCTTAAGGGGACGGCTTCAGCCAATTTAGAGAAGTAGTCGGTGATCATGAGGATGAAGCGATGACCTCTCGCCGACGGTGGGGATATTAGCTTTCCTGAGAGGGCCGAGTGAATGCTCCATAGCCCGTATGTAGATGAGGAATGGCTTTCCTGAGGTTGGAGCCGCGAGGTCAGGCGGGTTTGAGAGATAAGCTTTGATCTCCTCAAAGGCTTATTGGCAAGGCTCGTCCCACACGAAGGAAGTACCTTTCTTCATTAGTTTGGAGAAGGGTTAACATTTGCCTGAAAGATTTGAAATAAACCTTCGGATGTAGGCCAATCGTCCCTAGAACAAGTTGGTATATACCGTCTTGTCCACGTCGAACAAGCGGAGGATTAGGCCCCAAGAAGGAGTCCAAATCAGGAGAACCAGAAAGCACGGCCTTACCCCTGTCCGTCATGTTGATTATAGTGGACGGGAGCTCTAGATCATCGGTGACGCGTCCTCTTTAGTGACGACGCCTTCGACGATAAGGTCCCGGTCGAGAAGGCCGTTGAGAAAGCCTCTCGAACACCGAAGGTTTCACCGTTCCTATACATTGGCAGTCGGCGAGTACTATTTGGATAAGCCTTTCGCAGTGGCACTAAGGATTCGACTCGTGTATGGTGTGTTTGCGAGTTAGGTAACCCCGGAGGTCTTTTGCGGGTGGTTGGCGATAACCCCCAACATCAGAAAGATCATCCGAATGATCGCACGAGAGAGTTTTGGATGCACTCCCTGGTGTACACCGGGTGGACTGGTTAAGTGTTAGAGTTGGACGAGTTTGCCCTGATAGGTGAGTCTTTTTGCTTGGGCGAACTCCAGCATGCAGGCGAAACTTAACCCTTTGCTCACGCAGGCGAGGTATCGCCTACTGTTTCGCCTTTGTAGTCAAGGCTCATTCGCTCAGTACGCTTATCTGTCGAGTGGCCGAGGTGAGGCTCACCCGCTTTCAAGGGTTCGCCTACTCGGGTAGGCTCACTCGTTCGGGGTGGTCTGTTTGCATCAGGGATGTGACCTGATAAGCGAAGTCCACCCGAACGGGCGGTCTCGTCCATCTTTGTTGGCGCGCCTAATTTGGAGAGCCTTCCAGTGCCAGGCGAGTTGCCCCTTCGTCTTATAGTCTTCGAACCTGGGTAATAATTTAGGTCGTTGTATGAGGTGAAGGCTCGGGTCCCATGTTGGGCGAGAGTCTGACTTTGCCGCTGGTGAGCTCTTCTGGAGAGAGGAGCGTCCGTGCGGATTGTGACGGCATGGTCTGCGCCGAAATGAACCACTGTTTCCTCCTGGGCGGGTGTCTACGAGGGTCGTTTAGCGACCCATCTGGCAGTCTTTCACCATGTGCTCTCGACCTCTGGCTTGGCCTTGATCGATTTGGAGGGAGTGGGCTCCCCCGACGTGATTCGGATAGAGTCTCCAGGCGCAGAGGATTTGACCGTTTGAGGTCGGCCTCTACGCACGACTCTGTGGCGTTTGCGGGACGCATCGCCATCAGAGGAGGAAGAAGACAAGTACTCTTCGTACCTGGCTTGGTCAAACTCGATTTCTAGGGACTCCACAGTCGTCCTAACAGCAACCTTGTCGAACTGAGCTACCACTATTTTAGTTGAAGAAATAGATTCTCCCACTGTGGTCGCCATCTTCTGTAGGTGTAAATTTTGATCTCCCGAAACAGGGATTTCGTTTGTATTGATAAGAATAGCTTATTACAAACTAATGAATCGAAATTACAATAGAAGCGGAGGGAATGCCCTCCTTGTTTAACGTGGGGACTTTCGGTAGCTATAGGATGCATCGCTCAATTCTCGCACCGAGTCTGCTTCCCTTGGACGATTCGACCGAGGTTGCTGGCAAGCTTCATTACGTAGTAGGAGCTCGGGTCAGTAGAGTTTGACCCTCCGAGTTTGATGGCGATTAGGGCCCGAAACTAAGAGGAGATGCTACAGTGCAAAGATTATGCAAAGAGCTTGTCGTCAACTCAGTCGAGAGTCGAGAGCTAGTGGTTCAGCCGACTGATTGGTTTAATCAATTGACTACGAGCGAATTAAACTATTGAGCTGAAAACGCTAACCGAACCGCTGAACCTCTTCTTCGTGGCCGGAAGAATTTTTTAAATAGAGGAGAGGCGGCGTGGTCACTCCTTGAATCATGGGATGTGACCATGTACTATTGGGAGATACCATGCCTTTCACTTGTACCATGAGCGGCCGGTTGATGGGCTCGGAGCACTGTACTCCTTCCCTTCACGTCATGAGGAGTGGGAAAGCCCATCCTTATATGTGCTATTGTAGCTACCAGGCACTACCTCGGCGAGCTTGTCGATCGCGGACGGATCCAGCTCTTGACTCGTGCAAGCGAGGTGAGCTTCAACTGTGAGCATGCAGGTGGACTTAACGATTGCATGGATTTGACTGGTCACTTGTACTGTGAGCGGCTACTTGATGGGCTTAGAGTACTGTGCTCCCTCCCTTCACGTCGTGGGGGAGTGAGGAGTACGCAGCGTAGTGGCTGTCGGGTACACTGTTTGTAGACGAATTTGACTCTCGACTCGTGCGGACGAGTCGAGTAGATAGGCAAATTTCAGTCATCTAGATTATCTTGACTCGTACGGGCGAGTCGAGTAAACAGGCGAATCTGGATGATCTTGACTTGTGCTGGCGAATCTGGATGATCTTGACTCGTGCTGGCGAGTCGATCATACAGGCGAATCTGTGATCAACAAATGCGAGCGAATTTGGCAACCACACGGTTTGGGTTCGCGCTAGTGATTCAAGCCCATAGGTGAGCCCCACCCTTAATTTGTGTGGGCGACTCCAACTCACAGGTGAATTTCACGTAAGTCTATAAAGGTAATTTTTACCGTCTACAGGCATGAATAGCCCGAAGAATCTGAATCTAAAACGTCGCTACTAGCCTTGGCAACATTCAACTCTGAAGCTTGAACAGCTTTTCCCTTATTCTTCCCGGGTTGCAATTTTGGGCATTCGGCTTTCCAATGTCCATCCTCTCTACAAAAGGCACACTGATTCCTACTAACTGCAGGATGCTCCTCTCTAGACTGTGACCTCCTATCACGGTTTGGACTTCTAGCTCTTTCAACCAATACCCCCGCAACCGGCTCAATGGAAGTCTCTTGTTCTTCATTCGAAGTTAATAATTCACAAGATCCGCGGTGACCTCACTATACGAAAGAGATGCCTTCCCATTAATAAGAGTGAAGACGAAGGTCTCATATTCCTCGTCGGGAAAGGAACTCAATAACAACAATGCCTTGTCCTCGTCTTCAACCATAACATCTACATTCGCCAAATCTGCAAGTAGCTTCGTGTAGTGGTTAAATTTGATCACTAATGGATGTCCCCTTCTTCAATTGGAAGCGATAAAGTCTCCTCTTCAAATACAAACGATTTTTGACGCTCTTTGTCAAATACTTGCCCTCTAGGACTTCCCAAATCTTCTTTGCCGAAGTCTCATTCATCACATCATATTTTAGATCTTGGGTAAGACAAGACCTAATCATACCACACACCGTTATATTCATTTTCTTCCAAATCTTCTTATCAATGTCGTCCGGTTTCCCATCCAACTCTAACGTATCTTCCAAATTTTGCGCATTTAACGCATCCAAGACTTCGCATCTCCAACGTCCAAAATTATTTGTGCCATCAAACTTCTCCATATCTATCTTCATAGAATGGATATTCAAACTTTAGACGGTCTTTAAACTAGAAGAACCCTCCCTACTTTTATCTTTCCCGGCCATATATCTCAAAGCACCTAATAACAATTGTGGAACAAACAAGGAATAGATCGAAAATTTACCAGAGATAGAATTTTTACCATAAAGATTCCACCTTTATCACCAACCGAATCTCTAGATGAACTTCCCAACTGATATACACTTCCAAAAAACCCAAGCGTTGCCTGGAGCTCTGATACCACTTGTTGGGGAGAATCCCCTATGCCGAAATCTAACCAAATAGCCGAGAGAAATGAACAAACACACCAAACAATAGCACAAATACAATAACACCAGTTTTAACATGGTTCGACGAGATGCCTACGTCCACGGGGCAAGGAGGGGGGAGTTTTCACTATTAGAAACCAAGAGGAACAAACTAGGGTTACAAATCTCTCATAAACCCTCAACAAATCAACTCTCAATCTCTCCAATTGCTCCTAGAATAGAAGCCCAAAGAAAACCCCTTTCAAAAGCTCAAATCTCCTGCTCTCAAACCCTAGAGACATCCTCTAGGTATTTATATCAATCCAAAACGAAACGGGTATGGAAACAGAACCAGACTCGAAACTGCTGCGGCG
>NC_033795.1:46441565-46474783 GCF_001876935.1 Asparagus officinalis
TGTGGCGGTCGACCGTGGGGGTCGACCGCGATCCATCGCGGTCGACCGTCACGATCGACCGCCCTCAATCCCAGAACAGCCTCAAAGTCCAAAAACATCTGCGGTCGACCGTGGCAGTCGACCGCCACGAAAACAGAAACTTCTGCGGTCGACCGCCACTAATCCAGACGCACAATGCCTTCTGTGCACGAACTCGGTCGACCGCCAACCTGTCAACTGCCTGTTCTGAGCCATCAACTGCCAATTTCTACAACTAATCCTAAACACTGACAGATTTCTATAATTTGTTTCTTTGCTGCAGGCATGTCCTCAATTATGATTTAACAAAGAGGGATCTATGCTTGCCGTTACAACTAATGATAACGGAATTAAGATCTAAGCAAACATTGATGGACAGCGCTTGCTCAGGATGCTGGAGAGCAGAACTTTTGAAGGTTCTTGAGGCCCTCAGCAAAGTAATTCCAAGGTAATGCTACCATACAGCTTATCTTTACTCGAACATAATCTGGTTCAATAGTTAGTGATTGCATTGGGCTGTTGTTTGATCAAGCTGGGTGGCACATGTACAATATACACTTATAAACCAACTGAACATCCTCTGCAAATTTGCAGATTCACACAAATAATTTGGAAATCCCTGCAGAGAATTTCATGTAGACTCTTTTAGTTATTATGATGGTCTTTACTACTTGAAGTCTTCAGTGGGCATAATCAGTTTGTTCTGAGGAAGAAATGCAACACAAGATTACTTGTAAGAGACTTCATATGTCTATCGTTTTGGCCGTAATTCGCTGAGCCGATGCCAATTCAGTTGCATCCATTGACTCCCTATCAGAATAGTCAATTGTCTAATATCTTAACTTGAATTATAGACCAGTGTGACCCATCTGAACCAGACAAGCCTTGTTTTTTTCCACCTTGATCTGCCATTGTTTTCCATATCCAAATATTAAATTTAACTACCACCTTATTTTAATTATATTGACTTTACTTTAAGTATGATATTAGGATAGGATAGCATGCTGTCAAAACAGGAATATAATAATCTAAAATCCAAATTAAAGAGTTAGAAAATTCAGGCCTGATCAGGAGCAGTCGTGATGTCACTGCCCTAGAAGATTGAGGACCCGCCTATCGCCCTGGCGCAATTTGTCCCTTCTCCCCTAGCCGTAAAAACCCCCGGAATCGACTGGCCTCTGCACTCGGGCGTGAGTCACAGAGCTTATGCTCAGACGAAAACGGTTGCACAAAATATAAATATAAATATGTAGCCGAAATTTCTTGGAGAAATGAGAGTAGAGAAAGAAGAGAGCTTAGAAGTTGTTCTTCTCTTCATTGGTGTGTCTCTGAATGAGCTCCACGCCTGCTTATATAGGTGAGGAGAAGAGTAACCCCCGCTGAATCAAAGGGACCGTTACGCACAAATCTTGCTTCCGTTACCCGCATGCAGCCATAACAAAACGTGTAAAACGTGCAAAATAAAAGCTTGAGAAGCAAAAAAATGTGTGCGTGTGCGGCGCGGCATGGCGTGGCTTGGCAAGGCGTGCCGTGCGTGCACGCGCGCGTGTGTGGGATAGATATGTAAAGCCCACAAAACCCAAAACACTATTCAAATCCCAATAAGGATAGAACCATTATATAGCCTATACTATTCATCTCATTTTCCAATATGGGACTATTCACAAAGGCAAAATTACCTTTTCATGAACAAAACATCCAACAGTCCCCCCCCCCAAAAGGCAATATTGATTGAAAATTCAAAAATAATAAATCAATAAATCAAAAAATAAATATAGGTTGGGCAACCTTTCGTATCATGAATTCAGGAGAGGTAGCTTTCGGCTTTGAACCTTTCCTTAGTGAGTTCATCCCCACCTGAGGGACATAATAGACTAGGCCTTGAATTAGGCCCTTTGGATCAGGTATTGATAAAAACACACACAATACGTTTTCATCTATTGAGCTAAGCGGGTTGAGCGTTAAAGGTCATGCTCATAAAAAACCGACTCATAAGAGTTTCTAGTGGTCAGCCCTGCCCACCCCCCAAACCGCGGCCATCACGGTTTCTCTCACGTAGGTAAGTCCTCAAAGGGTACTATAACTGTTTATTTAATACCCCCTACAATACACACGTTGGACTTATTAAGAGTAAAACTCAGCCTAGCCAGCTGTATCATAAGAGCATCGTCATCATAGAGAAGGGGTAGTAGCAAATGCTACATAATAATATACAAATATATCTAGGTCGATGCTCCACGCGAGAGTCACTTGTCCAGCTTGTTTCTACCACATTGAACCGAATTGGGACTACGTCTCCAAATAAGGGTTGGGTTGCCGCTGTCAGTGACCTCATTTATGGGCTTAACCCCATCTCCCTCGATGAATCCAGAACCACACTCCTGGATAATCCCTTAGTCAAAGGGTCAGCAAGATTTTTCTCAGATTTTATAAAGTCCAAGATCACAACTTTACCTAACAGGCGTTGTACAGACTTATATCTTATTTGAATATGTCTGTTATGTTTTTTATTTACATGTACTTGTTTTAGAAGCTCTATGGTAGATAAAGAATCAGAGTGAATGGAAATAGGAGGAGAGGGTTTAGGGACCAAAGGAAGTTCAGAGAGAAGATCTTTTAACCATTCGGCTTCTGTGCAAGTAGTATCAAGAGCAATCAATTCAGATTCCATGATGCTCCTGGTAATTACAGTTTTCTTACAAGATTTCCAGGATACAGTTGTACCACCAAAAAGAAAAACATATCCAGATGTAGACTTTATACTGTTCGAATCCGTGACCCAGTTGGCGTCACTATACCCTTCTATAGCATCAGGGTAACCAGTGAAAGTCAAACAATAGTCAATTGTGCCTTTCAGATATTTGAATACTCTTTCTAAGGCAGTCCAATGATCTTTGCTAGGGTTGCTAGTATACTGGCTCAGTCTCCCTACAACATAGGCTATATC
This sequence comes from Asparagus officinalis, assembly GCF_001876935.1. Lineage (NCBI taxonomy): Eukaryota > Viridiplantae > Streptophyta > Magnoliopsida > Asparagales > Asparagaceae > Asparagus > Asparagus officinalis. The sequence goes on from NC_033795.1 coordinate 46,444,531, forward strand.
GGGTCTGATCCGGTTGGATATGTAAAGAAGAGATCCAATCAGCTGAGAAAACCTCAGCTGGGAGACAGGATCATCTTCATTCTTCTTCAAGGATATAGAAGAATCATAAAGTGTGGAAACAGGTTTAAAGTTATGAAAGTTGAATTTGATTAGAATTTTCTCAATGCTATGGGAAAGACTCAAAGATATTCCTCTAGTGTCTCTTGCGATTTTCATTCCAAGTATCATGTCAGCAAGACCTAAGTCTTTCATATCAAAGTTTTTGGAAAGATAATCCTTAACCTTTGAAATTAATTCAAGTGTTGTTCCAAAGATAAGGATATCATCAACATAGAGACAGAGAATGACATTGTCATTGTTTATCACTTTAGAATAGACACATTTATCGTGTTCATTCACAGTGAAGCCATATTGTGCAATGTCGTTGTCAAATTTCTGGTGTCATTGTTTAGGAGCTTGTTTAAGACCATACAAAGATTTAATAAGCTTACAGACTTTGTTTTCCTGACCCTTGGCAATGAGGCCTTCAGGTTGGTGCATATAGATCTTTTCATCTAAATCACCATTCAGGAAAGCAGTCTTGACATCCATCTGATGTATGATTAGCTTATGGATAGTAGCAAACGCTAATAATACTCGGATAGTTGAGATTCAGGCTAAAGGAGAATAGGTATCAAAATAATCAATGCCCTTTTGTTGAGTATAGCCTTTAACTACTAATCTAGCTTTAAATTTATCTATGGAACCATCAGCTCTGAGTTTCTTCTTGAATATCTACTTACAACCAATAGTTTTACAACCTGGAGGTAAGTCAGTGAGTATCTAAGTATGGTTTTCCATGATAGATTTAATTTCATTATCAATGGCTTCTTTCCAGAAAGGAGATTCAGGTGAATCCATTGCTTCTTGGAATGAACTTGGATCACCTTCAACAAGAAAGGTAAGGAAGTCTTCTCCAAAATTCTTTTCGATTCTACCTTTTTTGCTTCGTCGAGGTTCAATATCAAGAGGTTGAGAAGAACTGGAAGATGGTAGATCAGAAGGAATGGATGATCTGGGATTTTCTGAGATTTTAGATTTGAAAGGAAAGATGTTTTCAAAGTAAACTGCATCTCTTGCTTCAATGATGGTATTGCTGGATATGTCACTGATTTTAGAGTTGATGACTAGAAATCTGTTAACATTACTATCTAGTGCATATCCAATAAAAGCAGCATCTACAGTCTTAGAACTAATTTTTCTCTTCTTAGGTTCGGGAATAGCTACTTTAGCCAAGCAACCCCAAACCCAGAAGAAATTCAGATTAGGAGATCTCCCCTTCCAATATTCATAAGGTGTTGTATCAGAATTTTTCTAGGGAATCCTATTGAGAATGAAGCAAGTAGAAAGAAGAGCTTCACCCCAGAGATTTTCAGGTGCTCCTGAACTGAGTAACATACAGTTCACCATGTCCATTAGGGTTCTATTCTTTCGTTCAGCTACCCCGTTAGACTATGGTGTATAGGGAGAAGTAACCTCATGAATAATATCGTGTTCTTGGCAATATTCAGTCATATGATATGAGGTATACACCCCCCCCCACGATCAGATTTTAGAATCTTGATCCTCCTGTCAAGTTGGTTCTCAGATTCAGCTTTGTACACCTTAAACCTATCTAAGACTTCATCTTTAGTTTTGAGAAGATAAGTGTAACAATATCTGGAGTGATCGTCTATAAAAGTCACAAAATACCTCCTACCCCCTCGGGTGAGAACTCGGTTTGAGTCACACAATCACTATGAATTAATTCGAGGGGTTCGGAGTTTCTAGTTATAGACTTGAAGGGTTTTTTAGTGTGTTTCCCTTGAACACAGATTTCACACTTAGATGAGGTATCATGAGAAGATTTGGGAATAAGGTTTAATTTACTCATTCTCTGCAAGGTTTGAAAATTGACATGTCCAAGTCGTTTATGCTAGACATCACAAAATTCAACAATTGTATAACAGAAGACTCAAAAATTTTATTAGAATTGGAATTGATTACATTGAGTTTGAAAAGGCCATTGCAGATAAAACCTTTTCCTATGAAAACATTACTCTTTGTAATCACAAATTTATTGGATTCTTTTACAATCCTATAACCATCTCTAAGAAGAAGAGATTCACTAATCAACAAATTTATTGGATTCTTTTACAATCCTATAACCATCTCTAAGAAGAAGAGATTCACTAATCAGATTGCTACGGAGAGAAGGAACATGATAAACGCCTTGCAGATGAAGAGCTTTCCCATAAGTCATGGTGATCTCTATACGTCCACTTCCTATTATTGATTTAGTGGAGTCATCTGCTAAGCTTATGCTTCCTCCACATTTAGTGGAGTCATCTGCTAAGCTTATGCTTCCTCCACTTGATTCCTGATAATTTGAAAACCAAGAGCGATCATTACGCTTATGCTTCCTCCACTTGATTCCTGATAATTTGAAAACCAAGAGCGATCATTACAGACGTGGATATTTTCTCCGGAATCCCAATACCAATCAGTGGAAGAAGTTACAGACTTTACAAGATGAGATGAAGAGGCTAACCTGAAAGAGGTTGGATTCATTTTAATCATATTAACTTTGTTGGATCCATTTCCTTTAGGAGCAGGTTTAGCCGGTTCCTTCTTCCGAAAGAACTTTGTTGGATCCATTTCCTTTAGGAGCAGGTTTAGCCGGTTCCTTCTTCCGAAAGAAACAGTTAGGAGCCATGTGGTTGGTTCTACCAAGGTTTAGCCGGTTCCTTCTTCCGAAAGAAACAGTTAGGAGCCATGTGGTTGGTTCTACCACAGACAAAGAAGAACTTTCCATCAGACGTATGGCTGGAAGAATTGGGATTTGATTTGAAGGAAGATTTGTTGAAAAATTGTTAGTTTTTCTTGAATTTCTTCCCTTTGGGTTTGAAATTCCTAGATTTAGGCTTATCCACTACCAAGTTTACTTTAGCTTTTGATTCATTCTTGGTGTTGGAATTTTGCCTATGCTGGTCTTCAATACGAATTGCCTTGAGGGCTTCAGTTAAGATTAGATCTCCTTTCTTGTGTCGGAGATCTCCAGCAAATCTAGACCAGGAGGGAGGGAGTTTATCAATCAAATAGGAAACTTTATAATCGTCAGTAAAAGTGTTTCCTTTTGATTGGAGATGACGAAGGAAATCTAGGAATTCATGAATTTGTTCATTAATGGGCTTGTCATCAACCATCATGAACTTATTGAACGAGGAGGAGGTGAAAAGCAGAATTCCGGCATCATCATAGCCATATTCTGCTTCAAGAGCATTCCATAGGTCTTTTGCACTTTTGAACTCATAGTATATGTCATAAAGGTTGTCCGCAAGTGCACTAAGAATCCTATGACAACAATGATAGTTGATTTCTTCTGGTTTCATAGAGCTAAAAAGGAGCTAGCACCAGAACCAGAAGTGGAAGGAGCAGGCTGTGCAGGATCAAGAGTCAAAGGTTGAGAACCACTACTAGAAGACTCAGGAGTGTCAATAGCAGATAAAAGACCTAAGGTAGTGAGCCAGTATTTCATCTGATTAGCCCACCGTTTATAGTTAACACCGGTGAACTTCTCAGGTTTGATACTTTTTGAATGATCAGGAATTGCCAGAAGTCCAATTTGAGTTTACTAGTCTAGGTAGATGTAATCTGATCAAATAAAGGATTTTGTTAAAACTACTAGACCAGAAACTTAATTAAACCTGCTCTTAACCAAAAACTCTAAAAGTGAAAAGATTAAAGTTTTACTCGGGTAGTTTGGCTAGGTAAGGATAGTACTAGAGGTTGATCAAAGATCTATTAAGTACCTCTTTTCTTGCAGAGCGCTTTACGCAACCCTTAAACCTTGCCTTAGACACCAACTAATCCAAGAAAACTTGAACCGGTTCACTTAAACATTTTATTTTTGACAAATACAAAAATTGAATACAGAAGCAACAAAATAATTTTTTGTTTTTTTAATCTACTATTTTAGATGCAAAATTAGTTAACAATTAAAACAGTTAACTATAGGTTAAAATTGCAAATTTAAATTAACAGCAAAATTATCATCAATCTTCTAGATTGCTGTCAAAACATGAATATAATAATATACAATCCAAATTATAGAGTTAGAAAATTCAGGCCTGATCGGGAGCAGTCGTGATGTCACTGTCCTAGAAGATTAAGGACCCGCCTATCACCCTGGCGCAATTTGTCCCCTCTCCCCTAGCGGTAAAAACCCCTGGAATCGGTTGCCCAAAATATAAATATAAATATGTAGATGAAATTTCTTGGAGAAATAAGAGTAGAGAAAGAAGAGAGCTTAGAAATTGTTCTTCTCTTCGTTGGTGTCTCTCTGAATAAACTCCACGCCTTCTTATAAAGGTGAGGAGAAGAGTAACCCCCGCTGAATTCAAGGGACCATTACGCACAAATCTTGCTTCCGTTACCCGCATGCAGCCGTTACAAAATGTGTAAAACGTGCAAAAATAAAATCTTGAGAAGCAAAAAATGTGTGCGTGTGCGGTGCGGCGTGGCGTGGCGTGGCGTGCATGCGCGCGCGTGTGTGGGATAGATATGCAAAGCCCACAAAACCCAAAACACTATTCAAAGCCCAATAAGGAGAGAACCATTATATACCCTATACTATTCATCTCATTTTCCAATGTGGGACTATTCACAAAGGTAAAATTACCTTTTTATGAACAAAACATCCAACAATAAATTCTGTAAACCCTTTGGCTCTACATAGAAAATATATTTATGAGTTACGTTGTACATAGCAAACCATATGGTATAGTCTATTAAGGATTAGATTTTTGTCTTGATAGTGTTACACTATTTCTGCTCTCATCTCTGTTTTTCTTTTGTTCACATGCCTTCCCTGGACCTTCCATATATTATCCTCTTTTGAGGATTAGATTTTTAGCTGGATAGTGTTACATTGTTTCCCTTTTCTCTCGACCTTCCATCTGAACTAATTCCTTTTCTATCTCAATATGGATACTTGTGATTTCTCTTATATTGCCTCTCTATTTTTTCCATTAATGGTTGCAAGTTAGCATCATAATGTTAAGTTTGTTACTTTGCTCTGGATCAAAAGTAGAAAGGCAACTATATTGCCTTTACTTATTTGAATTTTTTTGAATTAATTTCAGGGGATGAAGGATGCAAAATTGATGTTTTGATGGGCTCACTAAAGTCAAAAACCAAGGACTTCAACTTATTTTTCTCTCTCTTTTTGGTTAAGATTCTTTATATGAAATTGATTGTAATAGTCTGTTTGGGGAGAAAGTTGATGTATTCATTGCGGTGTTCATTACAACTTCAAACGTTACAATAAAAAAAAGTTAGTCTTTTTATAAGATCCTTATACAATAAAAACAAAAGAAAGTACAACTCTCGTCATACAACGCAACGGGTGTTTATCTCCTGCTGCTTGCATGGGATCTTGGCCTATGATGGAGACGTTGATGTCCGTGGACCACCAAACGATCAGATTAGATTCGGAGCTTCATTGATTCGCGAAGGAATCACAAAATCGAAGTAATTATCTCGGCAATAACGAGATAATCACTCTTCTCAAGATTACCGCAACAGAGCAATCTTAAGGAAAAGGACCGGGAAGTGTAGATCTGACGAGCTCTTCTTCTTTATGCCGATGAACTCGATCCGATCTCCTCCTCTCTTTTGAAATTCGTGCTCCTTCAGTCTTCAGTTCAGTAGGGCTTTACCAATGCTCGAGAATTTCATATTTAAAAAAATGAAGGCCCTGGGGCTGTATTTATAGGCTTCAGGAGCTCTATTTTTAGATAAGAACGGTTGATTCACTATTATCCTTAGTTGTAACCACTTAACCACGTTCTTGGATGATATCTTATCAGTTGGAACAAATCCAGAAGGTTAACGGTCGAAAAACAGATTAAATCTATTAAAAACAGCATTTTTGGGCTGCAGACTCTCGTGGGTGTCTCACCCAAGCATTGCTCGACCAAGGTTTGGCCGAGACACCACTTGGTGTCTTAGCCAAACTTTGGCCTGAACTTGGTTTCATGCGTTTTGTCCGTTTCCGTCGTATCTTCATCGTCTGAACTCGAAATTACGTGGTTCAAAATGCATTGGAAAGCTAACGAGGAGATCTATGAGCTTCCATGATTGAATAATATATGGAGTAAATGATATACGAGGGGTGCTTCGTCTTTTGTAAGTGACGCGTAGCTCCCGATCTATTCGTGTTTTCGTTATTCCGAAGTTTCGTTACATTGCATGGTTCGTTGACTCACTTCATGTGTTCGTCAACATCAATTAAGATTACGTGACCCAGATAGTGATGTTCATCATCTTCTCTCTGTCTCAAGCCGTGTGCGGGAATTCGTGGGTAATTTTTAATGCTTACAAATACTCCCTCCAAAGTGTTTCAGTCTCCTTTCTTTTATAGAAGAGCCTGAAATACTTTGGATATGATCGGTCCAACCTTCAGTCGATGTAAAAGGACCTGTAGTTAGCTTTGATTCTTGACCCCTTCAATTTTTAGTCTATTCAATATTTTAACGAATAGCTAAAATTCTTCCGGTGCTGCGTTTATTGTCTGGCCGTCATTGAAGTCTCGAATTAAAAACTGGTGAGTTGATTTTGGTTCGTGTCGTCGAGTTAACTTAGAACTGACTATCTTTGTTTTAATATATTGACTTAGGGCTACACGTTGAATGACATTGGTTCGGATTGCCCTGCGTTGACTTTCATTACAGCACTTTGATCAGTGTTGACCTAGGGGTACGCGTTGACCTTAGGGTTTCGGATTGCTAGGTGTTGACTTTCATTGTAACGCTTTGACTAGCGTTGACCTAGGGTTACGCGTTGACCGGCGTTGACCTTAGAGTTTCGGATCGATCGCCGTTGACACAGTTTATACTCGTACGTTTGTTGGAGTATACATAGTTTAAGCTCTTAAGGTATTAGAGCATGGCGATCCCAAATAATGAGGCTGCAGGACCAACTGTTAAAACTGAATCAGTTACATGTATGGATCTTATCTTGATATTATCGGATTCTTAAGTCACGAGACCAACTAAAAGAGCTAGTGCATCAATGACTCTCATATTTATAGGATTTTTGGCAAACCCTCAGCCATCAATGGGTTTGATGAGCCTTTACCAACTACCGTTTGGGTCAGGCTAGCATGCAGATTGTTTAAGTCCTTTTTGCATGTAATGTTGCGCTAAAAGAGTTAACTCTTTTAATACTATGATATTGAATACGTAAACTTCGTCTTTCTCCCGTGAAAAGACTAAACGGCAACGTGTATTAGACGTAGACTTAGGATTTTTGGCAAATCCTTAGCCTTCAACGGATTTGACGTGTCTTTACCAATTACCATTTGAATCAGACTTGCATGCAGATTGTTTAAGTCTGTTCTGCATGTGACGTTGTGATAAGAGAGTTAACTCTCCTAGTGCTACGATATTAAATATGTAGACTTCGTCTTTCTCACAGGGATAGACTACCCAACAACGCGTGCTTAGCATTAACTCATCCTTACTTAGGATTCAGGATAAAGGTCCCCAGACTTGTATTATTGTGTCTTTTTTAATCGGTGAAAGACTAAACCGGTAACGCATGTTAGGCGCTGACTTATCCCTACTTAGGTTTCGGGATAAAAGTCCACATACGTGTAATACACGGATTATGGTGTTATTAATAACAACCTGCCACAATGTTAAATATGTGGGCTTTTGTCCTTCTTACGGTCAAAGACTAACCGGCAACGCGTGTTAGGCGCTGACTTAACCTTACTTAGGCTTTGGGATAAACTTTCCCAGACTTTGATTCTGGTGTCTTTTTAAATCGGTGAAAGACGAAACCGGCAAAGCGTGTTAGGCGCTGACTTATCCCTAATTAGGATTCGGGATAAAATTCCCCATACGAGTAAGGCACTGATTATGGTATTATTAATAACAACTTGCCACAATATTGAATATGTGGGCTTTTGTCCTTTTTACGGTTAAAGACTAACTAGCAATGCGTGTTAGGCGCTGACTTATCCTTACTTAGGCTTCGGGATAAAATTCCCCATACGTGTAAGGCACGGATTATGGTGTTGTAATATTGAAAGATTATCTCTTGTCTTGGGACAAAGATGAACCCGATGTGGGAGAGGAAGAATTTTATATTCTATCTCCCAAAGCTGAAAAAAAGAACTTTATATTCTATCTCCAGTTGCCAAAAGAAACTCAGAGTGGGATCTCCACTTCAAGAATCCGAAAAGGTGAAACTAAGAGTAGGATCTCCACTCCAAGAATCGAAAAATTTGGATAATCCTAACTGTTGGAAGGTTTGATTACCAAAATAAAGATGTGTTTCTTATTTATCGAGAGTGAATTATGGTTTTGGCCCTAACTATAGGAAGGTTTGACCAAGAGGAGTTTGAGATGACCCTAACTTTTATAGGTTTGGTCATTCAATTTGTGGACCTCTCGATCATTGAAGGAATCAAGAGGAGACTTTGGTTGTGGTCCTAACTATATGAAGATTTGACCAAATAAATAGTAAGAGTGGGAGTACAAATTATAATGGGAGTGTTGATTCGTACAAATCACTCGAAGAGAGTCCCTTGTGTTAAGTGATAAATATTTAACATGAAGGGGTTTGACAATTGTTAATGATCAGAAGACTAAAATTCCGAGTACTATATCCCGACTCTAACAATGGGAGTGTTGAGTGCACCGACGTAGCGGGAGTTTGTGTGGGAGTTTCTTATTCATCACTTTCTTGTAGTGACCAGGTTATCCCTAAGAATATTACATGTAACATTCTTCCGAAAACTTCCCATTACATGAATTATCCACTCCCAGCTTTCTTTGTGAAACCGGATTTAACATTGTAATTAGTTGGATGACCGGGTTATCCTTAAGACCTGGCACTCTCCAGGAACTTCCAATGAAAGAAATGAAATAGTTTAGACTCATATACATGTTGGAGTATTGAGAAGCAGTTTATACTCGTATACTCTTCAGAGTGTCGAAAGGAGCAGTTTATACTCTTATACTTATCGGAGTCTTTATTCGACTTAATTGAGCGTTATGACACCGGCTTTAACCAAGGTTTGGATGCTATTCTTGAGAGCGAAGCAAGCCTTGGTAGGATGAAGGATCCTCCTGTGGTACGCACAGTACTTCGGATTCGCAGTATTGTCAGCTTCCTCCTGATTTACGATAGGTGGTAGCTTGATCTTGTTGTTCTTAAGGAGGGATTCAAAAATAGCTGGAACGTCTTCGTCCTTGAAGGAGTACTCTTTTTGGAGTTTCGGATCCAAAGTCTTTTGTTGTCTTTGGAGTTGCTGCTGTGACGTCTGACTAATATCAATAGCTGGTGCAGACGCCTTCCCCTTTCCATGGGAGATGAAGCTCGAGTTCGGAGGGTTAGCCTACAGTTGGTTTCTTTCAGCTTTCTTCCTTCTGGGGAAGCGTTCGACCCGCTCTCCTTGCACCTTCAACTCTTTCTAGGTATTGGAGGGTGCTACTCGCATAACTTTCAACACGTCCAAAGAAAGGTTGGTGTGATAGGTTTGGAGGATAAAGTCCTCTGTGATCAGATCTTGGCAGTTCATCACCTTATTCCGGAAGCGCTTGACGAAGTCATCGACTGTCTCATCGTCTTCTTGTTTCTCATCAAAGAGTGTCCTGATTAACACCTCGGTGTTATCATCAAAGAAGTGAGCGAGGAACAGGTTCTCCAGGTCGTCCCAGCTGTTGATGCTTTCAGGCATAAGATGACGGTACCAATCGAAGGTGAGCCCGCAAAGGATGCTAACGAATGACCGAACCATCAAGACTTCATTGTCGAAGATCAAGCCCAAGTGGCACTTGAAGTAAATCAGATGTTGAGTAGGCGAGCCCTTCCGATCGAATGGTATAAAGTTGATCAGGTTGAACTTCGCCTGGTACGGGATCGACTCCCACTCTCTCGGAATGCCGATCTTCTTCACCTCTCGAGCAGACATCAGAGCGTTGATTTTTCTCTCAAGGTCTTTCATCTTCTCATCCTCATCTATAACATGCTTTAGACGATTTCTAAGAGGAACGACGTGGCTACCCCTGGTATTCTCATCTTCGGTAGGACCACCCCCAGTATTGTTATTCTTGGTAGGGCTACCCCCAGCGTTTTGGTTAATGGGAGAGTCATCAGCATTGATGTATTCATCCATATTTGAATCGCTAGCTGCTTGGCTAACATTGTTACGATGATTGGATTCACCTAGTTGATTCGACAAAGCTCAGATTTATTGGTCGTGCATTTGTCTCATCTCCGGCATAGTCATTTCTATTTTGATTTTGAATGCTTCTTTCTGCTTGACTAGAGCATCCTCAACTATTTTTGCTACTTCCTTGGTATTAATCATAAACACCTCATGGGATTGTTCTGGACTGGATACCGTTTTGTCAGAAGCGACTGTAGAGTTGGCATCTGACGTTTCATCATCCGAGGATAATCCCCTCTGCATTCTCTGATAATCCCTACGTCTAGTTGTCCCTATGCGTAGCCGAGTTAGATGAAACGATATGAGCGGGTCAGAACTAGAAGGTCGAGCTGACTTTCCCTTATCAGCCATGTTAATTATGACTTTTAGAAGTTCGTCATCTTGAGCGGTTGATCGTTTCTTACGGAAACGTCTTGGTTTAGTATTTGATGCTTCAGAGGAAAGCCTTTGAAATATCGAGACCCTATTTGGAGTAGTCTTAGGGCAGCTACACACTGATAATACTGCCCTGATAATTTTGGTATATGGACAGTGAGAGTCCGCTTCCTGGGTACTTTTCTTTCAAGATTTGTTTGTATCCCCATCCCGATAGTATAACTCATCGGCATGATTGCCAGAGTAGCGTATCGTGCGCTGGTACAACTTCCCAGGTATAACGTTATCATCGTTAGATGAATACGTTTCCTTCTGGGGATATAACGCTTTGTTAGCATGTTTTAGAGTCACACGTTTGGAGTTATGCCTTTGTGAGCGCGAAACCTCAACGGGCTCTTGGACTTCGACTCGCAGTCCAATGCGGTCGGTTAATGGAAGTTTCCATTTATGAGAAGGTCCAGACTTGTTACAATGGCGAGTGCGACCCATAGCTCGATGAGTTGCTCGGGGTTCATTCATCGTGCCCAAGTCTTCTTTGACTGGAGCTTTGCCTTGATCCTCGTGCAAAGGACCTAAGCATTCTGCTATTGCTTTCCTGCCTCTGGATATTTCTATACTATCGCAGAGTTTCACTGGAGGTGCGGGATTAGAAGGAGCGAGACCTAAACTTGACGAAAGCTGGGAACCAGCTTTGAATCTGAAATCAAGCGAGTGACACGACTGGTGTCTCTTGTCGGGTAGAAGCGCTGACTTGGCCTTCGGCACCCAAACCTGCTTAGATCTTATCACGCCCCGTTTCCCAAAATACCTGGGAATCGGAACGTGAACAAGCCCACGACGTATTAGATTGAGAAGAAATATACACTATTTTTTTCTTTTCTTCTCAATCCAATACGCTAAGCATCTAGAAATAAATACAATGCGAAGTCACAGGTCCCCGATCACATATAGCAAGAATATAATGAACAACATAGAATAAAATAATACATAACACAAATGGGATAACATCTGAGACATAATATTTGGGTCAACATGCACTTATACAAAGCTGAACAAAAGAATACTGGAGAATATAAAATATAATGATCAGGCGAAAAGGAAATGCTACGAAAATAAACTAAAAGGAATAACTAAGCTTCAACTTGTTCTTCTGCTCTATCTACAAGGCAGTCCTGCTGAGAATCCTCCGACTCCTGGCGATCTCCCAGCTGAACATGTTCTTCCTCTAAGTCTGATGTACACCAGAAAAAATAGGTGTACGTCAGCGTGCATGGCCCGCGGCAAGACCCCACAAAAGAAAATAGAACGAACGAAAACTCAAGCAAAAAAAGATGCAATGACCGAAACAACAAAAGAACATACAACTAAAATCCACAAATCAACATGAAAACACTACTAAATCATGATAACATAAAGCATCCAAAATCGATGAGGTAACGAGATCATGTAGCTAGCGATCAGTCTAATCATCCAAGTAACAGGGGCATACAATAGATGGAATTAATACCTAAAAATCTACAACAAGAGACGTAGTACGTCAAGCGAAATAATCCAAACAAGAAAACCTTCATGTATATACCATATGTCTCAAATTTTAGATAATTAAATATTAACCGGGATCTATGTATGAAAGAAACACAACTGTCCTACATCTCACAGTAATCCATACCTAGCCAAGCAACGAGGTCATGTAACTAGCCATCCTAAAACTCACTGGTCCACATCTCACATAACAACATTCATATCACTGGATAACTGACTGTTCACAAATCCTCTACGCGCATCCAATACCGCTACACGAATCGGTCAGAGGACTACACGCAATCCGATTTCAGCCTGGTCCGAACTCAAGCAGAACTCGGGTGACTACACAAATTCACTGACTAAAGTGACTACACGAATTCACTTTAGCCCAACAAACCAACCCCAGTGACTACACGAATTCACTACCGCCAGCCTGGAAGATACATCAACAGCCTTATCCGATCACATGAACATGGACTTCCCCATCCCAACTCTCTTGTTGTAGGCGTATAAAATTACCTATAGGTCCCTTAGCATGGTTCAGCATGATGGTTCGACAAATCAACGGATGTTCGAGCGACGAGGCGATAAAGCACACAAACAACGGCATATGTTCGCCTGTGGAACCAATCCAACAGTTCGGAAAGTCAACGAGTCGTCCAACGACAAAATAGATTTGTACTCAAACACCGAGGCGGAAATACTGCCAAATAAAGACCCGGGCTATCAAATCAAAGTCCGGACGAATCAAACGAAGAACTGAAAGACGGAAAACACCGGAAAACGGCGAAACGGAACACACCCGGGGACTCGGCCTAAACCGAGCCAACCCGGGGTGGCTCGGCCCAAGCCGAGCCACCCCAGGGTGGCTCGGTGGCCGAGCCACCCCAGGGTGGCTCGGCATGAGCCGAGCCACCCTGCCGAGCCACCTCAGGGTGGCTCGGCATGAGCCGAGCCACCCTCAGGTGGCCCGACTCCCCCCCCTCTCTCTCTTGTGCACAAAGGCACAGTTCAGAGAGGCTATAAATAGGGGGGGTGGTTGTTCATTTGAGGGACTTCTTCTGAAACTTTTGAGAGAGCCGAAACTCTGCCGGATTGTCACCTCAACTCGGAGATCTGAAGGCTTGAAGACTTGGAGACCCGGATTTGATTCTTAGCGAGCACCCGCACCGAAAAAGGCAGGAGTTCGAGAGAGTCTAATCCTCAGATCTACGTCGTTACACTCCGGATCTAAGCTTGGTTCTTAGATCCCGAGATTCGAGCGGTCGTTTCCTTGGTGAAACGATCCCTCCCGGCTATTATCTCCTTGGTGGGATAATACCCGTAATACGTCGTAGATCTGCTTGGATCCAGATCACGCGGTGGTCCACGGTAAGCAACCCCGGCGCAGGCAAACAACCCACAGAAGCAAGAGACCGGATAACAGGATCTTGTGATTTGTTCGGTAAAAGAGAGAAGTTGTAATTTTGATTTCTTTGTTTTATTTTGATTTTCATTGTAAGCCGGATCTTATAAAAAGACCGGATCTCTTTGTAACGCATAAAGTTGTTAACTGAGTGCAATGACATCGATAATGAAGAAAACACCAACTTTTCCCGCGAACAATCTGGCGACCACAGTGGGAGCCACCGATCTCACTGCTGAGATCGGAGCGTCGCAGCCGCGGATCTCGATCCCGGTCGTGGAGGAGGTCGAGTATGAGTTCGACCAACAGAAGTACGAGGAGTACGTGTCCTCGTCTGGATCTACCTCCTCCCCCAAGTCCAAGAAGTTTCAGAAGTTCTCCTCCAGGAGAAAAGTCCGTTGGTGCGAAGAAGTTGAAGCCACCAACGACGACCTCACCCCATTCGACGCCGAAGTTGCGTCAGGTGAAGTCCTACCGGCCTCGAAGCAGGTCAAATCCGCCGTCGAAGGCGTGGTGATTCTCTCTAAGAGAGCTCGCCAGAGGCAGCGCCAACGCCTCGCGAAGCAGTTCGCCAAGGCCATGGAGTCTGTTGACGGGGTCCGTTACCATGCGGATCTGAAGAACAAACGAGGCAAACAGCCTCAACAGCAAATGAAGGATGGTTCCTCCAAGCCATCAACAATGGAGTGGGTTCGTGTCAAACGGGACCGCTCGACACTGGAGGAACGTATCCGCAAGCGCCGCGCATTATCTGCGCAAGCGCGGGCTAAAGCTGAAGAAGCCCGTCGCAAGCTACAGCGTGAGGTGGCCGAGAAACAGTCATCGACTCGCAAGGTTTGGAAGCCGAAGTCTGGAGTGGTTCAGACTAAGGAGCAAAACCCGCAACCGCCAAAGGTTCAACACCCGGCAAATCAATCCAAACGGCCGGTGATTTCTGCAACTGCTCCGGGAAATCCTGCAGGACCATCCCAGGAGAGAAAGTCAGTTTTGGAGCGCCTCGGTCCTATTCCCAAAGAACGAGGTAAAGCTCCAGTCCAAGAACGCTTGGGACCAATGAAGAAGTCCCAAACAATATCACATGCTGGAGGTCGCCGCAACCCGCAGCACTTGGAGAAAATTGCGGCGCCCAAGCGCACAACTTTGCGCATAGAAGTACAGGAGCCTGCTGGAGATTCACGCTCACAAAGGCGCGTTTCAAGGCGTGCGACTCTGGACGGTCCGAAGAAGATAAACCATCCTCAGAAGGAAATGTTGTCGTCTGATGACGACGACGTTATACCTGGGAGAATGTGCCAACACACGATGGGTTGCTCCAACCGTCAAACGGACGAGCTGTACTATCGTGCAGGGGGTACGAATAACAATGTCCTTGCTCGAAGCTTATCCGGGCAGTACTCTCAGAATGCAACTGTATCAAGACAGTCCCTGACAGGGTTTCAGTATTCGAGAGACTTAGTGTCGAAACGCCAAAACCAAGGCATAGGCGTTTCCAACGAAGGAGAATAGCGGTCAAAGACGGTGAACATCCGAGAGTCTCCGCCAACATGACCAACAGAGGGACGTCGATACGAGATGATCTCGAAACAATACTGAAAGCATCCCGACCTAGAACCCGTCTGCAGTCCGGAGCCATTGAACGAGCAACCTATGGTAGGGTTTGGACAGACGCCCTTCAGAAGATGAAGAATCTGATGCCGGCTCCGCGGTTGCATCAGATAATACGGTGTCCAGCGAGGGACAACCCCGCGAGGCACTTATGATAAGTGCGGAGCAGATGGCTAAGATGCTTGAAGACGCTTTGGCTAAGCAGAAAGAAAGTTTCAAATTTGAGATGGAGATGGCCATGCAGCAGATGAGAGAAATGCATGACCAACAGATCCAAGCATTGGCGAACCAACAAGGCGAGCAGAATCATCGTAACCCGATTAATCTGGAAGATGAGGATGCGAATGCTCGTAATACCAATGATCCTCCCGTCAACGCAGGGGGTGGTAATGAGAATGCTGGCGAAGAAACCAGCGAAAACCTGAAGATCAAAAATCTCGAGAGCAAAATCAATACGTTGATTTCCGCTCAAGAGACAAAAAAGACGGGCATTCACCTAATTCTCTTCTTTCCGTGGCTTTTTGTAACTGGTATCATACAGCTTCTACGATGCCAGATTACAAATTGTACACTTCAGGCCTTCGTGCGATTAGGAAGATGTATTCTTCTCGGAAAGGAGGTGGTCGTGCATCTCGTCTGAAGGGGATTGATGAGTTTTTACATTTTGAAGATGCAGCTGAAGAAGGAGAAGAAGAGCTGGGACTAGAGAGTGCCCCGGTAGTGAGCCCTACGGCTGTTGAAACTTCGAGAGCCAAAGCAACTGGGAAGAGGGCTCTCTCTGAAGCGGAAGAGTCCCAATACGAGAAACGTACTCGCAGGAAGCTGCTAGTAGATCCTCCTGCTCAGAAGTTCATGGCGGGTGCTTTCAAATCTGCCAGTGGAAGGGAAGAGCAAGAATCAGCTATTGCAAGTCGCCCTGATCGTGTTGATCCTCACCCTGGGGGAACCACCTTTTCTGAAGAATTTTCTCCTCACTATCCCTTGGATCAGGCAGAGGGTGGAGATGAATTCCCAAGTGGGGATATGGGGGTTTATTCTGCAACGGATCCCGATATCTCACCATTTCCAGATCAGACTCCTGGTGCTGCTGCTTCACCTGCAAGGGTACCGCCTGCAACGTCTCCATCTGAAGGGGATAAACTGCCTACAGATGAACTAGCGACAGATGAGCCTGCTAATCTTAATGAGGGTCAGTCTCCCACTTCCTCTGTACTATTGCCACATTCGGAGACTATTATTCCTAGTCCCACGATTGGCCGACTGACTCAAATGGATACACACGCGAGCTCTCCTGAACTTTCAGCTGCTGACGATGACGAACCGTTGGACTATGGGAGCTGGGACTATTATTCCTAGTCCCACGACTGGCCGGCTAACCCAAGTGGATACTCACGCAAGCTCTCCTGAACTTTCAGCTGCTGACGACGAACCATTAGACTATGGGAGTTCGTCTCACCATGAGGATGTTGATGAGGATGAAAGCGATGATGATGACTTTTATAATTGGGCGGATCAACCACCACCACCTTCTGACAAGGCGTCTGGTTATCTTCCTTTTTACCCTACTGGTAGAAGTTACACCCTCTGATTTTTTTGGTGTTTCTTTCTTTTACATTGACTGTTCTTTCGTGTAGATTCTCCAACTACTGAGGCTGCTGGGACGTCATCGTCTCTCCCCCCGCAAGCAACAGACGCTCCTCCCTCTGAATCAGTGCCGGTGACAACGAGCTCTTTACCAGAGGAACCTCTTTCGCTGACGATTCCTCTTAAACCTGTGGGGACAGAAATTGTGCTAAGCTCAGCCCAAACAGGGGCACTTATGGCTCTACCTTCCAGTCCTTCACAATTGGATATCATCATAGCTTCTCCCACTTCTTCACGATCATCACCGATTGCTTCTGCATCAGGGTCTATGCTTTTAGGCTCCCCACCGTCATCTCCGGTGAAGACGCTAAGTCCAGTGGCCCTTCCCTCCATCCTAAAGAAGAATATTGCTATGGAAGCAATTTTGAGGACTTATCGCTCTATTGAAGAGAGTCGATAAGTGGATTTTTGTCAGAGGTGTAGTGTTAACGTGACAAGAAGAATATTGCTATGGAAGCAATTTTGAGGACTTATCGCTCTATTGAAGAGAGTCGATAAGTGGATTTTTGTCAGAGGTGTAGTGTTAACGTGACAAGAAGAATATTGCTATGGAAGCAATTTTGAGGACTTATCGCTCTATTGAAGAGAGTCGATAAGTGGATTTTTGTCAGAGGTGTAGTGTTAACGTGACAAGAAGAATATTGCTATGGAAGCAATTTTGAGGACTTATCGCTCTATTGAAGAGAGTCGATAAGTGGATTTTTGTCAGAGGTGTAGTGTTAACGTGACAAGAAGAATATTGCTATGGAAGCAATTTTGAGGACTTATCGCTCTATTGAAGAGAGTCGATAAGTGGATTTTTGTCAGAGGTGTAGTGTTAACGTGACAAGAAGAATATTGCTATGGAAGCAATTTTGAGGACTTATCGCTCTATTGAAGAGAGTCGATAAGTGGATTTTTGTCAGAGGTGTAGTGTTAACGTGACAAGAAGAATATTGCTATGGAAGCAATTTTGAGGACTTATCGCTCTATTGAAGAGAGTCGATAAGTGGATTTTTGTCAGAGGTGTAGTGTTAACGTGACAAGAAGAATATTGCTATGGAAGCAATTTTGAGGACTTATCGCTCTATTGAAGAGAGTCGATAAGTGGATTTTTGTCAGAGGTGTAGTGTTAACGTGACAAGAAGAATATTGCTATGGAAGCAATTTTGAGGACTTATCGCTCTATTGAAGAGAGTCGATAAGTGGATTTTTGTCAGAGGTGTAGTGTTAACGTGACAAGAAGAATATTGCTATGGAAGCAATTTTGAGGACTTATCGCTCTATTGAAGAGAGTCGATAAGTGGATTTTTGTCAGAGGTGTAGTGTTAACGTGACAAGAAGAATATTGCTATGGAAGCAATTTTGAGGACTTATCGCTCTATTGAAGAGAGTCGATAAGTGGATTTTTGTCAGAGGTGTAGTGTTAACGTGACAAGAAGAATATTGCTATGGAAGCAATTTTGAGGACTTATCGCTCTATTGAAGAGAGTCGATAAGTGGATTTTTTTGTTAGAGGTGTAGTGTTAACGTGACAAGAAGAATATTGCTACATAAGCAATTTTGAGGACTTATCGCTCTACTGAAGAGAGTCGATAAGTGGATTTTTTTGTCAGAGGTGTAGTGTTAACGTGACAAGAAGAATATTGCTATATAAGCAATATTGAGGACTTATCGCTCTATTGGAGAGAGTCGATAAGTAGATTTTTGTCAGAGGTGTAGTGTTAACGTGACAAGAAGAATATTGCTATAAGAGCAATTTTGAGGACTTATCGCTCTATTGGAGAGAGTCGATAAGTGGATTTTTGTCAGAGGTGTAGTGTTAACGTGACAAGAAGAATATTGCTATAAGAGCAATTTTGAGGACTTATCGCTCTATTGAAGAGAGTCGATAAGTGGATTTTTGTCAGAGGTGTAGTGTTAACGTGACAAGAAGAATATTGCTATAAGAGCAATTTTGAGGACTTATCGCTCTATTTGAGAGAGTCGATAAGTGGATTTTTGTCAGAGGTGTAGTGTTAACGTGACAAAAGGAATATTGTAGCGTCTTGCTAGGGAGGACTGCTAAGTATTTCATCATTGGAGCGATGAATTGTGATACTTGTGATTTGAACAAGATTTTAAGAATTTTATCACTATATTAAGGAGAGCCGATAAATTGAATATTTACTACTCTGTTAGGGAGAGTTAGTAAATTGATCATGATTTGAATGATTTTGGAGACTTATTGTTCTTTTGATGAGAATCAATAAGTAGATTTTGACAGAGGAATCATTGTTACAACGATGTAAACAAAACTCAAGCTCTGTGGGATATGACCTTCGTCTGAGGTGTAATATTAACCTGACGATGATTTAAACCCTGCTGAGGAAATACCAAGGTTTAATAATGTCATGTTAAAAGGGTTCATGAACTTTAGGAATAAGTATCATGTTCAAAAATACAAAGGTGGATCCTTTGTTTAGGATAATCACAACGCACAAGGTGACCTCTGCGTTCGAGGTTCGAAACGTAAAGTTAAGAACCATCACAACGCAGATCTAGGCCTGGCGTTTGAAGAATTCGAACGCAGAGGTAACTCTGCGTTAAAGTCTAACCGACTTTATCCGTTAACGTGGAAAATCACGTTTCAGATTCAGTTGGGATTCTCTCTTAGAGTCCCGATCTGGTTTAACAGCCCGACGGCTGTTATAAATAGGCCTGTAAGGTCACATCAAGAATTATTTGACTCTTTTTGCCTTGCTTAGTTCAAAGAACGAGGATTCTCGTTTCTGTTGATTTTCAATCAATTCCCCCCGAAGGACTTCGTCTTCCCCGATCGAGATCACCCGCATGGCGCCCAAGAGGATGAGTTCGGGTTCCAAGAAGGTTGGCAAGGCGGCTTTGGAGGCGCCGCCGGCCAAGAACATCGGTGATGTCACTGCTTTGACGAGCGCTCCGACATTGCCGTCGCTGTCGCCTGGACCTTGTTGCCGTGGTAAGTGGCGGCCATGGCAACTTGTTTCGACAAGTTCTCTGAAAACCCTAGATGGGTTCTCCTCAAGGAGGAAGATGACTCGTTCTCCATCAGAAACGCAGAGTTACGGCTCTGTGTTACAAATTGGAAACACAGACTTAAGACTGTGTTTAAAGAACATAGAGTTAATTCTCTATGTTAAAATTGGGAACGCAGAGTTTAGGACTCTTTGTTAAAAAAATTGGAAACGCAGACTTAAGACTGTGTTTAAGAAACATAGAGTTAATTCTCTATGTTAAAATTGGGAACGCAGAGTTTAGGATTCTGTGTTAAAAAATTGGAAACGCAGACTTAAGACTGCGTTTAAGAAACATAGAGTTAATTCTCTATGTTAAACTTGGGAACGCAGAGTTTAGGGCTCTGTGTTAAAAATTGGAAACGCAGGCTTAGAATTCTGCGTTCGAGTGTTGTAACGCGGGATTTTATCTCTGCGTTCAAATGTTGTACTGCACGATTTTATCTCTGCGTTCAAATGTTGTAACGCAGGATTTTATCTCTGCGTTCAAATGTTGTAACGCAGGATCTTATCTCTGCGTTCAAGTGCTGTAACGCAAGATTTTATCTCTGCGTTCAAGTGTTGTAACGCAAGATTTTATCTCTGCGTTCAAGTGTTAATACAAGGGTTGGCTCTTGTATTAAAGCTTACCACGTAGAATTTACTCTTCGTGTTTATTTCATGTTAGCACCCTCTCTCTGCTACTAACTATTGCTTCTGATCTTACAGTGCTTTTTTCCAATGTGCCCCTTTTGCCGGAGCAGCACTTCAACTACACTGAGGATCCCGAAGTGGGGAGAGCTTTTGGTCTTCGCAGAGAAATCCCTTTATGCACATTCCCAAGTTTGGAACGAACGCATTTAATTAGGTTTGCTGAGTGTTCCACCCTTAGGGCTTTGATCACCGATCTGGATCTGGAAACTCCTGCGGGTCTGGATCAATTTGTCAAACCCTCATTTTTATTCGGTGACCATATATCTGCCGATGGACAGGTCGGGTATGTAGAAGACTCCCGGATGCTGCGAAGGGTCGATGATCGTTTACTCTTCCTTCCCAGCATGAAGAGAATGTACCCGCTTTCCTACTTCCTGAGTGTTGGCGGTCGTAGGGGCTTGGCCTTCGATCTTGTCAAGGAGAAAGAGAACATCTCATTCGGATCTGGTCGATCTTCTCGCGTTCAAATTGGCGGACAACTCAAAGGTCTGAGACCTGGTTGTTTTGAGAAAAAGGGTTTCGCTCAGGAGACACCTCTTCCCGCGAACATTTTCATGCGCCAGTTTATTGCTGCCCGGGGCGAATTTCCTACACAAGCCTTTCGTTCTCCTGGCTGGTTATTCTCCGGAGAGGATGGCTGGTGGACTCGGATGGTAGATTTTGTTCTTGAGGAACTCAAAGAACCTCTTGCTCAATCTGGCCTTACTATACCAGTACAGGCTACTAGATGTGGGATCACTCAGAGTTATCCCTGCTTCTTCGCTATGCTGGAGCAGTATAATCCGGATAGCTACACCTTTTTCACACCTATTGGGGGGTTAGGATTTGCTCTCCATGAAATGCATGCAATATCAGGGCTATCCTTCAGGCAAACGCCTTATGAAGAATTTATTCCCACTACCGAGGAACTCTCCCTCCTGAAGACTGCTCATCCAGAGATATACAGCATTTTTTGGAAGTTGTTGTGTCATTTCCACATCTGCGCTCAGGCCACCGGGATGCGTGGGGGTGGCCTCATGCATACTGCTTGGGCAGATTACTTGTTCCAGAACTTGGGTCAGAAGGGTTTGAAGGTGACCCGTCTTGCTGTAAGCTCTGTTAGGAGTATCAAAGCTCGCATCAAAACTCCTAACGCCATTTATAGGAACACGTGCTTGGAAGATGGATTTGAAACTGACAGTGAATTCGAAAGTTTTCATCATCAAGCCGCCATTCCTATTTCTGACACCGCCCTCCTCGCTGGTTTCTTGATGCTATGGTTGAAGCGGTGTGTCGTGCCGACGAAACCAGCTGAGTCAATCTTGATTGAGGTTGTCTATCCAGCCGTTCTCTTGGCTCACGGAAGACCTCTCAGTCTTCTTCCTGCGATGACAGGTTGTCTGCAGAGAGGCTTGCGGGATTTGACTTCTGAACTCCTTGCCGGAAGAAAAGTTCGGAAGACTTCTCAACCCCGCACACCAATGCCCTACACTTACTTAGTGGCTTGGTTTGTGCTGCACTGTCCCTCTTTGATGCGGGGGATTATGCATGATAATGAGACCTCTATCCCTTTTGTGCAACGGCTTGAGCCAGCCATATGGACGACCGCGTACATAGTCCGGGCTAGACAACTTTTGTCTTCGGAAGCCAGTTATGACCTCTTTTGCTGCCGCCCTTGCTTTGATGAGGCTGAAGAGGATGCCCCAAAGTTTGGTGACGTAGTCTTCGAAGGATCTTCGCTTTTAAACACAGGGACTTTCCAATGGCTTCTTGCTATCAGGGTGGGCTACCTGGTCTTTAGGATAGGTGAAAGATGCATAATTGAGCCTTACGTTCCTTCACGTTTTGCTCGACAGTTCGGATATGACCAGCTTTACGTTGGTAACCCTAATCCCCAATTAGCTCACATCGGGAATCTATATGAAGGAGCTCGTGCTTGGCATTTCTTTTCTGCCCGAGGAACTCATGTGCAGTTTACTCTGCCTAATTTTCCGCCTGGTTGCTCTACCGTAGCGGACTTCCGCAATTGGTTTGATAAAGCTTCTCTGATTCCAGACTATGACATTTATACTTCATGTATAAACGAAATCCGAGAGCTTTATAAATCAAGAAGTGGTTCCGGCAGGACTCGATTACCAGGGATAGAGGATTATCTGTCCTGCGAACGGGAGGCGGTCGGAATTGAGGAGATCCCAGAGGAATTACCCGCTGCTAAGCCTTCTGAAGAAGAGGACACTAGAGAGGTTCTCGAAGAAGCACCCCCTCCCGAGCCTCGTTCCTTGAGATCATCAGGGAAACGGGCTCTCACTGCTGAGGAGGTAGGCGAATACGATAGAAGAATTCACAAACGAAAACCCGTTGCAGCTAAGAATTCCAAGAAAGCTAAGTTGATGGGGGATGCTATGAAGTCTGCACTTGCTTCATCTCCTGAAAACAGCGGGGATACTATGTCTCCAGCTGCTCCTCCTAGTCCTAAAATCCCAATAATTGAGCAGGAATTGACCGTCCCAGGTTCAGTGCCAAATGTGCCCGAAAAGCTACCATCTGAAGCTGCACACACTCCCACTCGCACTGATTATGAGAATTGCTTTACTTATCCGCCGACTGCTCCACCCCCAAGCTCGGAGACTTTGAGGAAACTCATCGAGCAATTAGAGTACTGGATGCAGATGACCATTAATGTCGTCAGTCTCGGGGACGTGAGTTTCAAAGTCTTCGAACCCCATCTGCTGAAGTGTCTTGCTAAGATTAGGGACCAGGGGGATACATTGTGGACTGAACATTGTCGCGAGAGCATTATTGTTCTGGAATACGAATTGGAATTCCTTTCAATGCTACAACGCGATGCTATCGAACCAGAAGTGGATCGGGCTCTTTCTCAGGCCAGAGCCTTGAAGGTACAGCAGCAAGAAGCTCTTCAGAAGAGTCTAAACGAAGCAGATTCTCGTATTACTCGCCTGTGTGGGGAACATCTTCAAGTGCAAGTGGACTTGGGCACTTTTGCTGCAGGTATTCGAGATACTGCGATTGAGCTTACCCGTGCTGGTATCGAGCAAGCTCAGATAACTGCTCGATTAGCGGGCGACATGGAAGTCATAAAAGGGTTAATTGCTTATTGTGACGGGCTTTTCAAGGGCTATTGTGATGAGCTTGTTGCTGCTGACAAAGTTAGGCGGGAGATTGCAGAAGCAGCGCCAAATGAAGAGGAGCTCAAGAGCAAGATAACAGAGGAAGTCAAAAAGGCTCGTGAGGAGAAAATATTGGCGCTGAAAGCTAAACTCAAGTCTTTTAGACTGATGAGCTCCGATGTTTAGGACTTGGATTGCTTTTTAGCTAGGAATAATTTTGTATCATTTTCGTTTCGATTCATTTTGTATTCAAATCAAAAATATTGAATGAAAATGATATCATTTTGGCTCTCATCATCTCTTTTGTTGAAATCTGGTTCAGGACAATGAAAAGTAAAGCAAATGCCATAAGTATAGTGTTAACCTGGCATGAAATTGAAATTTTCTTTATTATACCGATTCTAGCAAATTTCAATCGTCAGAGGTGTAATGTTAACATGACGAAATACAAGACAGGGTTACATTATAAATAGGCAACCCCCAGCCTGATTTAGCTGGGGTTCAGGGGGCTACATGATTTATGGGAAGTATCTCTTAAGGAACTTCCCATTGATTGGCATCATGAGCCTATCTCCTTTTTGATTGATGAGACGATAAGCTCCATTCGAATAGACTGATTCTATTACGAAGGGCCCCTCCCATTTGGGATTGAACTTCCCTTTGGTTTTGTGGGTCATTACCATGGGTCGTCTGTTGGCCAAAACTAGATCGCCTTTCCTGAAAATCCGTTCCTTGACCTTTTTGTTGTAGGCCTTGGAAATACGGGCTTGATACAGCTCAATCTGTTGCTGCGCTTGAAGTCGTTTGTCATCTAGAGCTTCAAGTTCTTGCAGACGTCGTTGATGTTTTTCTTCTTCTGTTAGTCCAGTTGTGATAGCAACTCTCAGAGAAGGGATCTGAATTTCCAATGGCAGTACAGCCTCGCAGCCATATACCAAAGAGAATGGTGTAGCTCTTGTAGGGGTCCTCACTGTTGTGCGGTAAGCCCACAGGCATTCACCGAGTCTTTCATCCCAATCGCGCCGGCTCTTGGAAACAAACTTTTTGAGAAGCTTCACTATGGTTTTGTTGAAAGCTTCTGCAAGACCATTTGCTGGTGGGTAATACGCCGTAGATGCAACACTTTGGATTCTGAATTTATCACAAAATCTCTGAAACCCAAAGCTGACGAATTGTGTCCCGTTGTCGTGAACTATTCGTCTTGGGACTCCAAAACGATAGATGACGTGATGTTTGATGAACTTGATCACGTTTGAAGTCTTGACTTCTTTTAACGGGATTGCCTCCGCCCACTTGGAGAAATAGTCGGTCACGGCTAGAATGAACCGGTGTCCTTTGGACGTCGGAGGGGAGATCGGTCCGACGATATCCATGCCCCACATTTCGAATGGCCAAGTCGCCGATGTGGGGTGTAAGTTCCCCGGTGCTTGGTGAATAAAATCTCCATGAATTTGGCATGCGTGACAACGTTTAGCGTAGTCAACCGCGTCTGAAAACATCCTCGGCCAATAATAGCCGATTCGTCGGAGTCGATCTCCTAATTTAGCTCCAGGTTGATGAGCTCCGCACATTCCGCCGTGAGCTTCCTTGAGGGCCTCTTTCGCTTCCTTCCGAGAAAGGCATCGAAGTAAGATTCCATCATGTGATTTACGATACAAGACTTGAGAAACTGCATCATAATAGAATTGGAGGGCCTTCCGTTTGATGGCAGCCGCTTCCTTAGGGTCATCGGGTAGAATTCCATATAGGGCATAGTCGATGTATGGGAATCGCCAATCCCTAGATTCGAATTCCATAAATGCCGTACAGACTTCTCCCGACGTCATCTCGTCTGGGTTTTCCTCTATGGAGATCTTGGAAAAGCACAGCTTACGTCCCATGACCGGGATCGTCGCTTCCACTCCTGGTGGCAAGGCTAGTGAAGTTGCCAAAGAGGCTAAGGCATCAGCATATGCATTCTGAGCTCTTGGCACATATTCAATAAAGAAGCCTTCAAACTTTTGAGCTTGCTCTAGCACCGCGAAGTAATACGGAATCAAATCCTCATGACGTACTTCGTACTCTCCTCGGACTTGATTAACGATGAGCTGAGAATCACCGTAAGCCTCAAGGTGCTGAACATTAAGTTCTTCAGCACATTGCATTCCTAATAGCAGAGCATTATACTCGGCTACATTGTTGGTGCATGGTTCGATTAAAGAGAATCCCCTTGGGATTACGTGGCCGTTCGGAGAGATTAACACTACTCCTACTCCCGCAGTGATTGCTCCATGAGGATTTGCTCTGGATGCACCGTCGAAGAATAGCTTCCACACTTGCGTAGCTTCTTGGGTAGCGCAAGCTTCAGCAACCTCGTCAGGTAATTCCTCGTACAACTTAGATGCTCCTGATACTGGATGATCGGCTAAGAAGTCTGCCAGTGCTTGGCCCTTGACCGCCTTTTGAGGCATGAACTGCATGTCGTATTGCGACAAGAGAATGGCCCATTTTGCAAGCCGGCAATTTAGAGATGATGGTTTTGTCATCAGAACTCTCAAAGGATTTACCTTAGAGATGACCTGAATGGTCTGTCCAACTAGGTAATGTCGCATCTTTTGGATTGCGAATACCAAGGCGAGACACTCTTTTTCGACCGGATTGTACCGATGTTCGGCTCCCATCATAGTCCTGCTCAGGTAATAGATGGCTTGCTCTTGACCTTGATCATTGTTCTGAGCTAACAAAGCACCAAGAGAATGATCCATGGCCCTCACATATAACAGGAATGGTTTTCCTGATATCGGGGCCACGAGAACTGGCGGTTGAGTGAGATATTTTTTAATCTCCTCGAATGCTCTTTGACACTCAGCATCCCAAACAAAGGATATTCCTTTCTTCATGAGCTTAGAGAAAGGTTGGCAGCGCCCTGAAAGATTTGATATGAATCTTCGAATGTAGGCCAGTCTGCCTTGCAAACCTCTGAGCTCTTTGAGATTCTTCGGAGGTGGCATGTCTTGGATGGCACGCACTTTTTCTGGGTCAAGAGAGATTCCCTTGGAAGTAACGATAAATCCCAGGAATTTTCCACTTGAAACTCCGAGGAACGATTTTGTCGGGTTCATCTTCAGCTGATGTGCTCGCATGATTTCGAACATTGTCTTCAGATCCGTAAGATGATCGTCTTTACATTGGCTCTTTACTGCTATGTCATCAACGTAGCACTCGATCTTCTTTCGTAGGTGTTCGTGAAAGATTGTGTTCATTGCACGTTGATAAGTTGCACCTGCATTTTTCAAGCCGAAGGGCATCACTGTGTAGCAATACACCCCCAGTGGTGTTCTAAAAGCAGTATGTTTTTCATCGTCCGGGTGCATCTTTATCTGATTGTACCCAGAGAATCCGTCCATGAAAGACATCCTTTCATACCCGCAGGTGTTGTCAATCATAACATCCGTGATGGGGAGTGGGAATTCGTCTTTCGGACAGGCGGCATTGAGATCGCGGAAATCGATGCATATCCGGACTTTACCGTTCTTCTTGGGAACTGGAACGATGTTGGCCACCCAGTCAGGGTGTTGTTCTTCCCTAACAAAACCTGAGTCTATAAGCTTTTTAACTTCTGACTCAATTGATTCCATGATCTCTGGACGAAACCTGCGTTGTTGCTGTTTAACGGGTTTTACATCCGGATCGATGTTGATCCGGATCGATGTTGAGACGATGCGTAGCTACATTTGGGTCTAGGCCATGTATATCTTCATAATTCCAAGCGAAGACATCTATATATTCTCGGATGAGAGATATAAGGTCTTCCTTCTCGGATGATGATAGGTCTTCAGCTATAAAGATAGGCTTGGGATCAGATTCATCTCCCATGTTGACCTGGATCACTTTATCTTCAGTGGGTGGTTCGCGTTGTTCGAAGCGCATGTCCCACAAAATATTCAGACGTTTGATCCAAGGATCGTTGGATGACTCGATTAACTCTTCGTCACCCCCTGCATCTTCCTCGGGGTGGCTAGTTGAAGCCATATTCACTGTCAAACTCTTAAAGAAGGGTCCGACGCTGACGTCAGATTCCCAGGAAGATGTTCCGGATGAGTGATCCTGACGCAGATAATTACTGATTTCATATTCTGAGGCAGAGGGAGTTGTGACATAACCTAAACCTCTTCCGGTTTTATTGTAGTAATCTTGAGGTTTTCCTTCAGGGGCTAGAGACATTCGGACTGGGGTTCGTAAAATTATACCCCATTCGTTTCATTAAGTCTATAGAATTGGGTTCGTGGTAATGGAATTGGGGAACTCCGTCGTCTTCCTCTGAACTTCCTCGTTTGAGTTGTTCGGATTTGACTTTTCCAAAACAGATCGGCTTCTGCCCTTTCCTTTTGGATGAGACTTTGAAGAAAGCCTTCTGTGCGTCCTCTGCTTCTTCATCTGAAGCGAAGAATGATTTGATTGGCAATGTAAGTGATGCCTCTGTGCACAGTGCGTGCCATGGGTTGGTACCTGCATTAGGATCATTCTCTATTGATTTATTTTTAGAGGACACATCAGGCAAGTACGCTAAAAGAAAGTCTTCATTAATGCACCATTCACCCTCGCTCGGTACATTATTACTACTCTCATCCTGACCCATTACATCTAAGTTCAGTTCCCATGGACAATCTTCCTCAGGATCTGGTTCGACATCTGCTTCATTGCCACTGTCAACATCTTGAGATTCTAAGTAGAAAACAGAGTCAGTGTGGAAGTTCTCCACTCCTCGGAAAGGGTATTTTTCCGCAATCAAGGTTCGAACTTCACCCTCGTCATTGGCGTACTTCATGACCTGATGCAAGGTAGATGGGACAATGCAGTTTGCATGTATCCATGGTCGTCCTAGCAAAAGATTATAGGACGGGTCCGCATCTATGATGTAGCATGCTACTTCAGACTTAAGATCTCCGATCTGGCACCTGAGTTTGATCTTCCCTAGGGGTCGAGTACTGTTGGCGTTGAAACCAAAGATAGTGGTCTGGGTAGTGTGCAACCGATGCATAGGAATCGCTTGCAGACATTGCCGACAAGTTTGATCTTCCGAAGCTTCAGGAATTGGAATGACTTGGGTGATGAAGCTCTCTGTATTCTTCAATGCCTCAATGAGAGCTTCCTTGGTGGTTTTGGACAACCTCAGGAGCTCGTATAGAGTAATCCTGGCCGGTATGTTGGCCAATTGCGCCATGACATTGAATTAGAATGGATTGCTCGACTCCCCATGTTCCTGGTGGAGATTCCTGTTGAACCGGAGTTCTTTCTGTTTCCCTTTATCAACTGGCTTTTTGGGGACAGATTGTCACCTCAACTCGGAGATCTGAAGGCTTGAAGACTTGGAGACCCGGATTTGATTCTTAGCGAGCACCCGCACCGAAAAAGGCAGGAGTTCGAGAGAGTCTAATCCTCAGATCTACGTCGTTACACTCCGGATCTAAGCTTGGTTCTTAGATCCCGAGATTCGAGCGGTCGTTTCCTTGGTGAAACGATCCCTCCCGGCTATTATCTCCTTGGTGGGATAATACCCGTAATACGTCGTAGATCTGCTTGGATCCAGATCACGCGGTGGTCCACGGTAAGCAACCCCGGCGCAGGCAAACAACCCACAGAAGCAAGAGACCGGATAACAGGATCTTGTGATTTGTTCGGTAAAAGAGAGAAGTTGTAATTTTGATTTCTTTGTTTTATTTTGATTTTCATTGTAAGCCGGATCTTATAAAAAGACCGGATCTCTTTGTAACACATAAAGTTGTTAACTGAGTGCAATGACATCGATAATGAAGAAAACACCAACTTTTCCCGCGAACACTTGTATTTTCTAAGTCAAACATAATCCATATTGAAACTCGGGTTCACCACCTAAACTCAGTCAACACACTCACATGTGTCACTAAGTCTGTTCATGACGCACGAGGCCACTAATTCATGAACTACTAAGGGTTCTCAAACACAACATGGATAATACATAACAGACATGTCAAATACATTAAATAAATGCAAAACATGAAATATGATTGTAAACAGTAAAAACATACATGCAGTCCGGTTTTATCAATATCTTGTTATCCAGCCTTCTAAACTATTCATACAAAATCATAAATTACTTAAATCCAAAATAGATAACTATTATTGCAAATAAATTCCTTTAAATCATCATAATTATCAAAAATATAATTCTTTTGCTGAAAATAATTCCTTTTAAATTATTATAATTTTTCTAAGTGATTATGTTCTTAAATAAATTCTTTTTAATTAATATAATTATCCAAAAATGATTCTGCTATCGAAATAAATTCTTTTAATTCATAATAATTATTCCAAAAATGCTATTTATCATATTACTATGATATATTTAATATTCTTCATCAAATAATCCCACGCATGTAATAATATACCACAACATACAACATAATCGTAATACGCTCTATCTATGCATATAATTAAATTCACAGATCTAAAATTAAATGACAGTTAATGAGCAAGAGGGATCTTAACTTGGGGTTCGTCGAACAAATCGACACTGACGGCGCGGGTCAGATCTGATACGGGTCTGAAGATCATCGGTCGGAGCTGTTAGGGGCTGTCGTCAGCGGGAGAGGTCGTCGGCGATGTCGAT
>NC_033795.1:46475200-46571234 GCF_001876935.1 Asparagus officinalis
GTGAAGGGATTGATGGGTTTTCGGGGAGAGAGAAAACAAAAAGATGAAGAAGGGTGGCGGCTGAGATTTGAAGAAAGAGAGGAGAGAGAGAGCCCATATACATATATACATATTTATATAGAGAAAATTAGGGATTTGGTATTTAACTAAATAATTAAAATAATTAATTATGGATACTTAAAAAATTAACTAATTACAAAATAATTATCTATAAATAAAAACGTATATGTTCTGCTAATACAACAGTTGATACGAAATAGTCGAAATATACACATATTGTATAATTAAACGAGAATAATTAATAATAAAAATATATCCATTTATATTTAAAATCAAATAATTATAGGACAATTACGTACACAGTAAAACGTACTAGTTAACCTAATACGACAGTTGATACGTAATTGTAGAAATAATACAACAAATTACAGAAATAATACGTAATTGTAGAAATAATACAACAAATTACAGAAATAATACGTAATTAATAATACAAAATAATACACAAAATAATAAGTAATAGTAACAATAATACAACATATTATTTAAAATAGTACGTAATAGTATCAATAATACAACAGATTAATTCTAAAAATTTTTACCGCACAAAATTAATTTATAATATTAAAATTATTTAAATAAATATAAATCTTAGACTTTAAATCATAGAAAATTATAGAATTTCGAGAAAAATATAAATACTCTTTTAAAAATCATAATTAAATATTTTAAAATATTAGAAAATTATTTTAACTAGTATTAAAATTTACGGTCCTTACATTCTACCCCTTAAAACAAATTCCGTCCTCGGAATTAAAAGAACCCAAGGACAGAGATATGAATAGAGAGACTCACCTCATCACATATAGAGAAGAATTTAAAATAAACTGCATCTCCATAAGCAAAGGGGAATGTAAGACAAGAACGACATAAGATAATATACCAGATGTGACAGCTGAGATATCACTATCGCATCCCACACTCGTAACAAAGTCCAAACAGATACTATGATACAAACATATTTAACTGTGTGAACTCGTTATACAGTACTTGTAAATATATAAGCAATCTAATCAGTATGAAGTATAAGATAAGCAATAATATAGAATCGAAATAAATAGGTACAATATAAATAAACAATCATATAGAGTGAATCATACAGATAATATACAAGTATTCATAGAAACAACACAGAAACATATTAAGTAAGAATAAAGTCAAGTAAGAAAATAAATCTAAAGCAAACTCAAAAATAAGTCAAACACAATAGAAATAGACAGAAACATAAACAACATAATAAGAAAAACGAAAAATCTAAAATACATAACAGGTTAAACAAATCATATTAGCAAGGTATAACAATGGTTAATCAAAAACAAAAAGAAATTTAATTATGAAAAACATAATCAATACAGGTTCAAACTAAAGATATTAAAAACACAATGTAAGATACAAAATCAATAAAAACGAGTAACGAGCGAAAAACAACAGGATCATATAACAAAATAGAATAACATAATAATAAGTATAAATCATGGATAATAGGAAAAGCAATCATAAAGCAATTAGAATAATAATACATACAAAATAGACACAAAATAAAAGAAAACATATTTAATTGATGGAATGATGAAAAGTAATCTGAAACATAGAAAAGATATAAAGACAGTCAAGTATAAATAGCTAAACACAATTATTAAAATAATTATACAATCAAATAATCATGTAAAGCAGTATACAAAATTTAGCAAATAAATAATTCATTACACAATATTAGGAATTTACAAATTGTATACACAGAAATTAGAATGCGACACATAATATAATTATGTAAAATAAGCAACACGATGCAAGTGAAATATTAGAAGGTAATTAAACATAAACAAAAAAGATATGATATACAAAACAATACAAAGTAGATAGTCATGAAAGGACAATGTGATATGACAAAACAACATATAAGAAAATGAATTATACGTAGTATATCATATCAAAAACAAAATAAATAATTATAGTCGTATATCACAACAATAATTATCGAAAACACACACTTTATATAAATATTATGACTAAATAAATGAAACAGACTAACCTGAACAAAGAACAAAATAAAAAGTAAGTATTAGAATGAATAAGAAATTGTATATAGAAAATAAGCAACCAAAACATAAACAAAACTAAGAAAATGATTGATAAATTAAATCAAACAATGATGATACATGTAATTGGAAGTAAAAAATAAAATAAAATATACTAAATGAAACTACTTTATACGTAATAAAACAAGCTAGCAAATTAATAATATACTTATAATATAATATACAATAGTAGACAATGATAATATAAAATAACTGAAATATACTAAACACGAAAATGATGCAATATCACTAGAAAAGCACAAGATATAAGACAAGAATGCAGAACTAATCAGGCAGAAGTACCATAAAGATTATAATAAGGTATATAGAACATACATAATCACAATTGAAAATAACATGAAGAAATAAACATAGATAGAAACACATCAATACATATAGACAAACAAACAGAGGCAAATCATAATAATAATCAATAGTAGAATGAAACGATACACAATAATTATTACCATACAAACAGTTATATAAAACAAAGTAAATAATAGAAAATCATAGTTAGGCTCAAAAAAACACAAATAAAATCAAAGTATAAAATATAAGATATAAAAGCATAAGAGATTAACAAGATTCAGAAACATATAATGTGTACAACAAATATAATCATTATGTATAATAAGCGTTAAAAATAAAAACCCTTACATAATAATAAGCATATAAAAAGTCTGTAGACTCATGGTACTAATCATGCTAACAAAAATAAATTTTGATGGAAAGAGTCACAAAATATTGTATGATAAAATAGCCGTAAGAGTAAACACGTGATTTAAAATAAACATATTATATACAACATAATAAGAAGAACAAAATTATATATTCGAGAAACAATGTGATAAATTAGAAGTATTACTACTATTCATAAATATAAACAAGATACAACAATAATAATCATCACTATATAAAATCAATTTAGACATAGTAGTATATTGTGTAGTAGTCAAAAAACACATAAATACAATCAACGTAATATACATAAATAAAATGTATAATACATAAAACATGAACTATGAAAGATAAAATAGATTTATAAACAAATAAAAATATATAATATAACATTGTATGTGGTACATAAAATAATATAATAATAATACAAAATTCAATACATTCAAACGATACACAAGTCAAATCAAAGAAAATATAGCGTAAAAATAATAACACATAAATAACGACAGGTACGAGGATAGAGTCGATATACAAAGAGTGATAAGATTGGGACGAAACGAAACCTATCAAGAAAATAGGATAAGGGCTCAAGAATAGTCTCGCGGATGAAATATGATATGTATTTAAATTGTTCACTATATTCTTACTAGTAAGGACTCGGGACCGTGACCTGCATGGGCCACCACTAAAACCTGTCTCGCCCCGTTTCCCAAAATACCTAGGAATCGGAACGTGAACAAGCCCACGACGTATTAGATTGAGAAGAAATATACACTATTTTTTTCTTTTCTTCTCAATCCAATACGCTAAGCATCTAGAAATAAATACAATGCGAAATCATAGGTCCCCGATCACATATAGCAAAAATATAATGAATAACACAGAATAAAATAATACATATCACAAATAGGATAACATCCGAGACATAATATTCAGGTCAACATGCACTTATACAAAGCTGAACAAAAGAATACTGGAGAATATAAAATACAATGATCAGGCAAAAAGGAAATGCTACGAAAATAAACTGAAAGGAATAACTAAGCTTCAACTTGTTCTTCTGCTCCATCTACAAGGCACTCCTGCTAAGAATCCTCCGACTCCTAGTGATCTCCCAGCTGAACCTGTTCTTCCTCTAAGTCTGACGTACACCAGAGAAAATAGGTGTATGTCAGTATGCATGGCCCGCGGTAAGACCCCACAAAAGAAAATAGAACGAACAAAAATCCAAGCGAAAAAAGATACAATGACCGAAACAACAAAAGAACATACAACTGAAATCCACAAATCAACATGAAAACACTACTAAATCAAGATAACATAAAGCATCCAAAATTGATCAGGTAACAAGATCATGTAGCTAGCGATCAGTCTAATCATCCAAGTAACAGGGGCATACAATAGATAGAATTAATACCTAAATATCTTCAACAAGAGACGTAGTACGTCAAACGAAATAATCCAAATAAGGAAACCATCATGTATATACCATATGTCTCAAATTGTAGATAATTAAATATTAACCCTGATCTATGTATGAAAGAAATACAATTGTCCTACATCTCACAGTAATCCATACCTTGCCAAGCAACGAGGTCATGTAACTAGCCATCCTAAAACTCACTGGTCCATATCTCACATAACAACATTCATATCACCAGATAACTGACTGTTCACAAATCCTCTACGCGCATCTAATACCGCTACACGAATCGGTCAGAGGACTACACGCAATCCGATTTTGGCCTGGTCCAAACTCAAACAGAACTCGGGTGACTACACAAATTCACTGACTAAAGTGACTACACGAATTCACTTTAGCCTAACAAACCAACCCCAGTGACTACACGAATTCACAAGCACTAGCCTGGAAGATACATCAACTGCCTCATCCGATCACATGAACATGGACTTCCCCATCCCAACTCTCTTGTATTTTCTAAGTCAAACATAATCCACATTGAAACTTGGGTTCATCACCTAAACTCAGTCAACACACTTACACATATCACTAAGTCTGTTCATGACGCACAAGGCCACTAAGTCATGAACTACTAAGGGTTATCAATGTTGGCCTCTTTGTTTTGATGATGTTTAACAAACAATTTACTACTAATGTTGTTTGTCTAGTATTTGTGCATTCCTATGTATTGTAGACAAACAACGTTGATGGAGGATGGATGGAATAGAGCTTCAACGATGATATCCAATGGAGGTTGGCGGAATGTCGGGTTGAAGCCTTGCAATTCAAAGTTAAAGATCAAGTTCAAGCTTCATCCGCAAAGTGTACCAAGTCAAGCTTATTGAA
The DNA here is from genome assembly GCF_001876935.1 of Asparagus officinalis. NCBI lineage: Eukaryota > Viridiplantae > Streptophyta > Magnoliopsida > Asparagales > Asparagaceae > Asparagus > Asparagus officinalis. The sequence continues at coordinate 46,480,325 of NC_033795.1, forward strand.
GATCAAGATCGGCTTGGGTAACTTAGTATAGGTTTATATTATGTGTGTTAAGTACGTTAAGCTCAATATCTATACACACACACTTATTGGTTTCTTCGTATATATATATAGTTAGATATATATACATAAGTTTTGTTTTCTATGTATATATATATATATATAGTCATATATATATATATAAGTTTTGGTTTCTATGCATATATATAGTTATATATATACATACATGTGTTTTGAGTTTTTATGATTATATATATGAAATTATATATTTCATATTTTCTATTGTGTTTTTGAAAACATTGCATAGAATATGCAATTTTGTGAAAATATTGTATTATTAGTTTATAGACTTCAATATCAGTTCATACATGTTTTACTAAGTCTATAAAAATATTTCACAAAGTTTCAAAAGTTGGTTTATGTCAAAACATCAAAATTCAAGTATCTCATATTTTCATGTTTTGGACTATTTTGTAAAATGATGATATTTTTCATTTGGGAAGTCCTTTCTGATATCATGTCTACAATCATTCCCCAAAGTTTTGATTATCATGTCATACATGTTTATTATCATGTCTACAATCATTCCCCAAAGTTTTACATTTTTGGAATTTATTTGATATTTTTAAACAGTGTTTCAAAATCAGATATACAGCCTTCAAAACCTGTTTTCTATGTGTCAGTATTCGGTCGACCGAACCGGTCGACCGATCATTTGATCCTTCATCACTGGGCGACAGAGAGTTGGTCGGTCGACCGGTCCGGTCGACCGAAAGCTCCATCGGTCGACCGCACCAGTCGACCGATGATTGTCCAGAGCTGGTTTTCGTGCTTTTTCTCTCCATCGGTCGACCGACTAAATTTCCGGTCGACCGACAATAGAGCCGTTGTCTCCTAACGGCTATTTCTGAGCTGATTTGTCTGGGGCTGTTTTGTCATTTTGGTTTGGGGTTTTTGTTGAGATCTTGAGTGGGTATAAATACCCTATTGCTGGGGCTGTTTTGTCATTTTGTTTGGGGTTTTTGTTTAGATCTTGAGTGGGTATAAATACCCAATTGCTGATCTCTTTTCAGAACTTAAGAAATGTTTTATAGATGAAAAGAAGTTTTTAAAATAAGTTTTAAACAAGGGTTTAAAGTGTGTTTAAGGGTTTGTTTTGTTTGTGAAGAAGTTTTCACAAGTGGAGGAGATCATCTTCTTGTTTGGGCTTCAATCTCCATCTCTCCATCTTGTTATTCAGAGAAGAATCTCTAAACTCATTTCTAGCTATTTATTATTTTGTTTATAATTTCTATATGCTAGATTTTAATTGAGTTTAGTTTTGATTTTGATTTCACTCATTGTTTACACACACCCACTTGAGCTTATTGTATTTGCATTCATAATATATTAGGGTTGTGAGAGTTGTAGCATTGAGTGTGAGCTTTTATTGTGTTCTCATCCATATTAGAGAACAATTTATATTTGTTACATTGTGAGATTGTTAGGTTTTCGGTGAGCTAGAAACCGAGTGTGTTGTGAAGTTTTCGGTGAACTAGAAAACCGATTGTGAGGAGTGACGTTGATCAGTGAGCGTTGAAAACCGATACTGTGAGGTGTAAACGTTATTCGGGTGAGCGTAGAAAACCCGGTTGTGATAGTGGATTTCTCCCTGGGAGTGGGGAGCGGAGACGTAGGACGGAAGGTCCGAACTCCGTGATCATATTGTGTGTTTGAATGTGCTTTGGTGTTTATTCTTATTTATGCTCATTGCTCATTTCGCCATTGTCTTATTATTTATATGATCCACTATCTAGTTCGTATTGTTTACCCCTTGTGTTAGTTTATATATCCTTGCATATATATATATTTCATCATATAGGATATATCTCATTGTTTACATTGCTTATCCTAGATCATATATCTTGTGGTATTTCATACTTGCTAGGATAACTTGTTAATTAATTTTAATTAGCATTTAATCGGATTAGATTAGCATAAGACCCTAATCACCCCCCCTCTAGGGTCTAACAATCAAACACAACATGAATAATACATAACAGACATATCAAATACATTAAATAAATGCAAAACATGAAATATGATTATAAACAGTAAAATCATACATGCAGTCCAGTTTTATCAATATCTTGTTATCCAACCTTCTAAACTATTCATACAAAATTATAAATTACTTAAATCCAAAATAGATAACTATTTTTGCAAATAAATTCCTTTAAATCATCATAATTATCAAAAATATAATTCTTTTGCCGAAAATAATTCCTTTTAAATTATTATAATTTTTCTAAGTGATTCTGTTCTCAAATAAATTATTTTTAATTAATATAATTATCCAAAAATGATTTCGCTACCGAAATAAATTTTTTTAATTCATAATAATTATTCTAAAAATGCTATTTATCATATTTCTATGATATATTTAATATTCTTCATCAAATAATCCCACGCATGTAATAATATACCACAACATACAACATAATCGTAATACGGTCTATCTATGCATATAATTAAATTCACAGATCTAAAATTAAATGACAGTTAATGAGCAAGAGGTATCTTTTCTTGTGGTTCGTCGAACGAATCGACGCTGACGGCGCGGGTCAGATCTGATGCGGGTCTGAAGATCGTTGGTCGGAGCTGTTGTGGGCAGTCGTCAGTGGGAGAGGTCGTCGGCGATGTTGACGGTGAGCGAGCAGCGGCGAGCATGGGCAGCGACGACAGCGGTGAGAAGGGCCTGCCTGGAGCGTTGCTCGTCGGGAGAAGACGACAAATGGCGGTTCAATGGCGACGACGAACGAAGCTTATCGAGTCCGGAGGAGGCTTAGAGGCAGGAGCGAAGGGTGGGCTGACGGTGTCTGGTCAGCGCGACGAAGCGATGGATCTCTGAGGGCTGTGCTGAGCCGTGGCACTGGCAAGCAGTGGGGCTGAGGGGTGGCTTTTCGGTCGCGGGCGACTGGGAGCAAAAGGGTTAAGGCGTGCTGGCAGGGGGTCGGGCTAGCGGTTGCGGGGGAGCAAGGGGAGGAGATGCAGGGCGGATGGGAACTTATGGCAGGCGGTCAGGCGACCGTGCTTGTTCGCGGGAAAAATTATAGCTTTCATTGACGTCATTGTGCTCTTTGGCAATTGTTTATCGATTACACAAAGATCCGGCCTTTTTATAAGATCCGGTTACAACGAGATCAAAAGAAAATAAAAATTACAACTTTTTCTTATTTGTCGAACAAATCGCGAGCTCCTGTTTTGCGGTCACTCGCTTTTATGGGTTCTTTGTCTGCGTCGGGGTTAATCCGTGGACTACTGCGCGATCTAGATCCGGTTGGATCTACACGGTATAGCGGGTGTTATCTCACGAAGGAAATAACAGCCGGGGGTACTATTTCACCAAGGAAATAATAGCCTTCTCGGGATCAAAAACCAAGTTTTGATCCGGAGTATTACCGTGTGGATCTCAGATCTGATCTTCCTCTTTCGAAATCCTGCCTTTTCTGACGTGGATGCTCGCCAAGAACCAGATCTAAAAATGTCCAAGTCTTCAAAGCTTCAAAATTCCAAGATTCAATTCTCAATCCGGCAGAGTTTCGGCTCCAAAAGTTCCAACCTCTTACAAATGAGCCATCAGCCCCTATTTATAGGTATTTCAGGTCAGATCTGGGCCTAGATCTGAGCGTGGCTCGGCCACCAAGCCACCCTTGGGTGGCTCCCGAGCCACCATGGGGTGGCTCGGCCGCCGAGCCACCCGGGTGACTCGGTTTTTGGCCGGGCTTTCGCCGTTGTGTCCGTTGTCCGGTTTCGTGATTTATCGGTTTCTGAGTTTTATTGTTGATCTGGACTCTGATTTGGCAGACCGGACCCTGATTTGGCAGTAAATCCGCTTCGGTGTTTGAGTTCGAATCCGTCCTACAGTTGGATGACTCGTTGACTCACTGAACCGTTAGCTTGATTCCGCACGCGAGTGGATGTATTACGTTGTTCGCGTGTGGTTCGTTAGCCTCGTAGCCTCGTTAATATGCTTCGTCGCATCTCACTTAGCTTCGATGTTTCGGTCTAACGATTACACTTGGATACATCGCCCGATGGTTCGTTAATTTGTTGAATCACCGTGCCGAGCTGTGTTAAGGGACCTATAAGCAGTTTTATACGCCTACAGATACCCCCTCCAAAATATTTCAGCCTCGTTCTTTTATAGAAGAATCTGGAATGCTTTGGATATGATTGCCCCAACCTTCAATCGGTATGATGGGACCTTGGAATGGCTTCTGTTCTTGATTCCTTCAATCCTTCAGGCTATTCGGTGCTTTGTCGAATGTCTGCAAGGGTTCCGGTGCTGCATTTATTGTCTGACCATTGTCAGAATTTTGAACTTGAAGTCAATTCCTGATTTTCTGATCTTTAGCTCGTGTTTGTTGGTTCAACATAGAACTGACCATCGATTGTCGGCGTTAAGTGCTTATTTGCGACGCGTTATCCGGCGTAGTGTTGTTGGGTTATCCTTAAGACTATTTTTAAAAAAAATTATTCTCCAGGAACTTCTCAACCAAAAATAGGGAATAGTTTATACTCGTATACCTTATTGGAGTGTTTTTCATATCCGAATGAGCCGAACCGGCCTAACAATGAGCTGAACCGGCCTGATAATGACCCCAAAAAAAGGCAGTAATTAGGCTCAAAAAATCTTCCGACCCTTTCGAATATGTGGGAGAGGAAAGAATAAACAAGGGACTGAATCCTTGATCGATTTGAAGTCGTTTCGATGCTTGGTTCAGCTTCAATTTGAATTCTGGTTCAAATTGGTTCAACCTGGTTCAACCTGGTTCAAGACTGGTTCAAGACTGGTTCAGGACTGGTTCAAGTCTGGTTCAGACTGGTTCATCCTGGTCTGGTCTGGTTCAGTCTGGTTTGGCCTGGTTCAACCTGGTTTGGCCTGGTTCAGCCTCGTTTGAACTGATTTAGACTGGTCTGGTCTGGTCTGGTTCAAGACTGGTTCACCTATAAAAGAGCTCTTTTTCTCCTCCTCTAGGGCCGGCCCCCCTCTCCTCCTATTTTTTGCTTTTCTCTTCCCTCGTGCATCATTTCTTCCTCAAATTTTCATATTTGTCTTAGATCCATCCTTCCTTTTGATCTTAGACTGAAAAAATCCCTCAAAATTTCCATATTTAAAGTTTCTCTCAGGCCCCTCGAGCACGTGGTTCGAGCCTCTTTCAAGATCTAATTTTTGGTCGAATCCTCGAGCTTTTCTTCAAGTAAATCCTCCATAATTTTGGCATATTTCATGTTTAATTTAGTACATGAATTTGTGGGATTGCGTATGAGGGTTAGGGTTTGTGATTTGATGCCTCGAGCTCATCCTTCAGGGGATAAAATTTGGAGGTCTGAAGGATTTAATTATAACAAAGAGGGGATAAAATTTTAGGGTTAGAGTTTGTCACCCTAACTAAAAAAAATTTCTGTATCTGACCCCCTGATTTACTTTGCAGATCATCATGTCGTGTGTCCCGAGAGGTCGCTCCCCTACTGCATCGGCTGATGGCGTCCTTCCCTCGTATGCTGGTGAGCTCTTTTTGGCATATTTGCAAATTAGTCCTTTATCCCCATTTTGTTCTCCTTGGTGAGGCAATCGGGAAGTGCCTTGATTCTCCTTGGCGAGGATCGATGCTTTAAAGATGGGTTTTGCTTGGTCAAAACCATATCTCAAAATAAATAAAGGGGGCGTTTTGACGCTGCATTGTGCCTTATAAGGCAGGGATATGTTTTTGATATATCCTACTTTATAAGTGCATAATGTGGCCAATTCGTCTCACCCTTTATAAGGAAGTGACTCTATCTTATTTATTTGTAAGATGAGTTCAACTTCCTTTTATAACTGAGACTAACAAACACTTAATTGCTTGTTTTCAGTGGAATATCCCTCTAGAGCGTTCTCATCTCATGCGGTGGACGGACGTCGTGACGAGTATTACTTAACCTCCGATGATCTTTCACCTATTCCGCTTACTCTTCAGTTTGCTCCGGGCACGTCGACAGAGGTTGCCCAAGTGGTGAAGGAAGGTGGACATCGAGGTCTTCGATAGTTGATTACAGATGCGCCTTTCGTGAAGGATGCCAGTTCTGTTCAGTCTCTCAGGACGACTGACTTTTTATTTGGTGAATCTGTCAGAGATCCGGATGCAGTGTTTATCGACGCCGAGCAGTGGCTTCATAAGAATAGCGGTGGTTTCATATATTTGCCGAAGATTCCTCGACACCGTTCGTTAACTGAGCTCAGGCGTCAGGCTGTAACACGGGAGATGTCGTGGCGCTTGACGGAGGAGCATGAGAGCATTCATTGTGGCTATATCACTCATCAGGCAGCTCCTTGCTCGAGCAAGAATCATATCATTGGATTGCGTCCTAGAGTACTGGGACTAGATGCACTGCCGCGTAACGAGTTTCCTGCCTCTGCTTCTACTTTGAGGAATCGCCTCGCTGACTTAGGACGGGAGATGCCTGCGACGCGTCATAGATTTTATGGCTGGGTCCATTCTTTAGACAAGCTTTGGTGGACTCGCACGACGAAATACGTCTTAAGCCGATGGAGCGAGGAGTTGCACGCTTGTGGTCTATATGCAGCTATTCGTTCCACCATGTATGGTTTACCCGTCAGCGCTAAGCATTTCTTTGCTTTGTGCGAGCTTTATAACCCGGATTCGAACACTTTTCTGACTAGGCACGGAGAGTTAGGCTTGGCTCTCCATGAGATGCACGAGATTTCTGGTTTGGCCATGGGTCAGATGTTATATCAGGAGTACTTTCCTTCCAACCATGAATTGATTCAGCTAAAGGACCGAATGCCCGATCGCTATGAGACTTTATGGGATCTCACATGTCACTATCATATTGCTTTGGCGTAGTCTGAGCCTTTAGCGAAGAGGACTAAATCACATGTGAGCCTGAAGCAGTTCGCGTCTTATTTGTTCAGAAATCTAGAGAGCAATTCTGGCGAGGCTATTTGTGAGCTGGCACCACTCACTCATTCAGGGGTTAATAGTCTACTGAAGAAGGTTGACGCTCATTCTTATACCATTAGCAGTCCTGAGAGTGGCTTTCCCGCAGGGACCAAGTTTAAATCATTCTTATGGCATGCGACCGCACTGATTCGGCCGATGACCCTTCTTGCCGGTTATGCGTGGTCCCATATCAGTCTAGTGATATCTTGCCATTGGAGGTGCTCTACCCAGTGGTTCAGCTTGCCTACAAAAAGGAACTTTCGCTTCTTCCGGTGATGGTGGCTAACATTCATCGAGGGCTTCGACAGATTTCTAGTGCTTTTACACGGAAAGAAGGTGAACCGTCGGCTCAGATTCCTACTATTAAGGTGGAGCTTCCGTACACTTATTTGATGGCTTGGTTCGTCCTTCATCGTTCTGATATGATGTCGGTACCGAACGCCACCGACCACTCTGTTCCCCTATTACAGTTGCTTGAGAATGGCAAATGGGAGGGACGAGGATTCCCTGACATCAGAAAGCAGCTACAGGTCCACAAGTGTTGGGCATTTTCCACTTGCTTTCCGCAGTTCTCCAGCCGATATGGCGAGTGGTTGATTGATGAGGAGAAACCGAGGGAGTATCGAACTCATTTAGATATCGGCTGCTTTAATTGGCTAGTGAACATTAGGCCGGGTTATCTGACGGGTGAGGAATCAGTGTTTCATAGAGCCATATCTACCCTGCCGATCCCCCCGCCAGTTTGGTTATGATCAGCTTTATGTCGGGAACCCACGTCAACAGCTTCCGACTCATGGAGGTTTGGTGGACGGTCTTCGTGCATGGTTGTGGACCGTGACGGGCTACACTGCTGCTAAGTTTAGTCTCCCGAGTGCTTAGCGGCAGTTGAATCTCACCTTCTTAAGCTGCAGGTGGTTGTTAGCAGCTAATAAAACTATCCCCGTGAAGACGATTGCAGAGCTAGTGGCCGAGGAGGCTTCTAAGGCTGATTCTCACGTGATTTGGGAAGGTGCTCGGTCACAAAGGACACGGAGCAAGACTCGTCGGATTGACGAAGAGGGAAAGAAGATCTTCCATTCTGCTGATGAAGCTTCAAGCGGAGATCCTGAAGATTACGAGGACTGTTCCGAGCAAGGTTAGCTACCTGTTCTTTTCCTTCTGTCCTCCAGAATTATTAATCCTGACGATGGCTTGATGTTTCAGGGACTGCGGCTGACAATGACGAAGAATTCCGTCCTTCTTCCCAAGTGAGACCTTCGATTATTGTCCCTGCTGCTAGGCGGAAGAGATTAGCCCACAAGCCGCATACAGATTCGCGAGCATCTGAGATGGATTTAGCTGGTGATGATCCCGCTAGCGATGGAGGTAACATCTACCCTATAAATCATCCTTTTGATCATTCAGAACTTTGACTCATGCTTTTACATCTCTATGTAGGAGAGCGTGTGGATAGCGAGATGAGTCCTGATCCTACTCCTCATGATTTTGTATCTTCTGGTGAGCTTGACTCACTACTCCAGGTAGAAAATCCTGCAGAAGCTATCGACGTTAGAGAGACTGTTAATGTAGGACCCGATTCGACGAATCCAGGTACATCTACCATTGACAATGTATCCTTTAGACCAGGTACATCTACCATTGACAATGTATCCTTTAGATGGCACACAAAGGAGTTGAACGATTCAGAATTCATTCATTCCCTAATCGTCTCTATGCTTCTTGCTCTTTTTAGATAAATTGCAGGAGGCAAACGTGGATCTTGGGAATAAAGAGGCTAGCACACCTATAAGAAGTAACTCATTTCCATTGGTCGTAGTCTCTTTATTCTTCTTTTGCACTTATATTCTCTTGTGTCATATTTCTCGACTGATGATTTTGACGAGGAAGGTTTGCTTGTGGACACTCCTATGCTCCACTTCATGTATGGCTCTCCTCAGATTGATGACCAGATGCCTGAGGATATGTTTCCTGAGTCTACCCTCCCTAAGAATCCCGAGGATGGTTCTTTTGAAGGTACGTGCCTCTTCTCAAGTTAATTATAGGACTAGCCAATTTTTGACAAATGCAGCTATAATGTGATGCATTTGAGCATTCCGTTTGGTGTTTAACAGGAGCTTTTGTCGAGACTGATCCTGTTGAGCCGGCTGTGAGACCAACAACACCAGCTGATACATCCACAGCCGTTACACCTCCACTACCCCCAGTGACTCGAGGGGAAGGAGGTATAAATTAAGCAATTGAAAAATGTCATTTATTTCCTTATTAAGGCTTTTGACGGATTTCTCCTTTTTGCATAGGGCTTTCTTCTCGGCTTCATATCCTCGTGAAAGAGTTATTATCAGACAGCGATCCAGAGAAGATCGTCATCTGCATAGAAGTCCGCTCCTTCTTCTCCTTTGTGAATGCTATGATTGGTAAACTCTTCCACGGCGGACTTTTCCTTCACCAGTTTAAGCCATTCCTTGATTCTAGGATAAATTCAATAAGGGATGCAGGATACCCGGATCTGGCGAAGGCTATAGTTGATGATCTTGACTGCCTAGAGCATGAGCTTTAGATATTTCGCGAGCTCCGGGATGCAGGTGCCTCTTCATTCATTGCTGCCGAGTTGGATACTCGTTTACAGCCATGGCGCGATACTCGGATTTTTGCTGAGCTCGAGATTCAGGTGCAGCGGGACCGGGTAGACCGAGTTGAGGCTAACCTTGCTATTATATCCATTGCCTCTTGTGAGACCCAGATAGACCAGCTCCGAAGAGAACTCCGTGAGAAAGAGGAGACTTTGAGTATTCTTCAGATGACGAAGATACAGGATCAGCAAGCACACACTGCTTTATCTGATGAGCTGAAGTCCAAGAAGCAAAAGCTGGTCGAGACAGAGGAGGTTGTTGTGAAGACTTTAGCCGTGACTGAAGAGTCCATCAGAGCCGAGTTGCAGGATGAGCTTAGGCAAGCTTATGATGAGAAGCTGTCTAAGTTTAGTTAGCAGACTTTTAGTCATGGGCTTGATGTATGATTTCATTTGCTGAATACTTTGACTTTTGATTCTCTTAGTGAAACTGGTTTTTATCTTTATCTTTATTATGATTCCTCATTCCGTTTGAAATGATTGACCATAATACTCATAGGATTTTTGGAAAACCCTCAGCCTTCAACGGGTTTGATAAGCCTTTACCGATTACCATTTGAATCGGGCTAGCATGCGGATTATCTAAATCCGTTCCGCATATAACGTTGTGCTAAGAGAGTGAATTCTCTGAGACTTTGTGCTATGATGTCGAATACATAGACTTCGCCATTGTTACGGGAATAGGCTACACGGCGACACGTGTTTTTGGCAAACCCCCAGCCTTTAACGGGTTTGATTAGCCTTTACCGACTACCGTTTGAGTCGGGCTAGCATGCGAATTGTCTAAATCCGTTTCGCATGTGACGTTGTGCTAAGGGAATGAACTCCCTTAGACTTCGTGCTATGATGTCGAATACATAGACTTCGCCATTGTTACGGGAATAGGCTACCCGGCAACACGTGTTAGGTGTTGACTTTATCCCTACTTAGGTTTCGGGATAAAATACCCCCGACTGGTCTTCTGGTGTCTTTTTCTATGGAGAAAGACTAAACCGGCGACGTGTGTTAGGCGTCGGTATATCCTTTCTTAGGATTCAGGATGAAATTCCCCATGCGTGTAAGGCATGGATTTTGGTGTTATTAATAACAACCTGCCACCATGTTGAATATGTGAACGGGTGTTCTTTTTAACGGTTAAGAACTAACCGGCAGCGCGGGTTAAGCACAGACTTATCATTGCTTAGGTTTTAGGATAGAATATCCCAGAATCGAACTCTGGTGTCTTTTTCTACGGAAAAAGACTAAACCGGCAGCGCGTGTTAGGCGCAGACTTATCCCTGCTTAGGATTCGGGATAAACTTCCTGGGATGAATCCTAGATTGATAAATTTTGGAAAAGATCGTGTGGGAAAGGAAGAGTTTTATATTCTATTTCCCGGTCTTCTTTTAGGGTGAAGGCGAACCCGAATGCAAGGAAGGAAGAATTTTATATTCTATTCCTTGATTCTTGAAAGGAAGAATTTTATACTCTATTTCCAGCGCAAAAGAAACCAAAAGTGGGATCTCCACTCCGAGAATCTGGAAAATCTAGATAAACTTACCATTTATAGGATTGGTTATCTAAACTGAAGATAAGTTTTTCATTTATCAAAATGAAATTTCAACTTAGGTTATGACCTTGAGAAGGCTTAACCAAAAAGAGAAAAGAAAGGAGTCCTTTCGTTTATTGAAAGGGGACTCTGAACTAAAAGTGGACCTCTTGTTCATGGAAAGAGTCAAGAGTGACAGAAAGACACTTTTGGTGGACTCACTGTCAATTGAAATCGATCAGTGAGGGATTTTGGTGGTGAAAATGATTTTGGGTTATCCTATAGAATATTAAGTGTAATATTCTTCAAGGAACTTCCCGGTAAATGGGTTATCCTAAACGTACTAGGGATAGTACTTTTTCAGAAACTTCCCATTTATTGGCATTAATTGCTTGGCGCCATCTTGAGTAATCAGGTGATATGCGTCGTTTGAGTAGACTGTGTCTATCACAAACGGTCCTTCCCATTTGAGTTCAAATTTACCTTTCTTCTTGGAGTTGAGGATTATCGGTCGGCGAGCAGCGAGGACCAGATCTCCTTCCTTGAAGCTTCTCTGTCGGACTCTTTTGTTAAAAGCCCTAGATATTCTGGCTTGATAAAACTCAATGTGTTGTTGAGCTTCCAAGCGCTTTTCATCCAACCTTTCGAGTTCTTCGAGACGTTTCCGATGTTGTTCTTCTGTCATCATATCAGTTGCGAGAGCGATCCGAAGGGATGGGATTTGGATCTCCAATGGTAGCACAGCTTCACATCCGTATACCAACGAATATGGGGTAGCACCTGTAGGTGTGCGTATGGTGGTGCGATAAGCCCAGAGTGCTTCACCGAGTTTATCATCCCAGTCTCGTTTATTGGTCTTCACGAGCTTTGACAGGATTTTAATAATCGTCTTGTTAAACGCCTCAGCTAATCCATTCGCAGCGGGATAATAAGCTGTTGACGAAACATCTTGAATTTTGAACTTGTCACAAAACCTGACGAAGGCGTTGCTTATGAACTGTGGACCTTTGTCATGAATGATCCGTCTCGGCACGCCATGTCTGTATATGACATGATGCTTGTTCGTCTTCACTTCTCTAAGTGGAATCGCTTCAGCCCACTTTGAAAAGTAATCCGTGATTGCGAGAATGAATCGATCACCTTTGATTGAAGGGGGAAAAATAGGACCGACAATGTCCATACCCCATGTCTCGAACGGCCAGGATGTAGTTGACGTGTGTAAATGCTCTGGTGGTTGGTGTATATAATTCGCATGTATTTGACAAGCATGACACTCTTGGGCGTATTCGATTGCGTCACGAACCATTGTTGGCCAAAAATATCCCATTCTCCTGATGCGATCATACAGTTTGGGACCGGGCTGATGCGCACCATATTCTCCTTCGTGTGCTTCCTTAAGAACTTCTTCTGCTTCTTTGTTCGAAAGGCATCTGAGTAACAAACCATCGTACCCTCTACTGTATAATGTATGGGTCTCGGTATTATAGAAGAATCTTGGTGCTCTTCGGTGGATTGATTCCCTTTCTTTTACATCCTCTGGCAAAATACCATATTGGACGTAGTCAATGATAGGAAAACGCCAATCTCGGGACTCAGACCTAATTTGAGTTGAATTCACTTCTTTGGCGTTTATGTTTCTATCATCTTCTTCTTCAATATCCATATCGTATATGGGTATGCAGAGTTGATGCGTCCTTACTGTGACTAATAGTTCAGTTTCGGGAGGCTGCGCAAGTGATACCGCTAGTGCTGCCAGTGCACCCGCATAAGCGTTCTGGAGGCGAGGGATGTATTCGATAAAGAATTCTTCAAAAGAATCTACTATTTTGATGGCCTCCTGGTGGTACGGGATCAGGTCTTGGTTCCTGACTTCATACTCTCCACGGACTTGGTTGACTATCAATTGAGAATCCCCAAAAGCTTTGAGATATTCGACCCCTAGCTCCTTGGCGAAACTAAGTCCAATGAGAAGCGCATTCTACTCGGCTACGTTATTGGAACATGGACTAGTCAGTGAATAAGCCTGAGGCATCACATGCATCCCCTGGGGTTATTGCCCTATTAACTGCTCTCGAAGCACCATCGAAGTATAATTGCCATACTTGTTGGTGCGATGTAGTGTTAACTTCGTGGGTTTCATCCGACAAGTCATCATATACTTCTGCCGTATCTGTGGTCGGGTTTGCCGCCAGAAGATCACAAATTGCTTGTCCTTTGATCGACTTCTGCTGTTTGAAGTGCAAATCATATTGGGACAAGAGAAGGGCCCCCTTCGTTAACCGCTAATTCATAGAGGCTGGTTGCATCATAAATACCCGTACTGGATTAACGTTAGAAATGACGTAAATCATTTGTCCAACCAAATAATGCCGCATCTTTTACACCGCGAATACCAATGCGAGGCATTCTTTCTCAATCATCAGATACCGAGACTCGGCGCCTATCAGGGTCCGACTTAGGTAATAGACTGCCTGTTCGTGACCATTATCATCGTCTTGTGCTAGCAAGGCACTTATCGAGTAGTTCATCGCCTTGAGATAAATCAAGAATGGTCTACCTGATTTTGGTGCAACGAGAACAGGAGGATTCGTCAGATATGTTTTGATATCTTCGAATGCTTTTTGGCAGGCGTCGTCCCAAATAAAGGACATCCCTTTCTTGTTTAGTTTAGAGAATGGTTGGTATTTCCAGAAAGATTCGAGATGAACCGCCGAATGTAAGCTAAACGCCCTTGCAATCCTCTGAGCTCTCTTAGATTTCTAGGAGGTTGCAGTTCATCTTGATTTGGTTATATCCTGAAAAACCATCCATAAAAGACATTCTCTCAAATCCACATGTATTGTCGATAATGATATCTGTGATTGGGAGAGGAAAGTCGTCTTTTGGACATGCCGTGTTCAGGTCCCTGAAGTCCATACAGATCCTGATTTTACCGTTCTTCTTCATGATGGGAACAATATTGGCTAGCCAGTCTGGATGTTATTCCTCTCGGATAAATCCTGATTCGATCAGTTTTTTAACCTCTGCCTCAATAGCTTCCATAATCTACGGACGAAACTGTCTTTGCTGTTGTTTGACAGATTTAGCATCCGGCTTGATATCGAGGCGGTGCATTGCTACATTGGGGTCGAGCCCTGGCATATCTTCATAGTTCCAAGCGAAGACGTCAATGTATTCCCTGATGAGAGCAATTAATTCCTCCTTCTCATTTGGGGGAAGACTATCGCTGATGAATATAGGCTTTGGGTTAGCCTCGTCACCCATGTTAACTTGATCACCATACTGCATGTTCAGGTGAGGAACCCATGGGTCTTCCCATGTTGGCATTTGATCATCATTCTCCATTGTAGACGGATCAGCTGTAGCCATGTTCGCCATTAGGGCTTTGAAAGCTTCCCCCAGACTTGTATCGGAATCCTATTCCGAGGAATCTGATGAATTTCCATCTTTGTATTGCTCAGATGATTGGTTATTGATTAACCAGCAACATTCGTCTTCTGAAAAAGATTCATACCCTAACCCTCGTCTGTATTTATAATAATCGTCGGGTTTTCCTTTTGGTACATATGTCGCTTTGGCTGGAATATGAGGACCTCGATCGAAGTATAGACCTTCTCCGAGTGTGAAATCATATCCCTGTTTTTCCATGAGCTTGCGCGCTTCCGGGGCTATACTTAGATAAATACCGACCAGGTTTGTCATCATTCTCATCTTCCCTTAAGAAATGATCTGGTAATGACCAGGGTTGTTCCGAAAGAATGTTGGAGGTGTTCCTTCGCTATATAGGATGATCGAAGCGGCATATATAAATCAGGATTATCGTACAATTCTTTTATCACATCATCAAGAGACAGGGAGTGCTCTAAATCGTTATTTATTTTATTATTGGCAAGTTGCCAGTTACAACTGTTCCGAAAGAATGTTGGAGGCGTTCCTTTGTTACATAGGACGATCGAAGCGGCATATACAAATCAGGATTATCGTACAATTCTTTTATCACATCATCAAGAGACAGGGAGTACTCTAAATCGTTATTTATTTCATTATTGGCAAGTTGCCAGTTACAACTGCCCTCTGACGATTGTTCATCGTCAAGGTTGATTACAAAGGGTACAATGTCGTTTAAAATATAACCTCCATTGTAATCAAATCCGGCTTCGGTATCAGCTTCTTCTCCGCTGACCATGCCATGGGCTGATGATTCAGTATCGGATTCGTTACCATAAAGGAGAGAATCAGTGAAATAATTCTCATACCCTTTGAATGGTTGCTTATCCGCGACCACCGTCCTAACCTTATTATCAGCGTCGACATATTTCAAACACTGATGGAGAGTGGAGGGGATTATAACGTTACTATGGATCCAAGGCCGACCCAATAGTAAGTTATATGAAGTCTCGGCATCGATCACATAACATGTGACTTCTGTCTTCAAATCTCCTATTTGACGTTTTACCCAGATTTTACCCAAAGGTCTTGACCCGCTGGTATTGAATCCGTAGATAACAGTGCCCGTGCCTGTGGACGCCAACTTGCTAACTGGAATACCGAGGAAATGCATCAAGCGAAGCAACATAATACTCACAGTAGAACCCGAATCCACTTGGATTCGGTTGACTTTGCTGGAGCCAATGTACCTAATGAAATATAGGGGTCGATCATGGTTTGAATTCTTCGTCTGCATATCCTCTTTGGTGAAAGTAATGCAGGGAAGGTTTTTGGCCGCTATATTGCAGTGTTGAATTAACGGTCCTGGCTCTTCAAGTGCCGTCTTGATCCGAGTAAGGAACACTTCTGAATTGGCCAAGGCTTCTTGCAAGGCTTCCCTTGTTTCTTTAGACAACCGTAGCAACTCATACAATGTTATCCGCGCTGGGATGTTAGCTAGCTGAGTCATAATATCGAAGACGTGCGGAGTATTCGAGCTTTCCGGTTTATCTCTTCCAATCGGACGGTTGATACGAGACTGCTTCGGATTCTGAACCTCCTGGGGCCTCTTTTCTTTCTGTTTATCAACCGGCTGTCGTCGAACTTCTTCAACCGGTTTAGGAGTTGTAACCACACCCAGCTCTGTGAGAGTTTTGGCTGGTCCCCGTTTAGTCACCCCCTGCTCAGCTAACTGATCACTAGGTGATGGATAGTTAAAGTGATACTCATTTCCGCTTCTAGTGGCGAAGACTTCCTGTTCTTCTTCGGAGAGCGGGAAAGTAGGGGCTTCATTACCATCTTCTTCGAAGATCGCGGAGGTAGCATTGCAAGACTTGCCTTTACCCTTCTTGGTCGAGGAAGTCGTCCACTGATCGTCTTCAATTAGATCGGGATGAACCCATAGGATTTCGCCGTTTGGGGCTGTGTGTGGCACAAGTCCTTTTTGACGCTGTCCATGTGGGTTGTCGTTTACTATCTTCATTCCTACTTTGGTGATGCGCTCTGGTTTAAACCATGCTGTGGGCACCGATCCAAAGCTGATTGATACTGCATTTGCTCCGACATTCTTGGACGGCTTCGGAGTTATGACGCCTACATCAATTAACACCTGGATTTTATCCTTGAGGTGGTAGCATGACTTTGTAGTGTGATGGACCGCTCTATGGTATGAGCAATACTTCGGATCCGTCACTTTGCTCGCCCCTTCTTGATCCACGATCGACGGCAGCTGGATTTTGTTGTTCTCCAACAGGTACTTGAAGATGTCGGGCACTTCGTCATCTTTGAAAGAGTACACTTTAGGAAATCTTGGCTCCGAAGATTTCTGCTTCTGAGGCCGTTGTTGCCATTGCGACTGCGATTGTTGTGGCGCTCGCTGTTGTGGCTGTTGCTAAGGTTACAATTGGAAAGTTTGATTAGCATCAACTGCATTAGTATGTGCCTTACCTTTCCCTTGTAGGACGAAGTTCTGTTTTGGAGCATTCATCGCCGGTTGGCCTCTTTCCGCCTTCTTCCTTCTGATGAATCGCTCGGCTTGCTCTCCTCAGACCTTCAAATCCTTCCATGTCTTGGACGGTGCTGTCCCCATTGCTTCCAACACGTCCAACGCGAGGTTGTTGTGGTAAGTCTAGAGAATGAATTCCTCGGTGATCGGGTCCCGACAGTTCATCGCCTTGTTCCGGAACCTTTTGACGAAGGTGTTAACCAATTCCCCGTCTTTTTGTTTCTCATCCAGCAACGACCCGATGGATATCTCGGTATCGTCATCGAAGAAGTTAGCAAGGAATTTAGTCTCCATGTCATCCCAGCTATTCATGCTTCCTAGGTTGAGGCGATGAAACCAATCGAAGGCGGCTCCACGAAGAGTGCCAACGAAGGACCGTACCATCAGAGGCTCATTACCAGAGATAACCCCCAGGTGCGATTTGAAGTAAATCAAATGCTGAGTGGGTGAACCCATCCCATTAAACGGCGTGAAGTTAATTAGATTGAACTTCGCCGGATATGGGATCGATTCCCATTCTCTTGGGTATGGACAAGGAATGCATGTTTTCTTCATCTCTTGAGCGGAAATCAATGTATTGATTTTGCTCTCGAGGTTTTTGATCTTCAAGCTTTCACATGTGTTTTCACTAGCATTCTCGTTACCACCCCCTGCATTAACGGGAGGATTATTGGCATCATGAGCCTCATTCGCATTTGTGTTCTCATCTTCCAGATTAACCTGGTTACGACGACTTGGCTCGCCTTGCTGGTTCGTCAATGCTTGGATTTGTTGGTCATGCATTTCTCTCATGTTCTGCATGTCCATCTGCATTTCGAACCTGAAGCTCTCCTGTTGTTTAGCCATGGCCTCTTCAAGCATCTTGGCCACTTGTTCTGCACTTATCATAAGTGCCTCGCGGGGTTGTCCCTCGCTGGATACCGTATTATCTGATGCAACCGTGGAGCCGGCATCAGATTCTTTATCTTCTGAAGGTAGTCTTATCCGAACCCTACCATAAGTTGCTCGTTTGATGGTTCCGGACTGCAGACGGGGTTATACGCCGGGGTGCTTTCAGAATCGACTCGAGATTATCCCGTGCTGATGTCCCCTTGCTGGTCATATTGGTGGTGACCCTCGGAAATTCTCCATCTTCAACCACCGTTCTTCTTCGTCGGAAACGCCTCGGCCTTGGTTTTGGCATTTCGGTACTAAGTCTTTCGAAAACTGAAACTCTTTCAGGAACTGTATTGGTGCAGTTGCACTCCGACAATACTGCCCGAATGAGTTTAGAACAGGGGCATTGGGTCTCTAGTCCTCGAGGACTCCTCTTCCTGGTTTTTCTCGTACTCCCATCACGATAGTACAACTCGTCAGCTTGACAGTCGGAGTAACCTATCGTGTGTGGGCACGACTTCTAAGGTATAACGTTATCGTCATCAGACAATAATGTTTTCTTCTGAGGACGAACTGCCTTCTTTGGGCTTTCAAAAGTTACACGCCTCGAAACATACCTTTGTGGGCGTGAGTTCTGGGCGGGCTCCTGGACTTCAATGCGCAAATTGGTGCGCTTAGATGCCCTGATCTCTTTGTCATGTTGAGGGTGGCGGCGACCCCCAGCATGTTGAGTCGTTCGGGGCTTCTTCATCGGGCCCAAACATTCTTGAACTGGAGCTTTGCATTGTCCATCGGGAAGTGGACCGAGGCGCTCCAAAACTGACTTCTTTCTTCGGGATGATTCTGCGTGATCTCTCGGAGTAGCCATGGGAATTATCGGTGATTTAGAGTGTTTCGCCGGAGGTTGAACTTTTGCTGAAGGCTGCAAAGGTTGCTCTTTAGCCTGAATCGCCGCTTTAGACTTTGGCCTCCAGACTTGGCGGGTTGGTGGTAGTTTTTTGCCCACTTCCTTCTGCAGTCTTCTGCGGTCTTCCTGGACTTGAGCCCGTGCTTGTGCTGACATTGCGCGGCGCTTGCGAATGCGCTCATCAAGCGTTGAACGATTCCGTTTGACACGGATCCATTCGTTCGTATCGGTCGTTGAGGCTGTTTGCCTCTCCTGTTCTTCAGATCCGCGTGATAGCGGACTCCATCGGTGGACTCCATCGCCTTTGCGAGTTGCCGTGCCAGGCGTTGACGTTGCCTCTGGCGGGCTCTCTTCGAGAGAGTCACAACGCCCTCAACGGTGGAGGCATTGGTGAGAACAGGTTTGACCTGGTTGGAGGTCGGTGTAACTTCACCCGACGCAACTTTGGCGTCAGTTGGGGTGAGATCTTCGTTGGCATTTTGCACTTCTTCATACCAACAAACTTTTCTCCTGGAGGAGAACTTCTTGGACTTGCGAGGGGAGGTGGATCCGGACGAGGATGACAGATACTCCTCGAACTTTTGCTGGTCGAATTCATACTCGACCTCCTCCTCGACCGAGATTGAGATCCGCGGCTGCGACGCGACGATCTCGGCAGCGAGATCAGAAGGTCGTGGGTTCGGCTCCCACTGTGGTCGCCAGATTGTTCGTGAAAAAAAATTATAGCTTTCATTGACGTTATTGTGCTCTTTGGCAATTGTTTATCGATTACACAAAGATCCGGTCTTTTTATAAGATCCGGTTACAACGAGATCAAAAGAAAATAAAAATTACAACTTTTTCTTATTTGTCGAACAAATCGCGAGCTCCTGTTTTGCGGTCACTCGCTTTTGTGGGTTCGTCGCCTGCGCCAAGGTTAATCCGTGGACCACCGCACGATCGTGTTATCTCACGAAGGAAATAACAGCCGGGGGTACTATTTCACCAAGGAAATAATAGCCTTCTCGGAATCAAAAACCAAGTT
This sequence comes from Asparagus officinalis, assembly GCF_001876935.1. NCBI lineage: Eukaryota > Viridiplantae > Streptophyta > Magnoliopsida > Asparagales > Asparagaceae > Asparagus > Asparagus officinalis. The sequence goes on from NC_033795.1 coordinate 46,500,204, forward strand.
TTGATCCGAAGTATTACCGTGTGGATCTCAGATCTGATCTTCCTCTTTCGAAATCCTGCCTTTTCTGACGTGGATGCTCGCCAAGAACCAGATCTGAAAATGTCCAAGTCTTCAAAGCTTCAAAATTTCAAAGTTGAGATCTTAATCCAGCAGAGTTTCGGCTCCAAAAGTTCTAACCTCTCAACAATGAGCCTTCCCCCTCTATTTATAGGTTTTTCAAGTCGGATCTGGGCTCAGATCTGAGCCCAGATTCATGGCTCTGCCAGGTGGCTCGGCCGGCCACCTTGGTGGCTCGGCCACCGAGCCACCAAGAGGTGGCTCGGTGAGCCACCAAGGTGGCTCGGCCGGCCACCTTGGTGGCTCGGCCACCGAGCCACCTTTTGGTGGCTCGGTTTTGGCCGAGTCCTCCAAGTGTTGGTTTTCGACGTTTTTTTTTCCGGCGTGCGGTTCGTTAACCTCGTCGCCTCGTTAATCAGCTTCGTCGCATCTCACTTAGCTTCGATGTTGCGGTCTAACGATTACGCTTGGATACATCGCCCGATGGTTCGTTGATTTGTTGAATCACCGTGCCGAGCTGTGTTAAGGGACCTATAGGCAGTTTTATACGCCTACAGTGCTCGGGGTCTCGGGTCAGCAGGGAGGTGGAGGCTGATGGCGGTGGGTTCTCAGGCGGTTATAGCCATGGGGGTGAGAGGCGGTCGCGGGGAGAGAACAGTGGTGGCGACAGGATCTCGAGTTGGGTGGTGGTCGAGGGGGTTTCTAAAGGGCAGCGTGAGGTAGAGGAGATGGTCGTGACGATGGCTGCGAGCGCGGCGCTCAAGCTCGGGGGCTTGGCGGGGTTCAACGACGAGGAGGCGCTGGTCGGAGGTAGGTGGTCGGAGTTGAGAGGTGATGGGCTGCGATGGTGGGAGCGGTGGTCGGAGGCGGATCGGGTGGTGAAGGGATTGATGGGTTTTCGGGGAGAGAGAAAACAAAAGGATGAAGAAGGGTGGCGGCTGAGATTTGAAAAAAGAGAGGAGAGAGAGAGCCCATATACATATATACATATTTATATAGAGAAAATTAGGGTTTTGATATTTAACTAAATAATTAAAATAATTAATTATGGGTACTTAAAAAATTAACTAATTACAGAATAATTATCTACAAATAAAAATGTACATGTTCTGATAATACAACAAATGATACGAAATAGTCAAAATATACACATATTATATAATTAAACGAGAATAATTAATATTAAAAATATTTCTATTTATATATAAAATCAAATAATTATAGGACAATTACGTACACAGTATAACGTACTAGTTGTGTTAATACGACAGTTGATACGTAATTGAAGAAATAATATAACAAATTACAGAAATAATACGTAATTAATAATACAACATAATACACGAAATAATACGTAATAGTAACAATAATACAACATATTATTTAAAATAGTACGTAATAGTATTAATAATACAATAGATTAATTCTAAAAATTTTCACTGCACGAAATTAATTTATAATATTAAAATTATTTAAATAAATATAAATCATAGACTTTAAAATCATAGAAAATTGTAGAATTTCGAGAAAAATATAAATACTCTTTTAAAAATCATAATTAAATATTTTAAAATAGTAGAAAATTATTTTAACTAGTATCAAAATTTACGGTCCTTACAGATCTTGGTGGCCTTTTGAACACCTCTTCTTTTTGTAATTCTTTTGTTTTATGCACAAGGATCTAGGCATGTGCAAGAAGTGTGCGACGCTTCTTAATGCGCTCCTCAAGAGTGGAACGGTTCTGTTTGACACGAACTCATTCGTTAGTAGGTGGTTGGGAGGAGGCTCCCGGAGCTCGCTGTGGCGATGGTTTAGCCATTTGGCGTCTCCTGGACTTCAGATTTGCTTGGTAGCGAAGCCCATCCACTTGCTCCAAAGACTTAGAGAATTGATGGGCAAGACGTTGACGACGCCTTTGACGAGCCCTCTTCGACAAATTTGGCATGCCTTCAATAGTCAACTCCTTAATGGATACAGTGTCCGGATTTGTGGATTTGGCTTCATCGAATGCTATCGGGTCATCGCGAGGTGCAACTACAGCAGCAGCGGCGGAGAGATCGTCTTCTTGGGTATTCAGATCTAAAGACCAACGGATCTTCCGGGAGGAGGAGGCCTTCCTGCACTTGCGAAGAGAGGCAGATCTGGAGGAGGAGGAGGAGACATACTCCTCGAACTTTTGCTGGTCGAATTCGTATTCGACCTTTTCGTTCATCGGGATCTTAATCGTTGGCTGCGGCACGATAGTCTCGGTAGCGAGGCTGTTGGTTCCCACTGTGGTCGCCAGCTTGTTTAGGGAAAAAGTTGATATATTCATTGCGGTGTTCATTACAACTTCAAATGTTACAATGAAAACAAAAGTTAGTCTTTTTATAAGACCCTTATACAATGAAAACAAAAGAAAATACAACTCTCGTCAAATAGCGTAACGGGTGTTTATCGCCTGCTGCTCGCGTGAGATCATAGCCTGTGATGGGGACGTTGATGTCCATAGACCACCAAACGATCAGATCAGATCCGGAGCTTCGTTGATTCATGAAGGAATCACGAAACCTAAGCAATTATCTCGGCAACAGTGAGATAATCACTCTTCTCGAGATTACCGTAACGGGACAATCTCAAGGCAAAGGACCGGGAAGTGTAGATCTGACGAGCTCCTCTTCTTTATGCCAACGAACTCGATCCAATCTCCTCCTCTCTTCTAAAACAGCAGGGCTTCGCCAACGCTCGACAATTCCAGATCTGAAAAATAAAAGCTCTGAGGCTGTATTTATAGGCTTCGGGAGCTCTGTTTTTAGATAAGAATGGTTGATTCACTCATATCCTTAGTTGTAATTACTTAACCACATTCTTGGATGATATCTTATCAGTTGGAACAAATCCAAATGATTAATGGTTGAAAAACAGCTTAAATCTGCCAAAAATAGTATTTTTGGGCTGCGGACACCCATGGATGTCTCAGCCAAGCATTGACTGAGACACCATTTGGTGTCTCGTCCAAGGTTTGGCCGAGACGCCACTTGGTGTCTTGGCCAAACTTTGGCCTGAACTTGGTTTCACGCGTTCTGTCCGTTTCTGTCGTATCTTTATCGTCCGAACTCGGAATTACGTGGTTCAAGATGCGTCGGAAAGCTAACGAGGAGATCTATGAGTTTTCATGATTAAATAATATGTGGAGTAAATGAGACACGAGAGGCGCTTCATCTTTTGTAAGCGATGCGTAGCTCCCGATCTATTCGTGTTTCTGTTATTCCGAAGTTCCGTTACTTTGCATGGTTCGTTGACTCACTTCATGCGCTTGTCGACATCAATTAAGCTTCTGTGATTCAGATAGTAACATTCATCATCTTCTCTCTGTCTCAAGCCACATGTGGGAATTCATGGGCAATTTTTAACGCGTACATAGACTTTGTTGGTTAAGATGTTCTATATGAAATTGATTGTAATAGACTTTGTGACTAAAAATGGATTATACTTTATTTTAGGAATATCATGACATTTACTTTAGATTTGTTTTGGTTCTTTCATTGACCTTTTTTCTGTAAATATTATATGTGAGAAATGTTGTTCTTTAATTAGTGGAATTATGGTTGTGCTTTTGCTTGTTAAAATTTACAAACTCGATGTTATTAGCCACTCAAGTTTTTGTGTTAGGAAATTGCCAAATTTTTTTTAAATACATGTTTATTAACCTGTTACTTCCCAGGATATGAATGATACTAATATTGAATAATTATGCTTGAACTGCATCGTTGTCTAGAGTTTATTCAGAATCATCTTTCTTCACATTAGATTATGAATAACTTGCAAGTCCAAGACCATGTAAGATTATACGTAAATTAGAGTCATCGTAAATTTGACTAAATTTTCTTGAGTTAAGATTGTGCAAACATGTTCGGTAACTTGTAAATTTTTTTGAAAATATGATAGAGCCATAATTTAATTTAATTATTTCTTGTAAATTATTTAAAATCTAAATCTAATTCTAAAAAGTATGAATTAAATTTATGTTGTGATAATTTTCTTCCTCTTTTTCTCAGAAAGGTAACATAACCAGAGAAAATGACTTTCTTATGAATTTTCTTCTAACTTTCCTTACAATATTCTTTCTAACCAAATAATAAAAAGAATATCATTTTTTTTCATTTTCTTTTCCCTCTAGTTCTACATCAATCTCACTTTCTTTGCTTTTATTAACACCCTCATCAGTCTCCATGATATGCTTTCCTTTATTTGTGAAAACGGCGAAGGAATTAAGAAAAATGTGAAGAATAAGCAAAACATACTCCACCACACCCTGGTGTGGTGTCTGCCACACCGGTGGTAGAATCTGCCCTATTTGTCATGAGTGTGGTGTTTACCATACCCTGGTGTGACAGAATCTTCCATGTTTGTTATGGGTATGATGTGTGCCATACCAGGATGTGGCAGACTCGTTTTTAGAATCCTAATCTACTTGGAATTGTGTTTTGTTATAAATAGAACCATGTTTTTAGGGTTTCTGAAGGAGAGAATTAGCATTGTTTTGATCACTTTGAGATGGAGATATTGTGAGGGGGTTGAGAGCTTTGGTTAGGGTTATATTTAAGTGATTTTATTAGTTGTAACCCGTTGTATTTCTTCACCATATAGTGAAATCTCCCCATCCTCTCCACGTGGACGTAGGAAATTTCCGAACCACATAAATTCTTGTGTTCGTGTGTGATTTTGGTCGTTATTTTGTGAATTGCACTCGTGTTTGGTTTTTGTTTTCTTCTCTCATTGCTCCCTGACTCGTTTGGTTGTCGAGCACGCTTCCGCACGGCATGCAACAAGTGGTATCAGAGCATAATAATTGGTATCAGAGCTTAGATTCCAGATCTAGGGTTTTGGATTAGGTTGAGGAAGATTTAGGTTGAAGCTTGGTTTTTTGAGTTCTAGGCTTCGGTGGAGTTAGGGTTTGAAGTTATCGTTGAAGATCTCGCTTTCTTCGTGTGGTTAGGAGTTCTATTTGGAATCTAATCTAGGGTTCAGTTGGGTAACTTCTAAATTCTATAAATTCGTGTGGTTAGGAGTTCTATTTGGAATCTAATCTAGGGTTCAGTTGGGTAACTTCTAAATTCTATAAAGTTTGAATCTTTCTTTGCAATTTGGAGTTTGTGATTATGGGTGAAGAAGTTGGTCAAAGCAGCAAGATGACGGGTACAGTTCAAGTTGGTTTTCAGAATACTAAGATTAGTATGGTGAAATATGACGGCAAAATTAATTTTGGTTTATGGATGAGTGACGTACAGAATGCGATCAATGCTCAAAATTTGGAGGAGACCATCATGGTTGATGAGAGGCCACCTAAATATGAAGAAGAGATATGGAAAAAGATGAATAGGAACGTTTGTGGGGTGATCAGGTCTTGTTTGGAATAGGAGCTAAAATATGATGTGATTAGGGTAACGTCTGTAATGAAGATGTGTAAAATTCTCAACAATAAGTACCTTACGAAGATTGTTGAGAACCGTTTGCACTTGTTGCAAAGATTATTCAGATTTTAGATGTTCAGAGGCACCTTGCTTGTGGCTCATGTGAACAACTACACTAAGTTGTTGTCGGATTTAGTGAACGTGGATGAGAAGATCACGGATGAGTACAAGGCTATTATTATTTTTGGCTCCTTACAGGATGAGGAGTATGATAACTTCGTGCTTACTTTGTTGAATGAGAGATCTTCTATCACTTATAGTGATGTGACTTAACGCATTGACGAACTACGATTTGAGGAGGAAGGTTAAGAAGACTTTCCGTGCTAGTACTTAAAGAGAGGCCTTGTCGACGAAAGGTAGAAGCTCATATCCGAAAGGTGGAAATAGAGGAAGGTCAAAGTCAAGAGGTCGTCACTAGCTAGGAAAGAACCAATGTGCTTTTTGCAAGGAACAAGAGCATTGGAAAAGAGATTGTCACAAGGTCAAAGAGAAGGACAATGGCAAGAAAAAGGGCCCGAAGGTCAATGATGTGAATGTTACGAACGGCGATGATTCCGATGATTCGAGCTTTTCACTTTTGATTACTTCGGTGGTGAACCATTTGGATGTATCGGATTGTATGCTTGATTCTGATGCTACTTATCATGTGACCCCTAGGCGAGATTGTTTTGTATCATTTGAGAGACTTAATGGGGATGTTGTAGTCATAGAAAATGATCAATCATGTGACATTTGTGGGATAGGTACCATGCGAATTCGGATGCATTATGGACTAGTCCGCGAATTGAAGGAGGTGAGTTCGTTCCTCAGCTGAAGAAGAATCTTATCTTAGTTGTAGCTTTGGAGGCGAAGGGATTCAAGGTGACTTTTGAGGACGCTATAGCAAAGGTTACTAAGGGATCTTTAGTGGTGATGAAGGGAGTCCACAGTCAGAACTTATATTATCTGATGGAGAGCACTGAGGTTAGCCAGGTTGTTTCAGCTATTTCAGAGGTGGACATGAGCAGGCTTTGACACTACAGGTTGGGACTACAAGAGAGAAGTCACTGCAGGCTTTGTGCAAGCAGTGGCTATTGAAAGGAGCCAAGAGTGGAAAAGTGGATTTCTGTGAGCATTGTGTTCTTGGCAAGAAAACGAAGGTGAAGTTCAAGACTGCTATTCATAGGATTAGGGGCATCTTAGACTACGTGCACACAGATATTTGTGGTCCCACCAAGACGGTATCACTTGGTGGTCGACATTAGTTTATCACGTTTATTGATGACTATTCTAGGTGTTGTTAGGTGTACACCATGAAGCATAAGAATAAAGTCCTAGATTTGTTTGTGGAATGGAAGAAGAGATTAGAACTGTAGACTGGGAGAAAGATCAAGACGTTATGATTCGACAACGGCGGCGAGTACACTTCAGATCCCTTTCAGCAGCTATATTGAGACGAGGGCATAGAGAGGCACTTCACAGTTAGTCATACACCATAGCAGAATAGGGTGGTAGAGAGGCTGAATCGGTATTTACTGAAAAAGGTCAGATTCTTATTGGCGCATAGTGGTTTGGAGAAGATCTTTTGGTCTGAGGTACTTTGATATGCGAGCCACCTCATTAATAAGCTTCCTTTATCTGCGATTGAGGGGAAAACATCTATAGAGATGTGATCAGGAGAGATAGCACATGACTATGACCAGCTCAAGGTATTTGGTTACCTTGTATATTATCATATTAGAGCTGATAAGTTGGAACCTCGAGCTAGGAAGGCCATATTTGTAGGATTCAAATGTGGTGTTAAGGGATACAAGCTTTGGGATCCAGTTGATAAGAAAATTGTGCTGAGTAGGGACATCACATTCGATGAGGCTTCTATCTTGAAGCTTCTCAGCTCTCATCAGGTGGAGAGCAACCTGACAGAGGAGATATCACAGGTGGTGGAGATCAATATAGCTCCACAGTGTCCAGATAGTGCAGTATCTATTAGAGTACCGACTGAGGTGACGCCAGGCGAGCACGAAGGTGTCAAAAAAGATATGGGTACTGATGTGCAGGATCAGGGGCTGACGGTTCAGGTTCAGGATTCTATTGTGGTTCGGAGACAGAGGAGAGATATACGGGTGCCAGCACAAAATGCTGATATAGTTACGTATGCACTTCCGATGGAGAGTATCGATGAGATGGTGCCTACTACATTCATAGAGGCCGAGCAGAGTTCGGAGGCTGATTCGTGGTAGGTAGTTATGCAGGAGGAGATGGAGTCTCTTCATAAGAACAATACATGGGAGCTTGTTGAGCTTCCAAAGGGACGAAAGGCAATTGGTTGCAAGTGGGTATACATGAAGAAGGAGGGCATTGAGGGCACTCCATTGAGGTTCAAAGCTAGGTTGGTTGCAAAGGGCTATGCACAGGAGGAAGGTATTGACTATAATAAGGTTTTCTCTCCGATGGTGAAGCACTCTTCGATTCGGATTTTGCTAGCTTTGGTAGCACGGTATGGATTAGAGTTAGATCAGTTAGATGTGATGACGATATTTCTTCATGGTGATCTTGATGAAGAAATATATATGACTCAGCCATTAGGATTCTGAGCTGCAGGGAAAGATAAGTTGGTTTGCAGGTTAAAGAAATCGCTATACGGTTTGAAGCAGTCTCCTCGACAGTGGTATAGGCAATTTAATGGTTTTATGCTTGGACATTCGTACACTCAGAGCCAGTTTTATCCTTGCATGTATTTTTGCAAGTTAAGAGGAGGTACGTGCATTTATTTGTTGTTTTATGTCGATGACATGTTGGTTGCCTCTACTTCCAGGTCGGTTATAGATGAGTTGAAAGTTCAGGTTTCAAATGATTTTGAGATAAAGTACTTGGGTGAGGCCAAACGTATTTTAGGGATGGAGATCGGCAGAGACAAGAAGAATGGTAGAATTTGTTTGACACATGTGGCTTATTTGAAGAAGGTTCTACAGTGATTTCATGTTAGTATGGATACGAAGCCAGTTAGTGTACTATTGAGAGCCAATTTGAAGCTTTCAGCTGGTCTTTCACCGAAGTCAGTTGAAGATCGAGAGTTGATGTCAAAGACTATATATGCGAGTGCGGTAGGGAGCTTGATGTAAACGATGGTATGTACGAGATCGGATTTGTCACAGGCGGTGAACATGGTTTCAAGATACATGTATGATCCAGGAGTGGGTCATTGGGACGCCGTGAGATGGATTTTGAGGTACATTAGAGGTATGCTCAATGTTGGTTTGGTTTATGAGCGGGACACTATAGGTGGGCAGCTATGCATTGGGTATGTTGATTCGGATTATGCCGGGGATTTGGATAAGCGCTAGTCACTTTGACCCATGCGCCGGTGTGTTAGAGATGCACCTTACAGTCGATGGTGGCTTTGTCTATGACGAAGGTAGAATATATGGAGATTACAGAGGCTATGAATGAGGCTATTTGGCTTCAAAGACTTTTGGAGGAACTTGGTATATCACAGCCGTCCGTCACTATTCATTATGATAGAATGAGTGTTATCTATTTGGTGAAGAATTAGTTTTTTCATGCGAGGCCGAAGCATATTGATGTTCGTTATCACTTCGTTCGGGATGTTTTTGAAGATGGCGATGTGGAGATTATGAAAGTCCACACGAAGGATAATCCGGAGGATATGCTCACAAAGATGGTTCCGAGTAACAAGTTTGATCATTGTCAAAACTTGTTGCATATTCGTGATTATTGAGGTCGTTGACGGCCATTTGGATGAACTACGGGCAGCTTGATCCCTTAGGAGAGGGGGTACATAGGCAACCACATTGGTGCAGCCGAGTTTGGAGAGACGACGCATTGGTGCTCATGTTGTTGTCAGCTCAGTGTTGGGAACACTTCACCGATGTGAAGAATTGTGAAAGCGATGAAGGAATTGAGAAAAACGTGAAGAATAAGAAAAATAGACTCCACCACATCCTAGTGTGGTGTCTGCCACACCGATGGTAGAATCTGCTCTGTTTGCTATGGGTGTGGTGTCTGTCACACCCTGGTATGACAGAATCTGAGCTGTTTGTTATGGATGTGGTGTGTGCCACACCAGGGTGTGACAGACTCATTTTTAGAATCCTAATCTATTTGGGATTGTATTTTGTTATAAATAGAATCACGTTTTTAAGGGTTTCTTAAAGAGAGAATTAGCATTGTTTTGAGCACTTTGAGAGAGAGATATTGTAAGGGAGTTCAGAGCTTTTGTTAGGGTTATATTTGAGTAATTTTGTGAGTTGTAATCCATTGTATTTTTCCTCCATATAGTGAAATCTCCCCCATCCTCTTCCCGTGGACGTAGGCAATTGCCGAACCACATAAATTCCTGTGTTTGTGTGTGATTTTGGTCGTTATTTTATGAATTGCACTCGTGTTTAGTTTTTGTTTTCTTCTCTCATCACTCACCGACTCGTTTGGTTGTCGAGCATGCTTCTGCATGACGCACAACAAGTGGTATCAGAGCACAACATTTTTCTCTTGTTCTCCGTATTAAACTTATCCACCAATTTAGGATCTTTTGCATCATCATCATTCAATGCCTCGGTGGGATCAATTTTATAAGTTTCATCTTTCACTAAGCCGTCATCATTAGTACAAGTATTTTCATTGTTGGTATAGAAAGTGGTGATGGATTTGGTATAGTAAGGGTTATACTTGTTCGTATAGGAAATGGTGATTGATTTAGCATAGTAGGGGTTACGCCATTGCCTTGGCCCTTAACGAAATCTCTTCGTCTTTCAAGAGTTAATTTCTTTCTCACTCTTGTTAGTACTACTCTTATGGGGCTAATGTAAAACCCTGATAATTTATGAATAATATAATTAATGTGTGATAAATTATGATATGTGGATATTTAGTATGATAAATATCATTTAATGGTATGTGACTATAATACCATGTGTTTTGAGTATGAACGAGTTAATACATGAGAGAGAGAAGAGTTGAAACATGCACAAATGGCCAAACACATGAGTATCTAGAAATGCCCAGTCCGGTCGATCGTCACGGTCGATCGCGATTATATATATATATATATATGAGTTTTTCACATTTTATTCAGTATTCCTAAGAACCCTAACAGCCACCAAACCTCCCAAACCCTAGTTTGATTTCTTGGGGAAGATTGGAGGTTTTCAAGTTGGGTTTTTTGTTGATTTTTAGCTTTTGGAGTGGAGATCTCCTTCGACGTTACTTCTAATATGTTTTCCTATAACCCCAGGCGAGTATCATCTCTGTTAATCCCCCTCCCAGTTTTAGAAAGGTTTTTAAAGAGATTTAAACATGTTTTGTAGAGCCTAAACAACCAGATTATGTATAAAAGACAACTCTTTTGTATTATATGTATAAAGATTAGGTCTTTTCATGCTAAAAAGGTTGAGCACGAATTTTACAGATGTATTTAAGATCTGAAGATGATTTTAAAATGTTGTTAATCTAAAGAAAGAAGTTTGATTTATCGTTTTGAGCTTTTATGCATGTTTTAGGGTTTTGAATATAAATCTAATGCATAAAATCATGGTTATACATGTTGAGTTTGTTTCCAGATGTTCCTATCTGCTGTGGCATGTTTGCATGCAAGTTTTATGAAGTTTTAAATATGTTTATATCAAGAAAACACAACGTGAACACGACACACACACAAATCTGTGAAAAACTAGAATTTCGGTTCACGGTCGACCGCCACGGTCGATCGCGTGCAGGACAGAGACTTGGGTAGTCTTTGGAGCCTGTCGCGGTCGACCGCCATGGTCGACCGCCATGGTCGACCGCCAGTATGTTTTGGCTGTGCATATTTATATGGCTTGGTTTTGGTTTGTCGAGCAGATTTCTCAATCTAATGATGATAGACTATTATGTTAGTGATTGTTTAACACCTGGGATGATGGTGAACTTCAAATGGAGACACGCACACCGAGATTTGTGCATGTATACTAGATGGTGTTAGATTGACACACTTTCGACATGAGTTAAATTGATAAACACATATGAATAATGTTGTTCTATACATATCCAGAAATAGGGAGATGAAACCTATCTGTCGTAGAATGATTGAGTAAGAGTATTACAAAAGTATTATTATTACACGTATCCGGAATAGGGAGATAATAAATCCTATTGCCGCAGAGTGATTGAGCAAGAGCATTACAAGAGTATCGCTATAGCACAAGATGATGCACACATAGATATTTGATCTGTTATAAGTTTTACTTCCATGATAGACTACCCATGAGTAGGGTACTTACTTTGATATTTTGATACACCTATTATGGACGGCAGTTAAATTTTGTTTTGATTTGGTTGGCATCCTCTTATATTAGAGCAGGCTACTTGGATGTACATCGAGATGAGATATTTATTATTTATGTTAGAGATTGGAGTATGTTTCCTTGACTATTTGTTTTTTATTCATAAAGAGCTATATGAATGATTTGATATATGTATGTACTGACTCTATTTTCTTATATACTCCTACCTCTTCCCCTGGGGAGAGGTAGTAATGATCTCGCTAGCACTTTGAAGCTTATTGTTTTCCTCTCTTTCAGGCAGCGAGTCTGGCACACGGAGAGTCATAGGTTGATGGGACATCTTAGTTGTCCATTTAGCTATTTATTATATTTTATAGTTATTACAGAACTTCACATGTAGTTGATTATTTTCAGACTCTAGATTGGTATTTTATTTTAGAGTTGAGAACTCTTGTGAGACTTTGTTTATTTGATTCGTTGTATTTGAGATTCAGTTCAGACTCAGAGATATATCTACCTCATTTTGAGATTCAGTTCAGACTCAGAGATATATCTACCTCATTCTAGTTGGGCTCATTATTAATACTTCTTATATTTCTTCTGTGTATATTTTCAGTGTTGTTCGATTTTGATTATTTACTTGTTTGTAACTTCATCTATTTATTGTTTCCACTAGAGAGATAGTGATTATGATGGTGAAACATATCGTAGCATGGTGTTTGGTGCTTGGCAGGTTTGATAATTCGGGTTTCACCTGGGACTGCAGCCTTGTGTGAACCCTGGGGCGTCACAGTTGGTATCAGAGCTCTAGTTCTAATATCCTTAGGATCATTCTTGTATCATATCGTGGAGTTAGGATAGAGTTTCCTAGGGATTATATATACAGTCCGCTAGGAATTCCTAGTATGAGTAAGGGCGTATTATATATATATATGTACGCGGAAAATCTACAAAAAAAAATTTTATGAACTATTTGCTTGACTAATAAAGCATGATATGAGACATATGTGATATGATTTACTTATTGGTATATGTTATATGCTTCATGCTTAAGATCCTATTTACTGCGTAGTAATCTTTACTTTGGAATTATAGATGTCAGGAAGAGGTCGTGGACGCCGAGTGACTAGTGTTCAGGGAGTTGAGCAGGAAGATAGGGAGCCCGAACCACAGCAGGCTCCGTAGTACTTAATGGATCTCATAGCACCATTGGCAGCTCGTATGGCGGCTATTGAGGAGCAGTTAGCAGTCCAGGTTCGTCAAGAGACTTCCATTCATGAAGAGGCACCCATACAGGAGTGATACGGGTGTATCTTCTCTTCGGAAAAAGCAATCCTCATAGGAGCTTGAGGATAGGTGATTCTCATGATATCTTGAGAATAGAGGCGTGGTTGGAGCCATAGAGGACGGCGAAAGAAGTCAGAAGGAGTGGAACGCAGAAGATCAGGAAAAAAAAGGGTCGGGTTCTGGCCAATCGACCGCGGCACCCATGCCGGTCGACCGGAGAAACCTGCACAAGGCAGGGTTTGCAGAAGCGCTCTGGCCGGTCGACCGGACCAGGATTGGCGGTCGATCGGATCGTGATATTTGTCTTTTCCTGGTTCGTTTTGGATTCTATTTTGACAGAGATTCCTGATCCTTTTTGGACTTGTTTATTTACAAGATTACCACCACGTTGTAAACCCTATAAATAGGGATTGTTTAGGGTTCTAAACAAGAAGATTAGAGGCCAAGATGTAGTCCTAAAGGGTTTTAGGTCTAAGTGAAATCCTGATCAAAAGGATTAGGGTTTAGATTGTAATCAGATCTCAGAGAGAAGTGATCAAGAGAAATTCTAATAATTGTATTAGGGTTTAGAGAGAGAGAGTTGAGAGGTTGTTCTCGATTAGTGAGATTGTGAGGGAGAGATTGTAATCTTTTGTTCTTCATAATCTAGAGAAGGTATTTTCCTTCGCCTTATACTGAATTGTTCTTGTGTTTGGTCATCCTCTTCTCAACCCACCTTTTGGTAATTCCGCGACCAAAGAGTGCTCGCACGACGACTTGTATCAGTATTTCTTCAAAACGCGTGCCTCACATGCACGAGCCCAAGCATGAGCTCCATGAAAGCCAAGTTGAACGCAGCCCTCAGTGGCACACTGTTCAATCAAAACACAGACCTCACGAAAGCGTTGATTCTCCAAAACACAACTCTTAGGAGCATATTATCCAATCAAAATGTAACTCTCAGGAGCGCATTATTCAATCAGAACGCAACCCTGAGGGACGTGTTACTCATTTAGAATGCAACTGCTAAGGGAGTGTTTCACCAAAAAAACACAGACCCTAGGCCTGCGTTGCTCAAACAAAATGCGACACTTGTGTTCCCGTCCTCAAACATAGTTCTTGCATTCCAAATGCTGAACGTGGCTCTCGCTTCCCTTCTCCAAACCACGATGTGGTACGTCGCGTCTACTGATGGACAGGAGGTTCCATCTTCAACCTAACATTTAGTAAGAGATTCTGCCCAATTCTCCGATTTAAGGGAATTTTTATCGAGAGAAAGACCGGTGCAACAAGCCACTCATTGATGTCAATGTGAGTGACTTATTTCTGCGGTCCTCTCAGAATGCCAATGTTGTGTTTCTATGCCTAGGCGATCAGTGTTTGATCTATTAGAAGAGATTGTAATCTTTTGCTCTTCATAATCTAGAGAAGGTATTTTCCTTCGCCATAGACTGAATTGTGCTTGTGTTTTGGTCATCCTCTTCTCAACCCACCTTTTGGTAATTCCGCGACCAAAGGGTGCTCGCACGGCGGCTCATATCAAGGAGTCATCTATTCGAGAGGAAATACTGGAGAGGGCACCAGTAGTCCCACCGACACCACCAGTTGATAACGGAGTAGCTGATCAGGAGGCTTGGCTTCGTTTAGTTGAGAGGTATCAGAAGTTGAAAGAACCTGAGTTCCACGGTTCGACGGATTCTATTACTGCACATGATACGGGTGTATCTTCTCTTTGGAACTTAGCGATCCTCATGGGAGCTTGAGGATAAGTGATTCTCATGATAGCATGAGAATAGAGGTGTCAAACAGTACAAGGGAACACAGGAGGAAGCGTGGAACAAGACGACGAGCAGAAAAATCAAAGTATCTAGTTTTCAGCCTGTGAGTCGACTCATAACAGTCATGAGTCGACTCATCAGGTTATGTCGACTCATGACTGTCATGAGTCGACTCATCGCTGGTTTTTGAGTTTTGTCTAGTTTCTGACGAGTCGACTCATCTCAGTCATGAGTCGACTCAACGATGGTTTTTTGGTTCGTTTGGGTTTCTGTTCACTCGAATTCCTGTTGGTTTTGGGTCTGGTTATTTACCAAATTCCCATCCACATTTGTACGTCTATATAAGGGATTGTTTTAGGATTTAAAACAATCAGAGAGTTTAATCAAGAGAGATTAAAATTGTAATTGAGATTTGGAGAGCCTGTTCTTCAATTCTAGAGTGAGATTGTGAGAGATTGTAAATTGCATACTCATAATCTAAAGAAGGTATTTAAACAAGAATTAAGGAAGGAGAATATGTCTGAAGCAGATAACTCAACAAGACTTGATGCCATGGAGAAGCAGATCGAGACGATTGGTTTGACGCTCAGTCAGCTCGTAGGTCTCATTAACAAAGGGGACAAAAGGGAAGAATCTTCTTCGATGGGTAAGAAGAAACTCATCGAGTCTGATGAAGAGAGCGAGAAGTCTGATTCAGAAGAGGAAACTGAGATTGTTAGGACTGCTGGACATCAAGGGGGTAAAAATAATTACCAAAATTTAAAGATAGATTTAAAAGTGGAGATTCCTGTCTATGATGGGAGTGTAAATATGGAGAAGCTCGATGATTGGATTGAGCGTATCGAGATGTACTTCACTCTCTACGTATATTCATCCAAGGAGAAGATCATGTTCACGACGTTGAAGATTTCGGGTCACGCGTTGACGTGGTGGAAGTCCTATTGCAAACAGGAAAAGAAGATGGTGTCGTGGAACAAATTCAAGGAGCTATTGAGGAAGCAGTTCTATCCGGTAGGGTTCCTTGAAGAGCGTTGGTACAAGTTATATGGCTTACGCTAAAGATTCAATCAGACCGTTCAAGAGTCTACGACGGAGTTCCAGCAGCAGGCAATAGTTCTAAACATCGCAATGGAGGAATACTCCATCTTCATGAAATACATGGCGGGTCTGAATGATTACATCCGGAAGGAGATGAAGCTGTTCACGATCGAGACGATTGTAGAGGCTAGCATGAAGACAATTGCCATTGAGGGCAAACAGAAGAAGGGCAATGATACGAAGGGAGATTCCAAACAGTCGGTAGGCAAGTCTAGTGGCCCTCAACATAAGGAAGAGAAGAAGGGTGATTTGGGGAAGGTAGGATTGACATGCAATCACTGCAAGTAGACAGGGCGCATGGCTGATCGTTGTTGGGAGAAGTACCCTCATCAGAAGCCGAAAGGGTTGAAGAAGAAGGAGGAGAAGAAAGCATATGTGATAGCGTAGAGTCCAAAGGAGGTTCCCGGGATGACAGAACCCAACAGCAGCCTCAACCTTATAGCGGGAAAAAAGGCCGCGAATGAAGATGACGACCCGAGGGAGTAGCTCTTTGTTTTGAAGTTGCAGGTCAAGACCAGCTTGGTGGATACCATTATAGATACAGGGAGTCAGAAGAACCTAATATCCGAAGCATTAGTACAGAAGCTGGGATTGAAGACGGTAAAACATCCAAAGACCTATCCATTAGGGTGGATTCAGAAGGAAGCAGGATTGAGTGTGGTGAACCAGTGTACATTCAGATTTGCACTCCATGAGTCGTATATTGACGAGGTCACATGCGACGTGGTTCCGTTTGATGTTTGCCAAGTTATTTTGGGCAGTCCTTACTTGTGGGATAGACACGCGGTATATGATCGGCGGGCCTAAAAGTATACGTTCACCAAAGATGGCGCGCAATTTATTTTTCATTTGGCATCTCTTCCGTAGGAGACGAGTTTGGTGACGGTGACTCAGGCTAAGAGGTTGGTGAATGCGGGCAGGAAGTTCATTTTGTTGTTCATTCGGCCTTATGAAGAGCAGCTGAGTAGGATATGCTTGTCCACTTTGAGCAAGCTTTAGGAGGGAGATCTTGACAGCTTGAAGGCCAAGTACTCGGACTTGTTTTTAGAAATCACAGAACTACCACCACGGCGAGGTGTAGAGCATGAGATTATGTTGACTAGGGAGAGTTCCTTGCCGAACATAGGTCTATACCGCACATCAGTACAGGAGTCTGAAGAGATCAAGAAACAGGTTTAGGAGCTCTTGGAGACAGGAGTGATAGTGCCGAGTTGTTCACCTTGCGGGCCGCCGGTGTTATTGGTGTCTAAAAAGGATGGAGGCTGGTGCATGTGCATGGATTACCGGGCGCTCAACAAGATAACGATCAAGAATCATTACCCACTACCACGGATTGATGATCTTATGGACCAGTTGGGGGGGGAGTGAGGTTCTTCACGAAGTTGGATCTGAAGTCTGGCTATCATCAGGTAAGGATTCTGGAGGAAGACACTTGGAAGATGGTGTTCAAGACCAAACAGGGCCTGTTCGAGTGGTTGGTGATGTCGTTTGGGTTATGCAATGCTCCGGCGACTTTTATGAGGCTCATGAATGATTTGTTGCGACCTTTCATAGAGGATTTTGTGATTGTGTACCTTGATGATATTTTGGTGTACAGCAAGACCTGGGAAGAGCATCTTATTCATATGGAGAAAGTGTTTAGGGTGTTGCAGGACGGACAGCTGAAGCTCAACGGGAAGAAGTGTGAGTTTGGGAAGGACGAGTTGGTGTATCTCGGCTTCATCGTGAGGAAGGGCCAGAGAAGGATAGATCCAGGTAAGGTGGCGGTGATCACGAAGTGGCCGACGCCGAAGACAGTGACTGAGGCTAAGGTTTAGTTCGAGTTAGGGAGGACGCATGAGGAGACTTTTCAGTTGCTAAAGAGGAAGATCTCGGAGGCACCGGTGTTAGCTTTGCCGAATTTGCAGCGGACTTTCGAGGTGGAGACTGACGCGTCTAGTTATGCGATGGGCGTAGTGTTGATTCAGGGTGGGAAGCCAGTAGAATACCATTATACGATGTTTACGGGTGCTATTGCAAACTACCCGACCTATGCCAAGGAGTTCTATGCACTTTATCAGGCGATTAAGCATTGGAGGGTGTACTTGTTGGGGAAGGAGGTGGTTGTGCACTCGGATCACAAGCCGTTGGAGTTCTTACATGCTCAAACGAAGCTACAGTAGGTGCGGCACATGAAGTGGATGTCTTATTTGATGGCTTTCAACATCATTATTAGGTACAAGAAGGGGGCGATAAACAAGTTGGCCGATATGTTATCTCGTCCGCCGGTAAGGGCTTTATTGGTGGCGACGCGTATTCAGCATTTAGTTCCTTTGGAGTATGTACAGCTGTACGCATCCAGTAGAAACTTCGGTAATGTGTTCGAGCAGGCGAAGGCTAGTCAAAGGGGGGAGTATGCACTTGGAGAAGATGGCTTGTTGTATCGAAAAACATCACTATGTATTCCGTAGGATGGTGATAGGTTGCAGTATATTAGAGAGGCACATACTTCACGTGTGTAAGAACATTTTGGAATTCAAAAAACACTTCTCAATCTATGACGACATGTGTTTTGGCCACGGATGCTTGATGATGTGACCAAGTATGTTGGAGGGTGTAAGTTATGCTGTATTTCGAAGCCTTCTAACAGGAAGAGGGGATTGAACCTACCACTACCGTTTCCTTCTAGGCCGTGGGAGAGCATATCTATGGATTTTCTAGGAGGGTTGCTAACTACCAAGCGTGGGCATGACTATTTGTACGTTGTGGTGGACCGGTTTAGTAAGATGGTGTTTTTGATTCCTTGTAAGAAGACTGTGACGGGAGCGGGTGCAGCACAGTTATTCTTCGAGCATGTGTGGAAGCATTTTGGGTTGCCGAGTTCGATAATTTCGAATCGGGATAGCTGTTTTCTCAGACATTTTTGGGATTCTTTGTGGAGTTTGATGGACACTAAATTGAAGAAGAGCACGGCCTTTCATCCACAAACAGACGAACAAACAGAGGTAGTCAACCGGACTATGGTGCATATGTTGTGGGGGTATAATTACAGGCATCCTAAAACTTGGGATGAGAGCTTACCATATTTGTAGTTTGCTTTTAATCGGGCGATTCATGGATCTTCGGGAAAGTCACCGTTTGAGACTTGTTATGGATTCTTACCACTGAGTCTGTTTGATCTTGTGTTTTCGAGTGAAGCTACGATGTACGACAAGGAGGGGAATGAAAGACAATGTGCTCAGTGATTTCTGGAGAAGATTGCGCATATTCATGCCTCAGTTGAAGCACAGTTGAAGAAGTCACAAGCAAGATACAAGGCGAAGCATGATCAACATCGGATTCCTTGTAACTTTGGCGTGGGCGATCTGGTGTGGCTGAAATTAAGTAAGGAGAGGCTCAAGGGAGAAGGGAAGAAGTTGAAACCGATATGGTATGGTCCATTTCGGATTCTCGATCAGATTGGCGACAATGCTTTCAAGCTCAATTTACCACCTTACTTAGGCATGTATTCTGTGATCAATGCCGAGTACTTGAAGTTATTTGAACCTCCATTACTGGATGATGAAGGTGATGACAAGGTGATCTTACCGCATGTTGAAGACTTGTAGTTTAATAGAGAGGAGCCGCTGAAGGAAGATTGCATTTTGGAGCAAAAAATGACCACGACGAGGCGAGGAATGAAGGAGTCGTTTCTCATTGGACGTCAAGGTCAAGTTCCTAGCAAGGCTAAATTGTTCAACAAAGAAGGAGGGGCTCGCGAGTTTCCTCAGCTGAAGTTCTAACTTGAACGGGACTTCAAGTTCCTAAAGAGGGGACCCATGATACGGGTGTATCTTCTCTTCAGAACTTAACGATCCTCATGGGAGCTTAAGGATAGATAATTCTCATGATAGCATGAGAATAGAGGTGTCAAATAGTATAAGGGAACGCAGGAGGAAGCGTGGAACGAGATGACGAGCAGAAGAATCGAAGTATCCAGTTTTCAGCCTATGAGTCGACTTATAACAGTCATGAGTCGACTCATCAGGTTGAGTCGACTCATGACTATCATGAGTCGACTCATCGCTGGTTTTTGAGTTTTATCCAGTTTCTGATGAGTCGACTCATCTCAGTCATGAGTCGACTCATCGATGGTTTTCTGGTTCATTTAGGTTTCTGTTCACATGAATTCTTATTGGTTTTTGGTCTGGTTATTTACCAAATTACCATCCACGTTTGTACATCTATATAAGGGATTGTTTTAGGGTTTAAAACAATCAGAGAGTTTAATCAAGAGAGATTAAAATTGTAATTGAGATTTGGAGAGCCTGTTCTTCAATTCTAGAGTGAGATTGTGAAAGATTGTAAATTGCATACTCATAATCTAGAGAAGGTATTTTCCTTCGCCCAAAACCTGAGTTATTCTTGTATTCTTATTATTTTCTCCTCTACCCACCTTTGATAATTCCGCAATCAAAGGTGCTCACACGGCAACTCGTATCTGCACATAAGTGGAAAGAGGATGTGAGCAATATCTAGGATATGCTGAATGTTAATTCGGTGCAGAAGCAGAGGCTAGTGGCTTTCAGCCACAAGGGCGATGCGGGAGGATGGTATTGACTTCTCTTCACCCCAGAGCAGAGGATGACAGTTTCATGGGAGACCTTTATATATCTATTTGATAAGCAGTATGTTTTGGTTGCAGCGAAAGCCGGAAAAGAGTTAGAGCTGGCTTGGTTAGAGCAGGGAGATATGTCTATCATGGACTTTGAGAGTAAGTTCATGTCATTGCTTAGATTCACCAGCATGTGGCACACAGAGGCGCGACAGACTCAGATTTTCCTGATGGGACTTTGTCCAGGGTTGCGCCGGTATATAGTATCTCGAAGGTTTCGGTCAGTGCGGGAGGTGGCAGATGCTGTCATGACTCAGGAGATTGATACAGCCATATTCAACAAGTGCAAGGACAATGGTAAGTTAGGGCAGTCCGAGGACAAAGGAAAGGGGAAGAGACCATTTGGAGGCTCAGGAGGACCCCAGCAGCAGGGTAAGGGTCTGCATCAACAGGGTCCCAATAAGAAGGGCCATCAGCAGGACCAGAGAGCGCAGCAGCAGCAGCACCGATTCCAGGGAGCTTGTTACAATTGTAACAAGATTGGGCACCGAGCAGCCGAGTGCCGCAACGCACCCGCAGTAGGCCAGCAGGGCAGGACTCAGTTGCATCAGCAGAACCGCGCTCAGGGACGTGGTCAGGGAAAGCAGCCGAGGATTGAGGCACCTCCAGTAGTTCCAAGGATAGAGGGACAGGTTCGAGCTGTCCAGGAGATCCAACAAAGGCAGATGACACCATTCACTCCAGGTGATGCAGAGCAGCAGACCGGTAGAGTGTATGCAGTGGTTCCTCTCGATCATGGCGCAAGCAAAACTGTGGTGGAAGGTACATTCCGTGTGAACTCCTTTCTAGCACGTATTCTCTTTGATTCTGGCACTTCACATTCTTTTATCTCCTACGATTTTTTGATTAGACTTCGGCTTCCAGCTCAGCCGTTAGATTTTCCTTTATTTGTATCTACTCTGTTGGGAGAGATGTCTCTGTTAGAAAGTGTTTGTAGGAGATGCATCGTCAGCTTGGACAATTCTTAGTTCGTGATTGATTTGATCGTGTTGCATATGTCTGAATTCGATGTGATTCTTGGTATGGATTGGCTATCTTCCTACCATGTGAGTATCGACTTTTTTGCAAAAACAGTCAGTTTACGAGTATATGATGGATCAGAGTTAGTGGTAGCAACCTCCAAAGGCAACCAGTTTGCGAAGTCATTTATGGCGTAAGTAGAGGAGGCGATATTGCGGGATCGGGACGCAGATTTGAGTGAGATGCGAGTAGTCTCCGAGTATCGGGATATCTTCCAGGACATACCAGGATTACCTCCAGTGAGAAAGGTCGAGTTTTGCATAGAGTTGCAGCCAGGCACCGCACCGATTTCCCGAGCTCCTTACCGTATGGCGCCTGCTGAGATGAGGGAGCTACAGATCTAAATAGATGAGTTATTATCTCACGGCTTCATTCGACGGAGTCATTCTCGGTGGGGAGCACTAATCCTCTTTGTGAAGAAGAAGGACGAGAGTATGCGATTATGTATAGATTATCGCGAGTTGAACAAGGTCACTATCCGTAATAGGTACCCATTACAACAGATCTAAGACTTGTTCGACCAGTTGCAGGGAGCACAGTGTTTCTCAAAGATAGATCTTCATTCTGGTTATCATCAGTTACGAGTTCGGGAGATAGATATTCCCAAGACTACTTTCTTAACTCGATATGGGTCTTTCGAGTTTCTTGTCATACCATATGGGCTGACCAATGCACCCGCAGTATTCATGGATTTAATGAATCGGGTTTTTCGTCCGTATTTGGACCAGTTTGTGGTAGTTTTCATCGACGATATTCTTATCTACTCGAGGTCAGAGGCCGAGCACGAGCAGCATTTGAGGTTAGCATTGCAGACTTTGAAAGAATACCAGTTGCATGCTAAGTTTAGCAAATATGAATTCTGGTTATCAGATGTCAGATTTTTGGGCCATGTTATTAGCCGGGAGGGCATTGTAGTAGATCCTGCTAAGGTAGAAGCCGTACTTGATTGGGAGCCACTGAAGACAGTTACCGAGATTCGTAGCTTCTTAGGCCTGGCAGGCTATTACAAAAAATTCATTCAAGACTTCTCGAGGATTGCCACACCACTTACACGCCTTACTAAGAAGGGTGTACAGTTCATTTGGATCATAGAGTGTCAGAAGGCATTTGAGACATTGAAGACTAAGTTGACTTCAGTACCAGTATTGGTTATTCCTAGCAGTGATAAGACTTTTAATGTCTACACTGATGCATTCTTTTCGGATCTTGGCGGTGTATTGATGCAGACCCAGAGAGTCATAGCCTATATTTCAAGGCAGCTGAGGACTCATGAACAGAATTATCCCACGCACGATTTGGAGCTAGCAGCAGTGGTCTTTGCACTGAAAGCATGGATACATTATTTGTACGGAGTACAGTTTGAGTTATTCACGGATCACCAGAGTTTGAAGTACCTCTTCTCATAGAAAGAACTCAACCAGAGGCAACGACGATGAGTAGAGTTTATTAAGGATTATGAGTTTGCTATACAGTATCATCCGGAAAAGGCGAACGTGGTAGCAAACGCGTTGAGCAGGAAGCATCGTTGCGGACTAGCAGCTTTGAGGTGTTCACTATATCGGGATCTTTATACCCTCAGCCATTTTGGTTTCAAGCCAGAGATTGGCGGGAGCCGTGTGTTCTTACGAGCTCTATCTGTATATCCATCTTGGAGAGATAGAGTAGTCGGAGCTCAGTTAGAGGATTCTTGGATTCAAACCCGCAAGGGGGAGATTTCCAAAGAACCCAAGGATGATTGGACTATTAGAGTAGATGGAGGACTTAGTATGAAGGGCAGGATCGTTATGCCAAACAATCTATAGTAGAAGAGGGAACTTTTTGACGAGGCTCATCGCAGCAGATATATAGTGCACCCAGGCACGACAAAAATGTACAAGGATCTGAAGAGGTATTTTTGGTAGAGTGGTATGTGCAGAAAGATTTCAGATTATGTGGCTAAGTGTTATACCTACCAACAAGTTAAGGCAGAACATTAGAGACCTACAGGAACCCTACAGTCTTTACCCATTCTCGAGTGAAAGTGGGCAGATATCTCCATGGATTTCATAGTAGGGTTGCCTAAGTCAAAGAAAGGAAATGATTCTATTTGGGTTATAGTTAATAGATTGACTAAGTCCGCACATTTCTTACCTGTGAGGATGACTCATACGGCAGATATGTATGCGAGGATCTTCATTCGAGAGATTATTAGATTGCATGGAGTTCTGGAGACGATTGTATCAGATCGGGGTTCAGTCTTCACATCTCATTTTTGGAGGAGTTTTCAAGATGCTTTTGGCAGCCAGTTATCATTTAGCAGTGTTTTTCATCCCTAGACAGATGGTCAGACCGAGAGGGTGAATCAAATGTTAGAGGACATGCTGAGAGCATGTATTATAGTTTTTTAGGGTAGCTGGGAGGACCACATCCTACTGATTGAATTTGCATATAATAATAGTTATCAAGCTACCATCGGGATGGCACCGTATGAAGCTTTGTACGGAAGACCTCGCAGATCACCCATATGTTGGGCAGAGCCAGAAGATAGTCTACTGATTAGACAGGAGTTAGTTAGACAGATCACAGAAAAGGTGGCATTGATTCGAGAGCGCATTCTTCCGACGCAGAGTCGACAGAAGAGCTATGCAGATCAGCAGAGATGACCTTTAGAGTTTCAGGTCGGAGACTCAGTTATGTTGAAAGTATCACCGATGAGGGTGTTCAGCAATTCGGTAAATGAAGGAAGCTTGCCCCGAGATATGTTGGTCCTTTTAGAATCATCGAGCGCATTGGAGCTGTTTCTTACAGATTATATCTTCCAGCATCGATGTCGAGTGTACACAATATCTTTCATGTTTCGATGCTTAAGAAGCATCTACGGGATGATGAGCAGTAGAGAGTGATTGACTCACCAGAGATTGAGATTCAGGATGACTTGACTACCGTAGAGGTACCGGTATGCATACTTGCTAGAGAGAGTAAAAAGCTTAGAAATAAAGTTATTCCATTAGTGAAAGTTTAGTAGAACCGGCAAGGAGCCGAAGAGATTTCTTGGGAGCGCGAAGAGGATGTTCGTCGCGACTACCCACACCTGTTTGGACAGGTATGATGTTGATAATTTTTTATGCTTATATGCTTTGATAGTAGTCATTATCTATGTTGTTTAGTCACATTTATATTTATCTTTAACACTAGAATGGGGATATTAACACCTGATCCTTAATCATTTGAAGCATATGGTATATACATGAGGGTTTCCTTGTATGGATTATTTCGCTCGATATACCAATTTTCGTTTAGTTAAAGATTTAGGTAAGAATGTTTGCATTCTAGGTTGTTAACTTTAAATATCATTGTGCTAATACTATAAGATTGGTGCAGAAGGGTTTCTTAATATGAATTACACCTTCTTAATGTGTTTTCCCAGTTATTGAGCTTTGAGATGCGACTGCAAAATTTCGAGGATGAAATCCTCTTAAGGGCGAGGGGGGGGGGGGGGAATGTAAAACCCCGATAATTTATGAATAATATAATTAATGTGTGATAAATTATGATATATGGATATTTAGTATGATAAATATCATTTAATGGTATGTGAGTATAATACCATGTGTTTTGAGTATGAACGAGTTCATACGTGAGAGAGAGAAGAGTTGAAACATGCACAAATGGCCAAACACATGAGTATCTAGAAATGCCTAGTTCGGTCGACCATCACGGTCGATCGCGAAACCTGCAGACTGTTTTAAACCTGTTTTGAGTTGGTTTCGGATTTCTAAACCCTTATTCATTTTTCCTTGATATATATATGAGTTTTTTACATTTTATTCAGTATTCCTAAGAACCCTAACAGCCACCAAACCCCCCAAACCCTAGTTTGATTTTCTTGGGGAAGATTAGAGGTTTTCAAGTTGGGTTTTTTGTTGATTTTTGGCTTTTGGAGTGGAGATCTCCTTCGACGTTACTTCTAACACGTTTTCCTACAACCTCAAGCGAGTATCATCTCTGCTAATCCCCCTCCCAGTTTTAAAAAGGTTTTTAAAGAGATTTAAACATGTTTTGTAGAGCCTAAATGACTAGATTATGTATAAAAGACAACTCTTTTGTATTATATATACAAAGATTAGGTCTTTTCATGCTAAAAAGGTTGAGCACGAATTTTACAGATGTATTTAAGATCTGAAGATGGTTTCAAAACATTGTTAATCTAAAGAAAGAAGTTTGATTTATCGTTTTGATCTTTTATGCATGTTTTAGGGTTTTGAATATAAATCTAATGCATAAAATCATGGTTATACATGTTGAGTTTGTTTCCAGATGTTCCTATCTATTGTAGCATGTTTGCATGCAAGTTTCATGAAGTTTTAAACATGTTTATATCAAGAAAACACAACGTTAACACGACACACACACAAATCTGTGAAAAACTAGAATTTGGGTTCACGATCGACCGTCACGGTCGATCGCGTGCAGGACATAGACTTGGGTAGTCTCTGGAGTCCGTCGCGGTCGACCGCCAGTCTATTTTGGTTGTGCATATTTATATGGCTTGGTTTTGGTTTGTAGAGCAGATTTCTCGATCTAATGATGATAGACTATTATGTTAGTGATTGTTTAATACCTGGGATGATGGTGAACTTCAGATGAGGACACGCACACCGAGATTTATGCATGTATACTAGATGGTGTTAGATTGACACACTTTCGACATGAGTTAAATTGATAAACACATATGAATAATATTGTTCTATACGTATCCGAAAATAGGGAGATGAAACCTATATGCCGCAGAACGATTGAGTAAGAGTATTACCAAAGTATCATTATTACACATATCTGTTAGCCCTTATGTTTTGATGATGTTTTACAACCACCATTATCGGTACTAATGGCTTATTGAGTGCAAATATAGTGAATTCATATATCAAGCATGTTAGTGCCACATAATGGAGGATTGGATGGAATATGCGGTACAACGATGATATCCAAAGAAGGAGGAGGCATAGTGATGAAGTAACGTTATCTCAAGAACACCAAATTCAATTAAAAGCTTCATCCAACTCAAGCTATATCAAAACTCAAGAATTGTATTCTCGTGAGGATATTAGCTAGTTTTTATTTTCTCTCTAGTGCTAGCATGTAGGCAAATAGTTTAGATTTTATCTGAAGCTATTGGGATATCAACACACACATTTTCATACTTATAATTTTGAACGTATTTTAAAAAATACTATTTTTCACAAGTATGAGGACCTGTTTGCAAAATTCCTTTTCCAAACAATTTGTTTTTAGTATTAAAAATATTTTACAAAGTTTCATAATTTTCAAAGGTCAAATGAATATTTTACAAATATTTTTAAATGAGTCAAAAATTAGGTTTTTAGTGTATCAGATTGCAGTCGACCGCCACGGTCGACCGCGCCTGAGCTCACTCGTCAGTGGGCAACAGAAACTTTCATGGTCGACCGTCGCGATCGACTGTGAGCTAAAAATTTTCCACGGTCGACCGCCACGGTCGACCGCGAAAGTCTCTGGACTTTTGGTAAGTTTCTGAACTGCCTCGCGGTCGACCGCGAAAAAGTCACGGTCGACCACCGATTGTTTTAAATGGTAATATGGTACAGTTTTTTAGCACTGGTTTCACACGATCTCAGCGTTTTTCTGTTTCCAGATTTTGGGGGATTGGGTATGGGTTTCAAACAGCTGTGTTTTCTATTTAAACCTATCTTCTTCTTCTTCCTCTGTGTCCTAGATCGTTAAAAATCTTTCAGAGAATGTTTTTCCAGAGCTTCATTTTTAAACCAGCTTCTTCTGAGTTTTTGTGTTTCACATCCCAGCTTCAGTGTTATCTTCTCTTTACCATAGGGATATTGTAAAGAGAGGATTCTTACATTTTTTTCTACTATTTTGAGAGCTTGATCTTGTGTAGATCAATTGTGTGGGAGTGTGGTCTAGTGAGATCAACTGTGTAGTGTGAGATCATGAGGGGATCGCTGTGTAGAAGAAGTTCCGGCTTCCAAACCGGGTTGTGTAGTGGATTTCTCCTCGAGAGTGGGGAGCGGGGACATAGGTCAGCGGACCGAACCTCGTTAACACATCGCGCGTCAAAGGATAACGATTCCTAACTCTATCTCCTCTATTTTGATTGCTTTTGGATATTGTGTTTTGTTTGTCTTAATTTTATTGCACTTTTATAGCCTTGTGACCCTAATCACCCCCCTCTAGGGTCTATCCAACAATTGGTATCAGAGCTTGGTCTCTATATTAGTTTTTGGTTTAATCACTTTAGAGAAAAGATCTTATGGAGGCTTCAATGAATGTGCATATGCTAGAGGGATAATCCACCACTAGACTATCACTTTTCACCGGTAGTAATTTTGCTTATTGGAAAGCTAAGATGAGGATTTATCTTCGTTGCATTGACCTTGACATCCTAGAACTCATAGAGAAAAAATATGTAGAAAAGTTTAAAGTTAGGACTATGACCGATGGAGAAAGGCACCAAGCCAATCTCAATGCAGAGGCTATGAATGCCTTAATTTGTGGTCTTTCCCCTAATGAGTATAATAGGGTTTCCACATGTACAACCGCATACGAAATATGGGTGAAATTATGTATTACACATGAAGGAACCCCCTAAGTTAAGGAATCCAAAATTAGTGGGCCCATGCATGAATATGAGTTATTTCAAATGCTTCCAAATGAATTAATTGATGCTATGTTTTCTCGCTTCACTAACATTATCAATGAATTGCATGGTCTTGATAAGAAATTAACTATTCAAGAGACGAACTATAAGATTCTCCGTTCATTGACTCCGATGTGGGAACCCAAGGCGACGGTGATAGAAGAAGCTCATGACCTTACCACTCTACCTCTTGATGGCCTCATCGGCAAGCTCAAGGTTCATGAGAAAAAGCTCAAGGGAAAGTAGAAGGAGGAAGTGCCCTCACGGGAAGTTGAGGAGCCATCACCAAAATCGAAGATCATAGCTCTCAAAGGAGCTAGTGATAACTCCTCTTCGTCATCGGATAGTGAAGTTGATTTTTCTAGAGAAGTGGCTCATCTCTCTAAAAGAATTTCTAGACTCTTAAAAATGAATAAGAAGTTTAATCCCCGTTCTAACAACAAATTTCCTTCACGTGTAGGAAAATGTTTTGAATGCAATGAACCGAGCCACATCGCTAAGGATTGCCCCAAGCTCAAGGAGAAGTACATGAAGTACAAGAAGAAGAAGGCTATGTAGGATTGCCCCAAGCTCAAGGAGAAGTACATGAAGTACAAGAAGAAGAAGGCTATGTATGCCGGATGGGAGGAATCCGAACCAAGTGATTCGGATAGTAATAAAGAAGGAGCTAAACTTGCTCTTCATGATCCCAACATTTGTTTCATGGCCCTTGAACATGAGGTAATATCCGACACTGAGAGCGAATCTTTTTACATGCAATGTGATCTAGCTACGGCTTAAGAAGAATTGAACATTGAATTTAAAAGAATGTCAAAGGAATTTTCTTCTTTTAAAAAGTTACATGCTTCTTGTGATGTGAAACTAGAACAACTAGAAATCTCTCTTACTCTAAAAGATGAATTGCTAGGAGATCTCGATTTTGAGAACAATTAATTAAGATCCAAGATTGAAAAACTAGAAATTAAGAGTGGTAGAATTAGACCCACTCATGCTTATGCTAATCATCATCATCATGGTAGAAATAGGTTTCATGATTCTCATGCTCATACATACAAAAGAAATTTTGTGTGCACGTATTGCATGAAACAAATAGGTTTCATGATTCTCATGCTCATACATACAAAAGAAATTTTGTGTGCACGTATTGCATGAAACATGGTCATATTTCTACTCATTGTAGAATTAAAGATAACTATGAATTTTATGGATTAACATGGGTACCCAAAGGTACCAAGATTACTAACCACCAAGGACCCATGATTTGGGTACCTAAAGTTACTACACCTTCCTCTCTTATAGGGGACATCACGGCAATGACGTAAAGAGATGTGGTAACTTGATAGTGGTTGCTCTCATCATATGACGGGCAAAAAAGAGTTATTTGCAACCCTATCAAGGATTGAAGGAGGTAGCGTCTCCTTCGGTGGTGGTGAGAAAGGTAAAATCATTGGTATAGGTTCTATTGGTAAGAAACCTTCACCCGTTATAGAAGATATTTATTTGGTTAATGGATTAAATCATAATCTTCTTAGCATTAGCCAATTGAGTGATAAATGTTTTGATATTTCCTTTAAACCGGATAAATACACTATTAGTATGAATGGAAAAATTATTTTTGTTGCTAATCGCAAATCTAATGTGTACATTTTTGAGATGAATGAATTAGTGAATCAAGATGTGAAGTTTCTTTCGACAATTGATGAAAACCCTTGGATTTGGCATAAGAGGCTTGGACATGCAAACATAAAATTGATATCAAAATTGTCTAAGAGAAATCTTGTAAAAGGGTTACCTAACTTGCACTTCATCAAAGGTACCATATGTGAAGATTGTGCCAAAGGTAAACAAACAAAATCTTCTTTCAAATCCATCAATGAGGTATCGACTTCTAAACCTTTGTAATTACTTCATCTTGATTTATTTGGTCCTATGAGTGTTACCTCTCTTGGAGGCAAACACTATGTATTTGTGATTATTAATAATTTTTCTCGGTTTACATGGACTATATTTCTTACAAATAAAAATGATTGTTTTAAAGAATTTTCTAATCATGTCAAAAGAATTGAAAATGAAAAAGATTTGAAAGTTGTTAAAATAAGAAGTGATCATGGAGGTGAATTTCAAAATGATTTTTTCTATGAATTTGTGCTCATCATGGTATAACTCACATGTTTTTCGCTCCTAGAACACTATAACAAAATGGTGTTGTTGAACGGAAAAATCACACCATACAAGAGATGGCACGCACTATGCTAAATTTATTTGATTTGCCAAAATACTTTTGGGCGAAAGCCGTCAATACAGCTTGCCATGTTTTAAATCGTGTTTTAATTAGACCAAAGCTTAAGAAAACTCCTTATGAACTATTTTATGGAAAAACTCCTTTTATTGGTTATTTTCGTATCTTTGGTTGCAAATGTTTTATTTTAAATACAAAAGATCATCATGACAAATTTAATTCCAAAATTGATGTTGGTATTTTCTTAGGTTATGCACCTCGAAGTAAGGCTTATAGGGTCTTTAACAAACGAACTCTCGTTGTTGAAGAATCTATAAATGTTATTTTTGATGAGACTAATGTTGGTTCTCCAGTTGTTTTACCTAGAAAAGATGATGATGATGATGTTGAGGGAGGATTAGATTTTTTTACAAATCAATGATACACCCTCTATAGAAGCACAAAAGGATGTGGATAGCGCCAATGCTCATGAACAAGTTGAACTTCCTAAAGCTTGGAAATTCGCATCAAACCATCCAAAGGAACAAATAATTGGGAGCCCTTCACAAGGAGTTGTTACTCGTTCAAAAGCTTTGAGTGAGTGTGGTAATGTTGCTTTCTTATATCAACTAGTGCCTAAAAAGATTAATCATGCTTTATATGATGAATTTTGGGTTTTAGCTATGTATGAGGAACTAAACAATTTTAAAAGAAATGATGTTTGGAAACTAGTTCCTAGACCTAACAATGCTAGTGTAATTGGAACAAAATGGGTTTTTAGAAACAAACTTGATGAACATGGCATTGTTACTAGAAATAAAGCTCGTTTGGTTGCCCAAGGATACAATCAAGAGGAGGGCATAGACTATGACGAAACCTTTGCATCGGTTGCAATGTTGGAGTCTATTAGGATGTTTTTGGCATTTACTAGCTTTAAAATTTTCAAATTGTTTCAAATGGATGTTAAAATTGCCTTTTTAAATGGTTTTATAGAAGAGAAAGTATATGTTGAGCAACCCCCCGGTTTCATAGATCATGTGAATTTTCTAAAGTAATGCAAGATCACTTTTAGATGAGTATGATGGGAGAGCTTACATTCTTTCTCAGGCTCCAAGTCAAGCAAACTAAGGATGGGATATTCATTTCTCAAAGCAAGTATGCTAAGGAATTGGTGAAGAAATTCAATTTGAAGAACTCTAAGCATGCGCCTACTCCCATGAGTAGAAGTGTCAAGCTTGATGCGGATGAAAGTGGTGAAGATGTGGACCAAAAACTATACCGAGGTATGATAGGTAGTCTTCTTTATCTCACCGCTAGTAGACCCGATATCATGTTTAGTGTGTGTGCATGTGCACGTTTTCAAGCTTCTCCTAAAACATCTCATTTAATTGCGGTTAAAAGGATCATTAAGTATGTTAATGGAACTTTTAATCTTGGTTTATTTTATCCAAAGAGCACCTCTTTTGATTTATATGGTTTTTGTGATACCGAGTTTGTCGAATGTAAGGTAGATTGCAAGAGTACGAGTGGAACATGCCAATTCTTAGGAAATTCACTTGTTTCTTGGGCTTCCAAGAAACAAAATTGTGTTGCATTGTCCACTACGGAAGCGGAATACATTGCCGTCGGCTTATGTTGTGCCCAAGTTTTGTGGATGAAATAAAGCTTGGTTGACTATGATTTGAATTTTCAAAATGTAAAAATCTTTTGTGATAACACGAGTGCTATAAATATTTTCAAAAATTCGGTTTTGCACTCTAGAACCAAGCATATTGATGTGCGCCATTATTTCTTATGCGATCATGTAGAGAGACAAGATGTATCCCTAGTGTTTGTTGACACAAAATCTCAATTAGCGGATATATTTACTAAGACTCTTGGTGAGGATGATTTTTATCGCATAAGAAATGGCTTGGGCTTATGCAATATGTGAAAGTTCTATTTGCTTGCTTGTTTAGTCTATTTTGCATGCATTTCTCTTTCCTCATTTTTGATGGTGACAAAGGGGAAGAGAAATCTCCTCATTTGTTGCACATACTTAGGGGGAGCTCATAGATAGGGGGAGCACCTATCTATAAGCTATATTTATTTTTGCTCTTATATAATAGTTGGTTGTCATCATCAAAAAGGGGGAGATTGTTAGCCCTTATGTTTTGATAATGTTTTACAACCACCATTATCGGTACTAATGGCTTATTGAGTACAAATATAGTGAATTCATATATCAAGCATGTTAGTGCCATATAATGGAGGATTGGATGGAATATGCGCTACAATGATGATATCCAAAGGAGGAGGAGGTATAGTGATGAAGTAACGTTATCTCAATAACACCAAATTCAATTAAAAGCTTCATCCAACTCAAGCTATATCAAGACTCAAGAATTGTATTCTCATGAGGATATTAGCTAGTTTTTATTTTCTCTCTAGTGCTAGCATGTAGGCAAATAGTTTAGATTTCATCTGAAGCTATTGGGATATCAACACACACGTTTTCATGCTTATAGTTTTGAATGGATTTCACAAAATACTATTTTTCACAAGTATGAGGACCTATTTACAAAATTACTTTTCCAAACAATTTGTTTTTAGTATTAAAAACATTTTACAAAGTTTCACAATTTTCAGAGGTCAAATGAATATTTTACAAATATTTTTAAGTGGGTCAAAACTCAGGTTTTGAGTATATCAGATTGCGGTCGACCGCCATGGTCGACCGCGCCTGAGCTCACTCGTCAGTGGGCAACAGAAACTTTCACGGTCGACCGCCGTGATCGACCGTGAGCTAAAAATTTCCCACGGTCGACCGCCACGGTCGACCGCGAAAGTCTCTGGACTTTTGGTAAGTTTCTGAACTGCCTCGCGGTCGACCGCGAAAAAGTCACGGTCGACCGCCGATTGTTTTAAAAGGTAATATGGTACAGTTTTTCAGCGCCAATTTCACATGATCTCAGCGCTCTTTTGTTTCCAGATTTTGGGGGATTGGGTATGGGTTTCAAACAGCTGTGTTTTTTATTTAAACGTATCTTCTTCTTCTTCCTCTGTGTCCTAGATCTTTAAAAATCTTTCAGAGAACGTTTTTACAGAGCTTCATTTTCAAACCAGTTTCTTCTGAGTTTTTGTGTTTCACATCCCAGCTTCAATGTTATCTTCTCTTTGCCATAGGGACATTGTAAAGAGAGGATTCTTACACCATTTCTACTATTTTGAGAGCTTGATCTTGTGTAGATCAATTGTGTGGGAGTGTGATCTAGTGAGATCAGTTGTGTAGTGTGAGATCGTGAGGGGATCGCTGTGTAGAAGAAGTTTCGGCTTCCAAACCGGGTTGTGTAGTGGATTTCTCCTCGAGAGTGGGGAGCGGGGACGTAGGTCAGTGGACCGAACCTCGTTAACACATCGTGCGTCACAGGATAACAATTCCTAACTCTATCTCCTCTATTTTGATTGCTTTTGGATATTGTGTTTTGTTTGTCTTAATTTTTATTGCACAATTATAGCATTGTGACCCAACAGTATCCGGAATAGGGAGATAAGAAATCCTATTGCCGCAGAGCGATTGAGTAAGAGCATTACAAGAGTATCGCTATAGTACAAGATGATGCACACATAGATATTTGATCAGTTATAAGTTTTACTTCCATGATAAACTACCCGTGAGTAGGGTATTTACTTTGAGATTTTGGCACACCCGTTATGGACTGTAGTTATATTTCATTTTGGTTTGGTTGGCATCCTCTTATATTAGAGCAGGCTACTCGGATGTACTTCGAGATGAGATATTTATTCTTTATATTGGAGATTAGAGTATGTTCCTTGACTATTTGTTTTTCATTCATAAAGAGCTATATGAATGATTGGATATATGTATGTACTGATTCTATTTTCTTATATACTTCTACCCCTTCCCCTGGGGAGAGGTAGTGATGATCTCGCTAGCGCATTGACGCTCGTTGTTTTCCCCTCTTTCAGGCAGCGAGTCTGGCACACGGAGAGTCGCAGGTTGATGGGACATCTTAGTTGTCCGTTTAGCTATTTATTATATTTTATAGTTATTGCAGAACTCCACATGTAAACTCCACATGTAGTTGATTATTTTTAGACTCTAGATTGGTATTTTATTTTAGAGTTGAGAACTCTTGTGAGACTTTGTTTATTTGATTCGTTGTATTTGAGATTCAGTTCAGACTCAGAGATATATCTACCTCATTCTAGTTGGGCTCATTATTAATACTTCTTATGTTTCTTCTGTGTATATTTTCAGTGTTGTTCGATTTTGATTATTTACCTGTCTATATATACTTTCATCTATTTATTGTTTCCACTAGAGAGATAGTGATTGTGATGGTGAAACATGTCGTAGCATGGTGTTTGATACTTGGCAAGTTTGACAATCCGGGTTTCACCTAGGACTGCAGCCTTGTGTGAACCCTGGGGCGTCACAGCTAACTACTCCTATATTTTGAGCTTCAGTTAATGGTTGAACACTATCTTCAGGAGTGCTTGCAGGGGGATATCAACTTCTACTAGTATACCAATATACTATGATTTGCATATATCTCAATCACTCTATGCCTAAGTGTAATTTCAATCAGTTCTCCAAGGTCTAAGTCTGAAATTAGAGTCTTCAAACTCCCACTTTCCAACCCTGCCCTAGGTTTATCATAATACAAAGAACTCGCATTCTTATAACCACACTGTTCTACCATATCTTTCAAATATTCATTGAAATGTCATGTGCATCACAAAATTCAACATGAAATATCCCACCAACATACTCCACTCCTGGATCAAATCGAAATTGCCCCTATGTCTAATTCTAATCATGACATTCATAGACATTTGCATAATTTAAGGAAATACAGTAAAAAATATCAATTACAGTCAACATGCAACCAAATCCAACAACTTTTAACCAATTTACAAAAATAGAATGACCCAAATAAGGGCTACATATTCCATTATCTAAGGATAATCACTATGTAACCATCTATCTCCAAATCAAAACCCATGCTAGCAGAAAACTCAAAAATCTGAGAGGAATCTAACATTCGTTCCACTTCGACTTCGACGGCGTACTCCGGATGTCCTCACTCCAAGATTCTCCCTTCTCACCTGAAGATTCCTTTCTAAATTCCTCTATAACTGCTCCTCTCTCCCTCTCATGTTCCAGTTTTTTAAAAAAATGGGGGAATCTTAGCATTTTTTTGGTCAAAGAGATTTTTAAGGTTAGTTATTTCTCCCGTCTTAACATAAGCCATGTCATTAATAATTGTCCAACTCAGCCCACATCAACAACTAAATAATCATGCAACGAACACGTGAGGGGACTTAGCCGGAGTAAATGATTTCCGATGAAAATATAGATCTTGTTGTCTCTTTTTAACAATTATAAGGTCTTTTTGTAGTTGGAGCTGTTTAAAATACTCTATTGTAATTTAGAGTCCATTTAAAATGACAATATGATATTTTAGCCCTAAATGAACAGTACATTGATTATTTTGTTTAGTACAGAATCAAATCACATGCTTGTGTTCCTGAACAGTGATGCAGGAACCATAGACTATTCTTTAATTTAATCGAGTGTAGACATATGTACTTAATTAGGCTGTATTTCTGAAGAAAGTAAGTGGTTACAATAGAATCTCAACATTAAAATTGTCTCAAAATGTTAGATATGCTTCTGTTAGAGTGCCCTAATCAAATCTTGACTTAATAAATAATTTCTATGCCGTCAATAATTCTTTGCTGGTGTGAGATATCAGTTGGTAGCTAAAAAATAAAGATGTAAGACTTTGACTTTTATCATTATTACAACCATTATTCCAGGAGAGGGACTGAGACTTGTATTTATATGAAATTGAAGAAAAGATAGTATATGCCTAAGCTATTGGAATTCTATATTGTGCCGTTTCAGGAGAAACTATTAAGGTTTT
The DNA here is from genome assembly GCF_001876935.1 of Asparagus officinalis. NCBI lineage: Eukaryota > Viridiplantae > Streptophyta > Magnoliopsida > Asparagales > Asparagaceae > Asparagus > Asparagus officinalis. The sequence goes on from NC_033795.1 coordinate 46,536,584, forward strand.
TTGGTCCCGCATAAGGCGAATCTTCACTCAACTTAACGTGTCAAGTAAACGTTAAGAGCTTGTTTGATACAAGGATAAAGGGGTTAAAGTTCATCTTGGTAAAAATTTTCTTAACTTTAACTATATTTGTTATCATATTAAAATTTCACTAAGATTAAAGGTTTAACCACATATGAGAATAAACTTTAATGAAGTGAAGGGGTAGAATACAATGTGAAAAAATTCAGGCTTGAATTATTTAATCATGTGCAATTATACATATCCCCAAAAAAGTTTTAAAACTTACCAAAAAGGCTAAAAAAATTAGAACATCCCCTTGCAAAATAGAAAATTACAAACAACTACCAACATTTCCAAAACTACAAAAAAAAAATCTTAGAAATTTCAAAAATTGTAAACATCCTAAAAATTCAAGGCATACAAATAACACTGAAAATTCAAACCAGACAAGAAGTGCCCTAAAATTTTTTAAATTTATCGGAAATACCTAAAATTAAAAAAAGCACCATCAAAAATTAAATTAAAAAACAAACAACAAATTTCAAGTCTAAAACATTATAATGAAGATCAGGGAAATACAAACAACCTTAAAAGTTTTGGTATTTGTAGAAAACATTCTAAAATTTTAAAAACTTACAAAAAACACCATACAAATTATAAAGTTACAAAAAACTAAAAATTCCAAACATATTAAACTGAAAATTAAGACGTACAAACAACACCCTAATAATTTTTAAATTTGTAAAAAGCACCTACAACTTTTAAATTTTTAGCAAAAACACCCCAAAAATTTAAAGTTTACAGAAAAAGCTTGAAATTTTCTAATCTAAAATAGAACATTGAAAATCTAAGATCGGTAAACAGTCCCCTAAAATTTTAAAATTTGTAAAAAACACCGTAAATTTTTAGACTTCACTAAACACCCTCAAAAATTCAAAATTCATAAAAAATATGTAAATATTTCAAATCAACAAATAGTACACTGAAAATTTTGAAATTGAAAATAGCCCCCTAAAAAGTTTGGGATTTGCATAAAACCCCTAAAAATTTTAAAATTTACAAAAAAATGGCCTCAAAAATTCAAAATTTGCAAAAAGAGCCTAAAAACATGGAACCGAGAGCAGTGCACCAAAAAAACCAAGAATTACAAATAGCCCCATGTGAATTTTTGATTTGCAAAAATCACCCTAAACATTTCAAATGTTGCAAAAAGCACCCTAAAATTTTTCTAGAAACTCCTTGAAATGTTTTAACCTAGAAATAGTTAATTGAAAATCTAGGATAACAAATAGCTGCTTGAAAATTTTGGAATTTGCAAAAAAACCCTTAATACTCTCAAAAATGCAAAAAAAAACACCTTAAAAATTTGACATTTAAAAGAAACAACCTAAAATATAAAAAATTACAGAGAAGTATTTTCTTGTAATTTCAAATTTTGTGGTGGTTTTAATAATTTTTTAAACTTTTAGGTTGCTCTTTGCAAAGTCAAAATTTATTAGAGGGCTATTTGTAATTCCTATATTTTGAAAATAGTGGCTGTAGGTTTGAAACTCGCTTGGTTTTTTTTGTAAATTTTGAACTTACAAGGTACTTTTTCTAACTTTTTAAAGTTTTAGGAAAATTCCAAAATTTTTGAGGGGCTATTTGTAATCCTAATTTTTAATTTACTATATGCAGGCTTGAAGATTTTCTACAAGTTTTATATTTTTAGGCTGTTTTTTGACTTAAAGTTCTAGGAAGTTTTTTGGAAATTTTGAAAGTTAAGTATTTTCATAAATTTTTAATTTTCAAGTATTTTTTATAATTTTTAAAGTATTTTCTGCAAATTCTAAATTTTTTGGGGGGCTATTTCTAAGGTTTGAAATTTTAGTGTTATTTGTATGTTATGAATTATGAGGGTGTTTTTGTAAATTTTTTTAAAAATTTTGGGTTGAGAGTGGAAAGATCCATCTGAGGTTAAGTTTTATTCTCATTAAAAATTTATATCATTTAAATTTTCTAGGGTAATAATTACCAAGTTAAAATTTAACCCTGTTTTTTTTTAACCTCATATCAAACAAGTCTTAAAAGCATTGTGGATATTGTGAATGTTTGCATATAATGTGATATTGTGAATGTCAATTCAGATCAAAATTCAAGTTTACCCATGGATGACGAGTGATACCCCAGATTTTCTACCCTTATTACAGTTTTCCGTATATGCTTGAAATATGCTCACATATGAACGAGAATATTGTTTTATATTCATTTTTTAGTATAATGTCATACAGATAAAATTAGAAACAAATTAATGATCTTATTAAATAGAAGTGATGTCATTACTTAACAGCATGGACTTTAGGTCAGTTTAGTTTTTCAACCTCCCCAAGATACTACTGTTAGAGTTGATATTGAGCCCTTAGCCCCCGTTTGGCAAATGGTTAAGGAATATGGGTTAAATAGAAGGATTAATGTACTTAGTTCATTCGATAATCTGAGCTCTCGTTTGGCAAAGGTTTAAGGAAGAGAGGTTAAATAAACTGATTAATTAATGTACTTAGCCCATTCGATAATCTAAATGACTAAATTATTAACTTGTTAAATAAGTTTTATTTTAGCCATTGTGATCAGTTTTAATGTTTGAGAATAATAATGATTTTGACTATTTTCTTTATAATTAGAATGATTAACTCTTAATCATTCTAAATAGGAGTATTAGTAAATCCCTCATTTTGATGGGTTAACTGATTTTAATCTCTCTAGAGGGGTTAGCTTAACCCTTCTATATTTTTTATGTTTGGCAAATTATAGAGGGTTAACACACTTTAATCCTTGTATAGATATTTTGTGTTTGACGGGTTAAGTGAGGGGTTAAGTCTCCTTAATCCTTAATTAACCCTTTACCAAACGGTACATTAATGAAGATGTATTGTGAAACTCAACGATTTGGAAGAGTGACTAAACTCTAATTAGTTCGTAGATAATAGAGATCATGTTAGTATGGTTGACTAAATCAATCAAAACTCATGTGTTAAATGAAAAACAATGGAATTAATAGCCTATTAAGTGAGAATTAAATGGCTCTTAATTAATGTGATATTATTCAGGGCTGTTAATGGTTATTATTCTGATTAATGGGTGAATTAATTTGGTTTAATTTCAGGCTAATTTGGGGAGGAGATGATTGGAAGAACGACGTCTCTATAAATAGTATGGTTCTTTGCAAACAGAACACGCAGAAAATAAGAAATAGTCCCTCTCCACCGGAAACATAAAAATCACCCAATCTCTTTCTCTGCTCCACGTTTAAACAGATTGTGATGATGATGTAATAGTCATTACTGTATACACACGATTGCTGGTTCAAATCATAGTCAAGTTAATCGCATGTGATGGATGACATCCAAGTTTGCGTCCTGCAGACATATAGGTGTATTTGGTTTGGGGTGAAAAAATGGGAGAAAGGAAAAGAAAATGGGTGAGAAAGTAACTTTTTATAGTTTGGTTAGAAGGAATTTCATAAAGAAAATGAAAATGGAAGAAACTGAGGAAAAGTATCTACAATAATTTCAAAAAGATGTTAGCCACATATATTCCTATAGGCCCCACTAAAAAGTAAATTGGATTTATTGTTGGACATATGTGGTTTGATATGGGCCCTTTTAGAAAAAGATTTACTAGGTATACAGTTTTAATATGGAATTATCTTTTTTTGTTTCCAAATTAATTCCTAACATCTTTCATATTTAGAATTTAGGCCCTCAAATCATTAAAGCTGACACGTCTGGCAATAGTCAAGCCTGAAGTTTTTTTTTTTAAATTAATCCTCAAATAATTGAAATTGCTATAAATCCCTCAATTTTGATAGAGATTTAATAACATGATTATCATCAGTATAAGTTAATTGCATTTTCAATGTTATTTATATGAACCACGAACCAAATACATTAATCATTATTATTTCCTTTAAATTTTCTTTTAGAATTTTCTTCCTAACCAAACATCAAAAGGAATTATCTTTCTTTCTCCTTTTCCTTCTATTTTCTTTTCTCTCACTTTCTTTCAATCCAAGCACAGATAGTCCCTTGTAGAGGATTTATATATATCCGCAAATGAAGAGAGAGACAGTTGGAGTTCATAGGTTAGTATAATAATCCCTGAGAACCACTATCTAGCGGCTTAACCATTTGGATTGATTACTTTCTAGCTAGCTCAAGGGCATGTTTGTTTGCCAATATTTTAGGGTGTAATACTGTAGATGCAGGTGCTACAGTATCACACACAACTCCTCTGCTTGGCTTACTCAAATAAGTGTGGTTACTGTAGCTGAGTTGGCAGCCCCTCAGCTTTTCTCAGCAAAAAACAGTGAAATGGGCTCGATTTACTGTAGCTGTCAGATAAATCTGGACCATTCACTTCCCTGTCACTGTAGCTGTTACGCGTTTTTACATAAAGCAACCAAACAGGCCCCAAAGAAAGGCTAAATAAAGAACTCACTTACAATATCCAACAAAAAGTTATTCAAACAGTACAAAAATGAGAGATGAAAAGACGAACGTACTATGCACACATTGATTTCCTGGAAAAAAAAAACCGTTTACAAAATAAGCTCGAAGGACAACTAGAAAATACACCTTATTACATATAACACAGTCGCTAGAGCCAAAAACAATATGAATTCCCAATCACAGCCATTGGATCGGAAATCTGCCCAATGCCACCTTAAACAAACGGCTGTGATTGAGAATTCACACAACATTAATTATTTCAGTAGATGGAACATCAATTTCAGTAGTCTTTCCACAATGTCATGGCACATTAACACCAAGTCTCAATCTCACCTAATAGTTAGCAAAGAGAGACTCATCACTCATCAGCATATAGCATCAATTGCCCTCTCAGGCGCAGTTGGGTTAACGTTAAAGTAGTAGTTAGACTTAGATGGCTCTGATATATCATTCTCTCTACTCCTGTAGTAGCTTGAGGGCTCCGAAACATCATTCTCCCTTTTAGTCGCAGAAGAGCTACGTTCAATTTCAGAACTATGACTCTCCGATAAAAGTTCTAAACAGGAAGCAAGAGCCTCGCGCATCCATGGATATCGACAAAGCCTTGATGCATCCCTAACGCTTACCTATATATATCGGTAGAGAAAATAATTTAGTCATTGTACCTTGAAGAAAGTTTTAAATGTATCCATAACACTTACCGATATTGCTAGAGAAAATAATTTAGCGGTTGTGCCTAGAGAGAAATTTTAAATGTATTTTTTTTTTTTTTGAAAATTTTGTAGTGTAAGGTATATATACCCAGGTTCTCTTGTGGGTAGATTGTTCAGGCCAAAATTCATGTTCTTTTTTCACCTCTAATGCAAACATGTAGCCTTTACAAGCTCCTTCATTACTGCTACTGCTTTGTCTACTTTTGCTTCTAAATGTCCACTCACCAAGTTTGGTTTCCTGCTAAAAAATAAGAATTATCAAGTTTAATTATGACTGCTCAAAAATAAGAATTATACGTTTAATGAATTTTTTTGAAAGAAGCGAGTCATTTCGAACAGAGGAAAAATTGTAGTACGGCAGTATAATGTGAACGTTTTTGTCAATTTGATTTTTATAGGGGTCAATAAGAAGAAGAAGAAGATGATGATTATGATGATGATGAACAATAATAACAATGATGATGAAAATGACTGCAAACCTTTTAAAATATAGCGCTCTTAACTGATTGTCTTATCATTACAACGTTTAAATTTTTTTCTAATTGGGTTGGTGAGATATAGTAATCACTTAGGATATAAATAATCAAAAGAAATTTCTTCCATAGATGGACAACAATATCCTTAAATCATAGTAAATCTGCAAAAATAAGAAGTCAAATATACTCAAGTACATATGCCAATCTTCTTCCTTCTATTTGGTTTAAACATTAAAGAATTTCCTCTTTTTGAGAACATCGGTGAGAGTTTAATGAACTGTTTGCAGCTACAAGACAAATGTCTCCAAGTTTTTTAAAATTCACATAAATGAAAAACAATTGTTTCTGTAGGAGGGTATGAACAGGATCACAGTCTGAAAAAGATATTAATATCCTGGAAAAGATAGTCCAAGCAGTCCCCGTGTGAACGAACAAAAGCAAATATTAAAAAAGAAATAATAAAAAAAAGTAAATAAAAGAGTAGAGAAACTACAAAATAATATTAACAATAAAACACTTGCCACCCATATGTCAGACGAGAAATTACTGTGGACATAAATTCAAGAAAAATCAAAAATGGAAAAAAAAATGTATGAACCTACATTAAGAATTCCCTCAACTCCTGCTTCCTCAAGAGCTTCTCTAATTGCAGCTTCACACACAGTCTCATCGTTCTCCCATCCTCCCTGGTTACAAATTTTACTTGTTTAGTACACAATTTAATTAGTTGTTTAGTACACAATTTTAAAAATATATATATATGCGCAAGAATTATGTAATTGTTTGAGACTAACTAAGAGAGTAAACCAATTCCACACCTTTGGGAAAACAAGATCATGTCTTTTAGGAGTAGAAATCATGAGTACTTCCAGTCTATATATCAAATCTGTTCCTTCTGGCTTTAGCCTATAAGGTATGCATCTGTTGAGAAATTGATTAATTAGACAAATAATCAAAATTTAATTTCTAAATTATGATTTAAATAAAAATCTAATTAATTATAGCAAACATATATTTTAGTAGATTTTGAGAGAATACCATACCCTGCAACAAGTCGAAACCCATTTTCATACAACTGTTTATGTCGTCCAACTCTAGCTAATATGGCTGATGACATGATAATAATCACAAAACGCTCAAATCTAAACAAATAAAATTGAAGATGTCAGCAAGAAATATCACACAAAATAAAAGCATAAGTAAATAAGGAAATAGATGCAGAGTTTCAATTCACCTTAACTAGTACAAAGCACTCTGCTCTTCAAATCTCAAAATCTAAGTTGAGCACAAATGGGTTTCTCTTATTAACCATCCAATTGAATTTAAATGGCTTTTTGGGTCAACCAGAGCTCACAATTTTATTTTTTTATTGAAATTTAAGCAATAAAGAACGAAGATAGCTCCAATAATAACTCTTTTGAGAATTTAGAAGAGAAGAGAAAGACTAAGATTATGTAGCCAACAACCAGAGATGTGCGATTGAGATCCACAGAAGCGACACTCTCTGGTTCCCTTTAAACAGATAAGAGAGAGAGAGAGAGAGAGAGAGAGAGAGAGAGAGAGAGCTCTTAAGGAGAGGCGAGAGAGAGAGAGAGAGAGATGGAAAATTTTCCCGCGAGACTAAATCAACTTCGTATAAAAAATTTGATGGTTTTGTTGGGCATCTTATTAGTTTAAGAAGGAAGTAGAGGTGCTGACAATGATGGAGGAGAATTATATACTTGTAGTGTAATCATGCATGATATTTATATTTGTTTCCGTTATCTATATCTAAAAAAATAATATTTAGTTCTGTTATTGATTTTTCTATTTTGTTTTGTTTTCTTATGAAGGAAAATGACACGATGACAATATTGGTAATTTACTTAAGAGCATAATTAAAAAATTAAATTAGATAGATATTTTAAAGTATATAAATAGTATACTTATTTTAATACTATTATTTGAACTAAGAATTATAATATTAAATAAGGTAAATTATAGTAAAGCTTCATGAACTTTCAACATTTTGTAGTAAATAGACCTTATGAACTTTAGAAATTACACTAAACTCCTATTTGGTGCTTGAAAGAGAGATCGTGCTCTATTTCTAAGAGCTCCACAAAATCAAATTCAAACCTAAGTAAATGCAAAAAGCTCCTTGAGAATGACAATCGTCTGGGCAACATGCCCAATCTGCATCTGAGTAGGCTTTCAAATGAAACAAGAGACATCGCCGAATAAGAATTCTATGTGATATAGTCCCTTTTAGCTAACATAGAATTCTCTTCATTACTATGCAATGTAACAATGTTGGGGCCTGCATTTTTGGATCTGAGATACAAGCCTAGAGGGGTGGGGATGTTGAATAGGTTTGATACTATTTTTCAACAAAACGCAAAATATGCAGTGGAGTATAGCAAATAAAAGTGATAAACAATATAAAGGACTATAACAATCACTAAGAGCAACTAACCAAGAACACACGAGATTTTATAGTGGTTTGGATAGACAATCTTATGTCCACTCTTCCTTCTTACAAAGGGGCTTCATTGCTATGAAAAGAGTTTACCTGAATAACAAAGCCGATTTAGTAGGCTTACAAGACTGAAACCCAAGTTTCTTCCAAACTGGTCATCTAATCTAACTCTTTGCATTGAGTGAACTTAGCCCTTGCTAGTCCCAACCCTTAATTTAATCGGCTTGAGTACACCGTAAAAGAAGTTCAAAGAAATACAAATCAAATATCAATTAAGTTTAGAAATAAAAATGATCTTATAGCTTTTGATAAAACAGACAGTCATTTGAAGGATACAAGCGAAGCTTGATGAAGAACGACGGTAAAGATCAATATGAGGGCAACTCTCCTCACTAAGAAATAATATGAAGATGTTGTGTGTGACAAGTTAGAGTTTGACGGGGCTCCAAGGAATCAAAATATATTTTTAATATCTCAAAATTAAAACCCTAGAATTATTTCTCTCTCTCTCTCTCTAAGTTTTTCTTTCACAGTTAGGTTAGGAAAGAGATATGCGGAATGTGGTAGATTTTGTAGATAATATAAATGGTAAACAGTAGCGATTAAATCATTAAATTATGCATCAGATGGCTCCACCATCGATAGTGCCTCTCGACCATCAATAGTATCAAGAGACCATAGATAGTTGATGAGCATCATCGATGATTTTGATATCTTTGGACTTTCACACCATTGATGGAGCCTTGAGCCATTGATGGTCACCATCCACCATCGATGGTCAAATGCTACCATCGATGGTTGTGATGATGAAATTAGTTTTTGAGCTGATTTTCATATGTTTTACCTCGTATATGTCCTATACTTGCATTTATAATTATCACATTTTTTTATGTTTTTATACCCTCATTATTTATTTTATTTGAATAAATATATAACTAGTAACATGTTTGATCTTAATTCATAGGTTTATGAAGAGCTAATGAATAAGAGACTTAAAGAACCAAATTTCCTTATTTTTCTACCATATATTGAACCTCAATGCCAAGCCAAGAGGAAGCCTACAAAAGCCTAAGGAACCAAAAAGAGATCGGGTTAACAAGTCAATAAAATTTATAATTTTGTTATAAACCAATCGGTCTACTAATCTATTGGCCAATCGGTCAACCAACAGATTGGCCAACCGAATAGTTCCCAACAAAATCAGATTTATGGCTAAAATTTAATACTTGGAGCCCAAGCCAAATCCAATGGTTCTTATAAGCTTTTATAGTTTATAAATAGGAGTAAAGGGTGAGGGGTTGGAGTGTGAAAAATTTTGTAAACAACTTTTTGGAGTGAAGGACTTTTAATTAAGTCTTTCAACTTATAAACTTTTTAAGTTTGTAATAAATAAAAAAATTCCTTTTTTAATATTTTTTTTTTCTTTATTGACGAAGATGAAGATTCTACTTTAAAGGGGCCAACCCCTTACAAGATAACTTTTTATTTTTCTCTTTTATTTTTTTGTTCTTAAAATTCATGTTTTATGATTTTATTTTCTCTTTATTTTTGTGTTGGTAGAATAAATTTATTTTATATCTTATAGCTAAAATTAACTTTCATGCTTTTTTTTTATTTTGTTCATTTTTATGCTTTGTAGAATTTACTTTCTTGTATTTTTTGTAGTATAGATTTACTTTTATGCTCTTTTAATTCTTCTTTATGTTCATAGTTTAGATCTTTATTTTCTTATTCTTGTTGTTATTTTTATAGTTAGTTTTTATTTTTATTTCATTTCTTTTATGATTTCTAGCCTAATTCTATTTTCTTATTTTTTATTTTTCAAAATGTATAACCAAAAGTTGTAGAAACTCTAGAATTGTATAATTTTTGGATTGTTCTCTTGTGTTCAAAATGATTATTGTTAGGGTAGTCAACTATAGAACTAATTGATAGGAGAAGAATTTGATAATCTATACTTATATTTAAGTGGTTTGAAAGGTTATGCTTATGAATTCTAGATTTACTATCTAATTGTTATTCTTTTTATGAATGGTAGTTTTATTTGGATAATAATTTAATAAGTTATGCTTTTCTTAAGTGATTTGATAATCTATGTTTAATAAATCTAAAGCAAACTGTGATAAAAAAGAGAGTGGTTTATAAATCCTAAATAAAACTAATTAATGAATTCAATTCTATATTCATAATTTATCTACTTAAAATTTTCCATCTTACTTGTTTTGATTTTGCTTTTTTTGATTATTTTCTTATCTTCTTGGCTTTGTTATTTTCTATTTTCTTTATTTCCCCCCTTTCTTTGTTCTCATTTGCCTTTATTGTTGCTCACTTTCTTCCCTCTTTTCTAGTATGCTTTTATTTGTAAATAATCACACTCTCCTTGTACCTCTTCATTGTCACTCCTCTTTGTTCATACAACTCTACGATTCATGTTAGAATTTTTCTACACATCTTCCTCGTGGGATCAACATTGTACTATACTATAATTTGATTGTGCACTTACAATATTGACACAATATTCAGAATATATATATCAAGTTTTTAGCATCGTTGCTAGGGAATGTGCTTGTAACCATGCTATTTTAGTTCTTTAATTTGTGTGTTTAAGTGTGAAGGATTGACTAGAAGATTGAAGATTGGAGATTTGCTTAAAAAGGTATGTCTTCTTTCTAGTATTTTCAATTCCACCCTCTAGTTTTATTTCCCACAATTAGAGACAATTAGGATCTTAAAAAAAAAAAAAAAAAATTCTCTTGTCGACACTAATAATATCCACCTGCACTTGAGCAGCTACTAACAAGATAACAATTTTAAATAAGAGCTCTTTTTCTCACATTTAGTTGATTGTTAAACCTAGTTAAAAAAATTTCTTTTTGCATCATTTTGTAGTTATTTTTAATTTCTAGGATTTCATTGCATATAATTAGTAAGAATTTATCAAAGTGATTTGGGCATTTTGATTGGAGCACTCACTTAAAAATACTCTTCAGGACAAAACCCATAATTAAGATGAGGTGAGGGATTATATCACTCTTTTTTAGCCGATAAATCACTAGTTCCTCACTACACAAACCCAAACCTTTCAAAACTCATTAGAAGTGGGCCCCTAAGAACTCGAGCTTATTAGGGAACAATAAATCCTTTAGTGAACCAATTTAAATTTATTTAAATCCATTGGTGTCTAAGGCAAGGTTTAGGGGTTGCGTAAAGTACTCCACAAGGAAAAAGATATTCAATTGGTCTTTGGCCTCCCTCTAGTATTATCCTCACCTAGCTAACTGATTGAGCAAACTTTAATCTTTTCAAAGTGGTTACTTTTGATTCGTTTAATTAGATTTTTTTATTATCCTTTCTCTTTGCTCTCACTAATTTTTAGGTCTTTTAGTTTTTCCAAAAAATTATTAACTTTTATTTTCTTAGATTTTTTCTTAATTTTTTTTGTTAAAAAAAGAAAATATTCCAAAAAAATTATTTTGATATATGCAAGTTTGAAATAAGGATAATACCAATTGATTAATTTTTGTTGAACCAATTTTTAGAACCAAAGAAATGGCTAATCGTAATCTATCTATTTTTCAAGGCGTGTTATCCTAAAAAAAAGAGTGAGTCAGATATAAGTTTTGAGGAGATCTTTGTCGATGAACTCAAGAAACCAAAAGAACTTAAATCAGAGCTAGTTTTCATGGAGTCAGAAACAAGTTTCTCTGGTCTTGACTTTGAAAAACTTTTTGCTAATGAGTTTAGGTTCATAGAAAATATGGAGTAATCAGCTTAATTATCATTCATCGATCATCAATCATGAGTTTCCGAAGCTTTTTAAAGAAGAGTTGATTGTGTTAGGATAAAACTTCAATCATAGGGAGCCAAAAGTTTAAATTTGAGACTAGCAAATACCAGAAACACAAGAAACATACATGCTTTCAAATGTTGTAGAAATTATTGAAAGCCTTAGAGTGTATAGAATTTAACCATATTATAGAATTTATTATTTTAGACGTCATTGAAATTTAGGGTAGAATTTTCAGCAATAAGGTAGGATTTTATGTAGAGTTTGAGCTTTCATCTTAAATCTTTTATTCTACATTTTTACTCTTTTTCTCAAAAAAGAAAAATTAATTTGTTGCTCTCTCCCTTCAGAATTTCTTGTTTTTTGAAGAAAATGAAATAAAAAAAGAAAATATGTGAAAAAAAGAACAAAGAAAAAAATAAAAAAGAAAAAAAATGGTAGAAGAAATTTTTTGATAGAAAACAAATTTTTTTTGGTTACGTTCTCTTCACACCAAAAATAATTGCAGATTTTTATCATTGTTTTAGGTTGATCGAACAAATTTCCATCTCGATTGTCACTAGCATTGCCAATGCACATCCTCCACAAGATGGCCATAAAGCGAAAAGAGGTTCCCTTATTGCTGAATATCGATGACCACTTCCTCAGCTTCTTCTACAAAAATCACCATCCCGACCCAAAATCCATCGCAAAAAGGATCGCATCCCATTCTTCTTCATACTCTGCACGTTAATCACAATTAGGTAAGTGAATTAACTTGCATAGAACTACATACAACCGCCCCGATGGTCACGAGCTGCTAACCCGACTCCAATTGCACCTTGATCTGTAAATACTACCTCATTAAAGTTTATTTTCAGCACACCAGATGAAGGCAACCTCCATTCCCTAGGTATAAACGACCTTTAACCATAATGTGTACGTCCTTTGTATTATTAAAGTCATGAATATACTATCACACAACACGTACTAGCTCTTTCCGCCAATCGCCTAATCCCAATGCTTAACTTTATTTCTATTTTTCCATATATAATAGCCAGCACATGCACGATCACTATGTCCAACTGAAATGTCTCATCTTCCAATTTTTCAACTTGATCACGCCACCAAATAATCACTATCATTTCTTCCCTCATTTTTAAAATTAATACATAAATTTCTTCACACTATAGCCGAGCAAAAGGGACAAACATATGCATATTTTGTACATTACATACTGTAGATGCTTGTGCATTGTGTCATACTACATGATCGTGTATAGATATATAATATAATATATATTATATATATATATATATATATATATATATTAGAAGAGAGAGAGCAGAGAGATGATTCCTATGTCATATACTATATATATATAAATATAATATATATATATATATATATTTTATTATATATATAAGAATTATGGGTATGCTTGGCACCAAGCATAAATTGTGCCTTTGCGTAGCTGCATTGTCACTCCTCCATCACTCATTACCCATGTGAAGTGTGTCCTACATTTGATGAGTGCGAGGAAATGTGACACCTCAACTACCAGCACAAACTTTTGTGCGCTTGCGTACCAAGCATACTCATATTTCTCTCTCTCTCTCTCTCTTCTCTCTATAGTATATATATTATATATATCATATATATTAATACATATATATATATAATTATATATATTACTATTATATATATATATAGAGAGAGAGAGAGAGAGAGATATGGAAAACTTGGTACCAAGTTTCTCCATATATTCCAATTATATATATATAGTATTATATATACTATATATATATATTATATATATATAATATAATATATATTAATAGATATATATATATATATAAGGTAAATTGATTGCAAAATGCTTCTGGTAGTAGTCCAATCTTTTGTTTTTCTTTTTCTTTCTGTTTACTCTGATTTTACATTTCTGGCGATAACTTATATATATAATATAGTTATATATATATATATATAATATTAATATATATATATATATATATATTATATATATATATATATATAATATTATATAATATATAGAAACTGTTACAAGTTGCTCCAAGCCAACTTGGTAGTGATTTGTCTAATTTTGATCCCTACACTACATTGGAGTTGGCTGAAGGTGGTTGGCATCTATCTTCGAGGTGTGATGTTAGTACAAATTATGCCACTCGAACTATCCAAGTTGTTAGACTAAGCCAACTTGATACCAAGTTCTCCGATTTTTCTTCTATATATAATATATATATATATATATAATATCTATACTATAATATATATATATAGAGATAAAACTTGTGTCAACTTAAGTGACGTCACCTAATGTTTCTTACCATGATGATCACTTGATGAGCTGCTTTGTGATGACCGCTCCGATTGAAACTTGATCTACATATTCTAAAACCCCAACCTCCAAATGGGGTGAATCGCTCATGGTTTGACCCTTCCATCCACTCGTATCAATTTTAATGGTTTCAAATGATAGAACTTTTTACATGGCCTACCGGAGGGTCAAACCATCGACGGGTTCACCCAAATTGTGTGTTTGGGGTTTTAGAATATGTAGATCTAAGGTTAACGGAGCACGGCATCATCACAAAGCCAGTCCTCAATCAAGTGATATCAATGGGTAAACATTAGGCGACGCCACTTAAGTTGACACAAGTTTTTAGCTCGTCATAATATATATATAATATTATATATATTATATACTATATATATTATATATCATATAGTATATATCATATATAATGATAGAAAGTTTTCGCGTCGAACAAAGACCTCTGATCACTAAGTGTACATAATAGAAATATGGAGAAACTTGGTACCAAGTTCTTGCATTGAACTTGGTAGTGAGGTGGCCAAATCACCCCCCTACATCACACCTTGAAAATGGAGCCTCTTTTTAAAAGTAGGTGAATAGTGATTGAGGTTCTCTCTTCAAGGTGTGATGTAGGGTGGGGATTGAAGGAAATCGTGCTATGTCTACAAGCATAATACACAGCGGAAGACATGTATGTACAAAAATACTAAGCATGTAGAGAGCATGAAATATTCGCATAATGCATATATATATATATATATATATATATATATATATATATAGGGGAGGTTCTAATAAAAACCTTCTTAGCCTAAAAACTAAAAACCAATATCATCCAATGGCTAGGATTCAGTCAAACAGTCAACAGACACATGCATTAATTACCTTATTAAACACATGCATTAATTACCTCAACATAGTGAATCCAGATTCACTACAGTGAATCCAGATTCACTACCTCAACGAACACCTCTTTCACTACAGTGAATCCAGATTCACTGTAGTGAATCCAGATTCATTACCTTAACGAACACGTTTTTTACTGCAGTGAATCCAAATTCACTGTAGTGAATACAGATTTGTGTTCGTTGAGGTAATTAATGCATGTAATTAATCCATGTGTCTGTTGACTGTTTGATTGACTCTCAGCCATTGGATCCATCTAGATCCAATGGATGATATTGACATGGAATCATAAAATGCTAGTCAAGTTTGTACCCATCATTTCTTGACTGGCTTAAATTTAACTTATGCAAACTCTTGACGTATGCCAACAAAGTTGCATAACCAACTTAAGCTATCCTTATATCTTATATACAGATGAATACTATTTAGCCATAGAATAGTTATGCCTTGACGTATGCCAACAAACATAGTATTTATAAGCTTAATAGTATTTAACTAAAATGATGGAGGGCTACGGACGATTTCTCAAATCTTTTACCGTAATCGAACTTGATATAGTTTAAAGATGCTCTATATTTATACTTGCAACAATTAAACTAGCCAGGAAAGCGCAAGATTGGTGGGAGGGTTCCGAGCTATTCACCGGGAATATTTATCGGACCTTAATTAAGTAACCACTTCTCTTTAAGACTATAGCGCGAAAGATTGGGCATCACCCCTAATCTTAAGTTGGGCATCACCCCATGAGCTATATCTCATAATTACTTTCCTTGACACTAGTTAAAAGCTCATTCTAAATACATCTCTTTTAACTGCTTTAGGTTTATTTATCTTTCACACTAACACTATGTTAATGTCGATCTCACCACTCTATGGTCAATAAACTCTTATTGCCATGTCTCACAAAGTTTTAAAAAATAAGTTTTTATAATAAAAACTATTCTCTAGTGAGATAGAGATATAAACTTTGCAAAAAATAGCACCCAATTGTATTGACATCTACAATTTGGGGCACAACCAACATATCAACATATGTAATGTAAAACTTATATAGAATGGTAGTGGACAACTAAAGAAAATAAAATGCAACTACACTAATTACATTTTAGCAAGCCATATGCAACTCCTTGCGGTGCTTGTTCCCTTGCAAACTCTGTATTATTACAATCATATAAACATAGGACGTGCAAGCCCCATTTATAATGGAAAAACCATCTCGTAGGATGGGTAATAATATTGCATTAAATATAAAGCAAAAGCTATAAATGAAATAACTAAACTAAGCAACCATACCCCCCCACACCCGAACAAGGGCCTATACCCGTAGGCGTAGCCCATGATCGGTGAGCAAGTGCCTAAACCCGTAGGCGTAGCCCATGCTCGGGGAGGGAAGAGGTCGTAAATAATTATTACATTTCTAACTTTATTACATCAATACAAAACATACAAGAGAATAGTTGTCCACTACCATCCATAAACATAACATCCATGCAAGATGATAAATCATATAACTTAATCAACATTAAGAAATATGCATCTATCTAGTTATGCAACATATTGGAAACTAGATAGCATAAGGATTATCCAAACTCAAAAAAGACTAACAAGCTTCTAACATACAACTACACTAGTTGTAATTAATTATTTTATAAAATAACTTGAATTAATTAACTAGTTTCATGTAAACTAGAAATTAGAAGCAAGAACAAGGTCCTCCATGAGTTAGATGTACATGTTAAGATTCAATTAGATAGAACCATAGCTCTGATACCATGAAGGAAATCGTGCTATGTCTACATGCATAATACACAGCGGAAGACATGTATGTACAAAAATACTAAGCATGTAGAGAGCATGAAATATTCATATGGATCGTCTAATTAAATCTAACATGATCCTTATTATTAAGTGAGCATACAAGAGTTAGAAAGTCATACTTTCGTAGCGTGATTCGATGGAAGATCGAATAACCCCTAGCTCTTGCTCCTTGTAGTAGAAAATCTCCTTGTAGTGGATCTCCAAGTCTTCAAGTGAGCTTGATAAAATGGGAGTCTTCTTAAGACACAAGGCAAGATATCCACCCCGGGGTTCTTAAAATCCTACTACTTCCTCTTGCTCAAAGATTGCTAAAGTTTAGTAAGAGGAGAGCTCTCTTTTATTCTCTTATGGAAAAAACACTTAGCCAATTTTTCATTAACCTTTCCATAAGAAAAAAGAGCTCATATTTATAGAGTGAAATGTGTTCATGATATGAATGACTCATCCTATGAGTCATGCAATGAATCATCAAAAATTAATGATTAATCAAGTGAGTCATGCAATGAATCATCTTATGAATCATTACATTTCAAAACCATGTGCGAATAAACCATGTGCTCAAACCATACCACTAAGTGACTCATCTCATGACTCATTATACATGGTATGTGTATTTCATAAATGAGAATACCAAATTATTATCACTAATACAGTATTTCATAAATACGGTATATAGTATTATTCCAATCTTTAACTAATTAGTCACTATATGACCAAATAAATCAAGAGTTGACCAAAAGTCAACTGTTGACCAAAAAGTCAACTAGTTGACTAAAAGTTAACTTTATGGGAAAAATACTGGAATTCATTTCCTAAGCACATAGCATTCCGATTTTACCGATATACATAACCGTTTATGTGTATCCGAAAGAAATCATATATGCGTATCAATCATACGCATCACTCCATAAATTGTGTTTCATAGGATTCAAGTACGCGCTTGGTGTGACCTTAGGGCCAAACTTAAAAAACTCGGTAGTGGATCATATCCATAAGTACAACAGAGGTGCTAGCTACACATGAAGACCACCCGGGTATAAGTTGTGATAAAGGTCTGCAAGATGCTTATCCAATTTTATCAGGACCACTCAATGATAATACCGTACAGTCCGGTCTCTTCGTCAAACCATGTCAAACTATTGAGCCTAGGGTATGGCAAACTGTCAAACCCTAATAGCTTGATTAGTGTTTATTGATATTAAACTCATAACCTATAAGATCAAACTGACACTCAGTTTATCTTATTCACCTTGGCCAAGGATTTCCAGGCTATAGTTATATCAAACAATCTTATGACATCAACCCCTATACTGGGAGAGACGAATCCCTTCTTGGCATCTCAATATCTACTTATGTCTCGGGATGTACCCAACAAGAACCGTTATGCACAATTCAATAAGAACTGTGGTTAGGTAAAAGTCTAAATACATCTTTACTGACATATAAGATATTGCACTCATGCCTCAGGTCAAGAGACTACTATGTACTATATCACTTGAGAACTTCTATTTGACAGTTAAGTATATTACCAACTAGATGTTCTCGGCGAGTCGTTCAGTCAACTCATTCACTAATGAGTCACCTGTATACTGTATCTTGATGTCTCACATCAATGATCTAAGAGATTGATCATCTCCTTCAAAAGGAGAAATAAAGCATACACTAGTCTAAACCAAAGTGATGATGTCCTATCTCAACACTTCATCAACTAGGAACATTTTAGAATATACGTTACCGACTAATCAGATCTCTTCATTACGATCACTATCCGAAATGTCTGATAGTCTAGTATTTATTCTAAGGACATTATCTGTATATTTAGAACATCAGATAAATCTGACCAAAATAGCATACTATCATTTTGAACAAGGATGTTATATACATATAGGTCCTGTTACAATATACAATAATTGCCTGCAGGGCACCTATATCTAACAAACTCCCACTTGCACTAAGGCCAATTATAGTATCTAATACCCAATAGCTCAACAAGTTTCTCAAATTGTGAACGAGCAATTGCCTTTGTGAATGGATCTGCTATATTATCTTTTGTGTCTACTCTTTCAATCTTGATCTCCCGGCGATCAACTATCTCCCTGATCAAGTGATACTTCCTCAGAATGTGTCTGGACTTATGGTGAGATCGGGGTTCCTTTGTCAGAGCTATTGCAGCATTATTATCACAGTATAAAGGTACTGGATCTTTAATGGTGGGAACAACTTCCAGCTCTAAAAGGAACTTCCTCATCCAGACAGCTTCTTTAGCTGCATCATTAGCTGCAATGTATTCAGCTTCCATAGTCGAGTCTGCTACTGTATCCTGCTTGGAACTTTTCCAGCTGACAGCTCCTCTATTGAGGGTGAAAACATATCCTGATACAGACTTACTATCATCGATATCGCTCTGAAAGCTTGAGTCGGAAAAAGCCTCCATTCGGAGGTCACTTTTACCGTATATCAAAAATAACTCTTTAGTCCTTTTAAGGTACTTAAGTATATTCTTGACCGCTTTCCAGTAAAGAGTGGTTAATAATTTAAACTAATTAAGTCTAAAATTATCACCCCAAGTTTTTTCTATGCTGTAGTTTTGGTATATTAAATCCTTATATCAGAGCAAAGGTTAAAAAATCATTAGACATGTATTTGAAACGAACTTTAGAGAAAAGATATTATTATAAAAACCTTAGATCATATTTTGATCATAAGCATGAAAGCGTAAAAGGACATGGCTACCGCCAAACCGGCCTTGCTTGGGTGGTCCCCACATAAGGCCAATTTGATAAATATGATACTTGGACTATCCACATGCATTCAGACAATGCCATGTTATCCCTACCTCACCCTCACATTAATTACTTTATTTGTCAATACGTTCTACATTGAATATGCATCATGTGGAGAGATCAGCACATCCACGAAACAATCATTCGTTCATTTCTCTCTGTGTCCCACCTTCGCGAACGATATGTGATTATGTAGTGTGCATTTGTTCCCATGCATCAATATACAAAGAGTAGAATCTAGATGGATTGATCATTGATCGATCTGCACCTGTAGATAAGCGTTAGAGGAGCTGATGTTTAGTTTTTGGCCGAAGCACCGCTCATGATGAATTAAATTTATGCCTTCCATGATTTTTTTCCCAGAGAGGCATTATATATATTATATATATATATATATATATTATAATATATATATATATATATATAATATATATATATAATATATAATAATATATATATAATATATATAATATATATATATACTGAGAGAGCAGAGCAGAGAGAGAGAGAAATGCGGCTATGCTTTAGTACCCAAGATTAAAATAAAGTTGTGTGCCGTAGTGCAGTAGCATAATCCCTTTCACTCATCAAATGGTTACATATACCCCATGCACTTCTCAACCCATCGTGAATGTGGTCCGCCATTTGAATAAGTGCGAGGCGGATTGTGCCACCTCACTACCAAGCACAAAATTGTGTCTTGTTACCAAGCATATTCATATTTCTCATACTATTATATATTAATATATATATATAATATATATATATATAATATATATTATATAATATATAATATATATATAAAAAATGGAGAAACATGGTCCAAGTTGGTCCAAACAACTGCTAGTGATGTGGCCTACTCCCGCGTCCCTATATCTACATTGGATTGTGTGAAATGTGATTGTGCCGCTCTATCATTCGAGGTGTGATGTAGGGGTCAATTAGGCCAATCACTACCAAGTTGCCTCTGAAGCAACTTGGTATCAAGGTTCTCCATTTCTCTCTCTCATCTCCCCTCTGTCTCTCCTCTCTCTCTCTCTCTTCTCTTATATATATATATATATATAATATATATATATATATATATATATATATATATATTATGTGTGTGTGTGTGTGTGTGTGTGTGTGGGTGTGTTGTGAGAAGAGAGAGAGAGAGAGAGAGAGAGAGAGAGAGAGAGAGGGGGAGAGAGAGAGAGAGAGAGAGAGATTAGAAAAGATTGCTTACCATATTTGGCTCTCCAAGGCCACCTCAAGAATAGAGGTGTCAAACAGTGATTAGTTGAGCTGTTAAATAGCACCACATTTTCGTCAAGGTGACATGACACTATATGTAGACGGTTAAAATATACTCTATTGGACCAATGCTGAGCCCAAGTCCAAAAAGTGAACATCCATGGTCTAAACACTTCAGATGGGCTCAAGCATTAGCAAAATGTAGGCTACAGTGAAGTTTGTTTGGATCACATACGAACATGAATGCATCTGAGCCAAAGAGGACTTGAATATAAGTCAATCCTCAAGTCGGACTCAGGGCTGAATCAAAAGGCATTCTCAAGTCAGACTTTGAGTCCAAGTCGAAAGGCGTCTCCAATTGTGACTCTGGGCCAAGTCAAAATGTGTCCTCAAGTTGGCCGAGTCAATAAACAAGTTCAAGTTGGATTCTGAGTGAAATATGAAAGTATCAGCAAACATTGCTCAAGCCATAGCAAAGCTTGCCCTAGTCGTAATGAAGCTCGCTCTCAATACAAATCAAAGTGAAGCTTCTAGCGAGGTTCACCCAAATAGTCCATGTGGGACATGTAGCAAAGTTCACCGAAACCATAGAGAAGTTAGCTGAAGCCGAAGCAGCAGCAAAGCTCGCCAAAGTTATAGCGGAGCATACCCAAGCAGCAACGAGCTTCCCTTAATAGCCAACATGAGCCGTGTCACCCAACCTAGAGAAGTTTGCTCATGGTAATTATTGACAAATTTCACCCATGATCATTATTGGCGAACCTCTCCCATGGTCGTTATTGACGAACCTCGTTCACAATCATTATTAACGAACCTTGCCCATAACCATTTATAAAAGCTAATTTTTAAGGAAACGGTTTACCCACTAATTCACCTATTTAAGGGGAGTTAATGACTACTAACTCACCCATTTAAAGGGGAGTTAATGACCATTAACTCACCTATTTAAGAGGCGTTAAGGCCCACTAACTCACCCACTTAATATTCTTAAACCTATAAATAGGCATGATCAACATGACGCACAAGGGCACATGGGGGCAGAAGAAAGGTCTTGAGGCTAACATTGTTTTTGGCTAGACTTCTTGCCATTGAGGAGAGAGAGAGATAGAGAGGCTAACATTGTTTTCGGCTAGACTTCTTGCTATTGAGGATATATATATATATATAGAGAGAGAGAGAGAGGCGATATTAACAAAAAATCCATTTATCCTCCATTCTCATTGATCTTCATAGATCATCATCATTGGTTGATCATTTGGCTCGATCAACGATCCTCGTAAGAAAAGAATCATTCTCTAAAACTATTCATATAGCTTAATCAACAATCTTTGTGAGAAAATATCTATTAATATCTCTTCATCCAGAGATAACTATGCTATCTTTCAAGAGATTAGAGATGATTAATCGGTGAAAAACATATTGTCTTAGTCATATCATCAACGGAGTACAAAATCGACGCTCCATCGGTACATAGAAAAGAACCCTGGAAAATATAATTTTTTATTTTATTGTAATTTTTTTATTGCTATATGTGTCAATTACAATACAAAAGATCCAAAATAGGATGGCGACTCTAATGAAAACTAGATTCTCTTCTGACAAGAAAGTTGTGTCACAGTCTGATATTAAGACACTTGGGTCTTTTGCTGAATTACTGGTCATTAAAATAGACCAAGCAAAGTACTACGAGTTCACCTCCTCTTACCAATCATCCATGGCCACCACCAGAAGCTGCCATAAGATGTGCTGCAATATGAGAAGAGGGTCAAATTTGACCCTCGCACATGTCAGGGAGAACTTCGCCAAAGACAGCTTGAGCTTCACTAGAAGCCAAATGAACTTCGCCCAAAGCAAAGCAATGTAGTCCCTTGATCAGTCCACAACCCCTTTGTTCACTTTAAGGCATCTCGCGATGCTCGCTACCCTTCTTTAATAGAAGCAAAGAATGTGGGTAATCCCTTACCTAAGATTTTGCAAGTGACAAGCATCATCTGTGGTGATTCCTCATCCAAATCAAAAACTCTAACTTGTGATAAAGACTTGATTGGCCACACTAGCTGAAGGTCAAAGCAATGTTATCATAGGAGATGTTTACTTTCTAATATCCAAATTGGCAAAGTTGCCCCTAATAGGAGCAATTGCCTTAGCCAAGTTCAAGCTCCCACTAATTTAAGAGAGTTTTTCTCTCTAAAAAAGGCACGCCAATACCAATATTGCATGACCCTAAGGGAAGTTATCATGACAGTCAGCAAGATAAGCCTCACCGAAGATAGCCCCACCCTTATCGAAGGCAGTACAAACTTTTCCCCCAGCAAGGCGAACCTCACCAAAGGTAGCTCCAACTTTGATGGAGGCAGAGTGAACTCGTCCAGAGTTAAGACAATCCCAACTTCACCCATAGCAAGGTGAGCCTCGCCAACCCTAGCTTTATTGAAGGCAGAGCAAACTTCTCCGAGAGCAAGACAAGCCTTTTGAAGATAGCCCCAGCTTCGCTCAAAAAAAATCTCAAACGATATCTTCACAACCCTCGCCCCGAGTGAAGGCCAAGACTCTCAAATGTCCCTTGAATTTGGATGTTAGTTAGCAACCTCTCTGGGGGTTCTCTTTAAAGCATCTCACAATGTACACGATGTTCATCGTGCTTCCTTAAAGGTTAACAAGCAGCGACAATGACCATGCAAGGACAAGAATGCTTTTGATCTTGATCTTTAAGAGTTCACGGTTAATATGACTGGTGTAACCCGAGAAGATGATGATAGCACGTCAAATCCAGAAACCAATGGTGTCTATTTCCATATTAGATCGAGACAGGGGTAGCTATCCCCTTTGACTACTCTATTTTGAAGTCGTCTATTCAACAAACTCCTTACAGGTTGATCATCCTTTTGTTAGTAGTACTACCTCAGCCATAGCATCAAACACAACTCCTAGCTTAAGTTAAGAGTGGAAGTGGGCTGTCAACATGGTGATTAGAGATGTCATTGATAATCTTATTTGTTAATTTAAGACCCAAAATAAGGCATCTAATGAATTCTTTGAGCGACCCAAAAATATTCTACAACAACTGTTGCTTACGTACCAGCCTCCTGCGAGTGCTTTAAAAGAGAAGTAGCCAACAAACATCTATGTCAATAAGGAGTCACTACACCAATGAGATGTCTTTTCTTCTTTATCAGAGTCTAAGACATCTAGTCCACTAAAGATGAGGCATAAACTGAAAATGCTCAACAGCCTCCAAGACTAGCTTAATGCTCTTACACAAAGGACCGAGCTAAAGAAGGTTGGGATTACTCAACCTTATCCCATTGAGTGCGACTTTGTTCCCTATCCGATGAAGTTTAAGCCGTCGATGTTACATGCCTTCGATGGCAAACGTTCATCGAGCTAGCATGTCTACTACTTCCATTAGTAAATATGAAATATAGGAGGGAATGACGTTGTCAAGGCGTGACTTTTCATTGGCACACTTCAAGGGATAGCACTTGACTGGTTCCAAAATCTAGCTGAAGCATCTAATAAATCCTAGGTTGATTTGGAATCATAGTTTTTATCCTAATTTCATGAGGACCAATTTGATGTAATAATGGCAAGATTCCTTTTAGAAAAACAAAAGGAATTTGCCTTGGTCAGAGACTACATCGAACGGTTTCGTAATTTAAGTTTGTGTTGTCGAGATATGCCACTACCGATATTGCCCCAAACATACCGACACGACTTTCTCAGCTGAGTAGAAGCCCACATGCTGTCAAGGTTAATTCGTGGAAAGATCTAATTGAGCTGGTAAAAAATGTTGAAAAATCTTCTAAGAGATTCAATCAACATGACCCGTGGTCAAGCGATAAAGATGATGATATGAGACAAGATAATCCTCTGATAATGAGAACGAGACGGAACAATCCTCCTCATAGAAGTTCAACACTTTCCAAATCTCATCAAAGGGAACCATCAACATAGCCTCCTATGGCTATAGCAATGCTTCTTCAGCAATGCCAAACACAACCTATCATGGCTATGGCAACGCTTCTTCAGCAACGCCAACGCAACCTAATTTGACTATAACAACGCCTCCCCAGCAATACCACCCTAATTTGTCGGCTTTGTCTTATAGGACATAGTCCTTAATGGCAACACCATTTTCTTCGGTATGTCGAATAGTACAATCTCTGCCAAAGCAATTAGTCATCAAGTTCAACATTAGACCTGTGATGATGGTCTTTATACCCGACATAACAAAAGAAGTTAGTGTTTGTGGGAAAAATTAGAAGAAAATTGAGAATAAATATTATTAATTCTCCTAACGGACTTAGGAAAAGAACGAATACAATCTCTCTTTGCAATCTCTCTCTAACTGACTTAGAAAAAAGAAATTACAATCTTCTTGATCGGTTTCGCAATTTACAAAAGAGAGAAGGACGGATCTTCCTCTTTGTTTAGGGCTGAGTTCTTCTTGGTGAAGATGGGAGTTTGATTCTTATATCCCGTTGACGATCCGAACACATCACTTCGTAGAACTTTGTCTACTCTTCTTGACTTAATGTCGGGAAGAACTTGCAAGGTAAGTTTAAAAATCAAAACAAGTTTAAGAACTCTGCGAGAGAGTTAATTTTAGAAAGAAAATTTAATCCTTTTTAGATGAAATAAACTAAACAACCGATCTCAAATTTCTTCAACCAAAAATGGTTCAAAACGCCAAGCCAAAAGATCTTAAAAGCTCTGACAAAAATATTTTTAATGATCTAACAAGCTCCTCCTCAAAAAGCTCTCACCAAAAAGCTCTCACCCTTTTTCAGCTGTAAACCCAGCTATTTATAGGGTTTTAGGGGTGTAACTGACTCCTTAACTTGATCCATAATATGGGCTTAATTTCCCCATTAAGTGGTTAACCGTTTAAGTAATTTGAAATGGTTAAACACGACATCCACATTCTAGCTTCAATATGCAGGGGTGGACCCTCACGTTTGGCTTTTGAAATGTGGGAGTGAGCTCCGCGTTTGGAGTTTGTAACACGAGGGTGAGCCTCGCGTTTGGAGTTTGGAACGCGGGGGTAAGCCCCTCATTTGGAGTTTGGAATGCAGGGGTGAGCCTCACGTTTAGAGTTTGGAACGCGAGGGTGAGCCCCACGTTTAGAGTTTGGAATGCGAAGGTGGACCCTCGCGTTTGGCCTTGAAGAGATCGTCAATTATGATCTCTTTTTTTAAATTTTGCAAGGATAGTTAGCTTGTAATCCTTATATTTCATTCTTGAAAATGTGAGAGTCATCAATTTGTAACTCTCTTCTATTTTCATGAAAGTCATCAGGTTATAACTTTTATCGTTAGCATTTTATGAGGATAAACTATCTGCAGTAATTTTTTGACAGCCTTTAGTTAGCTCTTTGTAGGTACTCATGATGAAGCTAAGACCTTTGAGTTCCCGACTTGTGAAATCATTCTATCTCTGAGTGGGAATTCTATTTCAAAGGCGCATCATAATAGAGCCATGAAGGAGTTATTATCATAGGTGTGGGGGTAATGCTCTTCACTTCCTATGGCCGCATTATTCCTTGGACATATTCATTGACCGAGCCTTATTCTAATAACGTGACTGAGTATGAGGCCATCATAATTGGCTTACAACTCACCTATGACATGGTTGCCACATATCGTGAAGCCTATTGCAAATCTAATCTGATCGTCAATCGAATCTAACGGGAATATGAGATCCAGCACAACGATCTCTCCTACTATACCATGAAGTAGCAATGAAACCTACTCATTCTTTTAAAGGCTTCTATATCAACTACGTAGCCCGCCTCAAGAATACTTATGCCAATACATTGGCATCTCTAGCAGCTACTTTGGCCTTGTCTACTAAGCACATCATGGTATTAACCACCATCTGAGTTGTCCCATGCGAATCTTGAATGTCAATGAGATTCACACCACACGTAGGAATTGCTATTACCTGATCATCGACTACACCTAGCATGGTATAATGTTGAATCCCTATCAAAAGGAGATCACATTGCTTCTTCTACAATCCTATCACATAGGCATTATACTGCCGATCATTCGATGGCTTGTTACTGTAATGCTTATCACCAAGTGAAGCTTGGGAGGCAAGCAAAGAAGCTACGATGATATACGTGAAGCTATTACTGGCCAACGATGATCACGAGACATAGTGGGCTATCCCAAGAGATGTCATGCGTGTTAATTTCACACCGACTTCCTGCATCAACCTCCAAAAGAGTTACATCTGATTGTCGCCTCATTACCATACGAGACATAGGGTAAGGATATTATTAGGCTAATTAGCCCAACATCCCCTGAAGGCTATTGATTAATTCTGGCCATCACTGATTACTTCTATGGATTAAAGTTATTCTGCTCAGAGAAGTCAGGATATTTAACGTGGTTAGGTTCTTAAGATACCATGTTATCTACTAATTTGACATCCTTTGGAGGATTGTTCATGATAACGGTCCACAGTTCATCAGCCGATCATTCTTCAGATTCTACAATAAGTTCAAAATTTAAGATGTAGCTTCTTTGCCATACATCCCAGTTGCTAATGGTCTAGTCGAAGCTTTCAACAAGACCATTATCAAGCTTCTAAAAAAGTTTATCTCCTCGAATAAATGAGATTGAGACGAGAACCTTAGAGAGTGTTTATGGGCTTATCAAATAACAGTTCACACTTCCATTGGCTCCACGCATTAGTTTATAGATGTGAAGCCATGATCCTTCTAGAAATTCAGATGCCATCATTGAGAATCGCCCTTGCGTAGAAAATGACTATTGAAGAACATAATCAAAAGTGGCTTTAAGAGCTAGAGGTGCTAGATGAATTAAGACTTCAGGCTGAGCAACGAATCAAGATCTATCAGTCATGGATCTCAAGAGCCTTCAACAAGAGAGTCAGAGAATGGTTCTTCAAAGAAAGTAACATGGTCAACATACAAGACTAAAGGAAAATTCCAACCCAAATAGAAAGGCCCGTTTGTAGTAGAGGCAGTCTACTCAAATGAAGCATATCGCCTAATTAACTCAAACGATAATAGGTTTATGGGACCAATTAACAAGAAGTTTTTCAAAAAATATTACCCTTGATCCTGGCCAATTTCATCTCCAAACGAAGAATTGGTCACATTATGACCATAAGTCTCAATCATTAAATCCTCATTGAGTCATCAAGTTGACACCATACATTTGCTTAACTCTAAATGCATTACCACTATCATGTTAACATTACACCTATGAACGGTTTTCACCCTAATGACTTGACCAGTTATCATTACACCTTTGTCAAATCATTTTGTTTATTGGTTAACATTACACCTTTGTTAGCTTATCTTTTTGGATTCTACTGGTTAACATTACATCTCTATCAATCCACCTTGCTAAAAAACCAATCAGTTAATATTACACTTCCATCGATTATCTACCATTAAGTTAACATTACACTTCTAAACTGTAGTCGTCCCTTGGACTCTTTTTAACCGATCAGTTAACACTACACCTTGTCGGTCACTCCCTTTGGCACGTTAACATTACACCTCTGTCAAAATGCATTAGAACTATTATATTAACACTACACCTTTGAGAAGTACTAACTTTGCAAACCTGATATGTTAACATTACACCTTTATCAGTTTGATTTTGTCGATCGGCTAACATTACACCTCTATTGACTTCCCCTACTGTCATGTTAACACTACACCTCTAAACAGTATGTACCCTTGGACTTACACCTCTGTCAGTCCCCTTTCTAGTTGATATGTTAACATTACACCTCTGTCGATCTCTCGTAACCTCCAATGAGAATATGAGGTTAAAATATTTCCTTACCTCCAATAGGATTATAAGGTTAAATTGCTTCCTTGCCTCTGGCCGGTATATGAGGTTAAATTGCTTCATATGCTCTGATGAGTATATGAGTATAAATTGCTCCTCCATGATTCAATGCCATAAGAGTTTAAGCTGTATAAACTCTAACAGGTACATGAGTATGAATTGTTCCTATGTTCTAACTACACAAGAACCTAAACTATGGATACCATGAATTTCGTAGCTCGATCGAGATGATGAAATACTCTAGCTACATATAAGTATAAACTATGGTTAGACATTCAGCTAAGCTCTAATAGCTACGCCAACATTCGACCATACTCTAGCAGCTATGTAAACATTCAGACACATTCCAGTAGCTTCGCTCCAAATATAGGTTCCAAACAAATAATTGGATAGAATCTCAACAACAAAAACTTCAAAATGTAACCTAGCATTCAACCAAGTTGAGTCCAATGATGAAAAGAAATATTTAACAGTACACCTCTACTAGCCAAGTAGTCAAATGGAGATATTTCAGCCTAAGAAAGACAACCAAAACTACGTTCAATAGTACACTTGTAGCTATTACCCAAAGTATTTTATTTCCTGTTATAAGTCTAAATATAGGACCATGAAAACTTGGGGGGAGGGGCGGTCTTGTAGACAGTTAAATTATACTCTATTGTTCCAACGCTAAGGGCAAGTCAAAGAATTGAACACTCATGGGCTAAACACTTTAGACGAGCTCAAGCATCAGCCTGTAGTTGTAGGCTGTCTAAAAAATCACAATGGATAGCTGATCCCCATCAAGCTCTAACAATGAAAGTTATAATCAGACGACTTTCTTATTACCAACAGAAAGCTACAATTGAGGGACGCCCCTATGGACCATGAAGAAATTGAGAGGTAGAATTCATCCCTACAGTCGAAACACAAGTGGCTACGCTCCAAAAGATGAAGCACCGCAATCATTGCATCCTCAGCTATCAACACAGTTCCATGTTTGAGATAATTGATCTTGATGGTTGCGACAACAACATGACTAATATTATATTAGCAACTATTAGAGATGCTGATGAGCAGTGTAATGATTTTAGAAAAGCAGGAAGATCTAGGGAACTGTGGGCAAATATTCGACCTCCAATGAGAATATGAGGTTAAAATATTTCCTTACCTCCAATAGGATTATAAGGTTAAATTGCTTCCTTGCCTCTGGCCGGTATATGAGGTTAAATTGCTTCATATGCTCTGATGAGTATATGAGTATAAATTGCTCCTCCATGATTCAATGCCATAAGAGTTTAAGCTGTATAAACTCTAACAGGTACATGAGTATGAATTGTTCCTATGTTCTAACTACACAAGAACCTAAACTATGGATACCATGAATTTCGTAGCTCGATCGAGATGATGAAATACTCTAGCTACATATAAGTATAAACTATGGTTAGACATTCAGCTAAGCTCTAATAGCTACGCCAACATTCGACCATACTCTAGCAGCTATGTAAACATTCAGACACATTCCAGTAGCTTCGCTCCAAATATAGGTTCCAAACAAATAATTGGATAGAATCTCAACAACAAAAACTTCAAAATGTAACCTAGCATTCAACCAAGTTGAGTCCAATGATGAAAAGAAATATTTAACAGTACACCTCTACTAGCCAAGTAGTCAAATGGAGATATTTCAGCCTAAGAAAGACAACCAAAACTACGTTCAATAGTACACTTGTAGCTATTACCCAAAGTATTTTATTTCCTGTTATAAGTCTAAATATAGGACCATGAAAACTTGGGGGGAGGGGCGGTCTTGTAGACAGTTAAATTATACTCTATTGTTCCAACGCTAAGGGCAAGTCAAAGAATTGAACACTCATGGGCTAAACACTTTAGACGAGCTCAAGCATCAGCCTGTAGTTGTAGGCTGTCTAAAAAATCACAATGGATAGCTGATCCCCATCAAGCTCTAACAATGAAAGTTACAATCAGATGACTTTCTTGTTACCAACAGAAAGCTACAATCGAGGGACGCCCCTATGGACCATGAAGAAATCGAGAGGTAGAATTCATCCCTACAGTCGAAACACAAGTGGCTACGCTCCAAAAGATGAAGCACCGCAATCATTGCATCCTCAGCTATCAACACAGTTCCATGTTTGAGATAATTGATCTTGATGGTTGCGACAACAACATGACTAATATTATATTAGCAACTATTAGAGATGCTGATGAGCAGTGTAATGATTTTAGAAAAGCAGGAAGATCTAGGGAACTGTGGGCAAATATTCGACATGCTGAGAAGTGCATGGTTAAAAGCCATACAAAGAGGTCTTAGTGGAGATCGTGACCCGCAGTTGATAGAGCATTATTGAGATGCCTCAAGTGTCACAAATAGCCTCCTCTACTTTGCAGTGGTGTCATCCATATATAAAGACAGAGAGGGCAGAACGCAGCTCCAATCCGCTGCCAAACGCAACTCCAATCCGCTGCCAAACGCAGCTCTAATTCGCTGCCAGACCCAGCCCCAATCCGTTACCAAATGCAGCTCTAATTCACGGCCAGACGCAGCTCCAATCCGTTGCCAAACGCAGCTCCAATTTGCTGCCAAACGCAGCTCCAATCCGCTGCCAAACGCAGCTTCAAATCGCTGCAGAACGCACTTCCAGATGCTGCGTTCAAGCGCAGAATCTATGCCAGAACGCAAGTTAAGGCTCTGTACCAAATTCAAACACGATCCATGCAGTTTCAAAAACCGCTCTTCACCCACGATCTGAGGAGTGGTTTACGTGGGTTGTTACAACCGATTAATGAGGTAACTAAACCCTTATTTAGGAGCGGATTATGGGGGCGGTTACACCCCTAATCTCCCTATAAATATCAACAAACTCAATAGAGTTCGGGGTTGGGAAAATAGAGATCCAAGAATCAGATTCAGAGAGTGAGAGTTGGAGGATCAGCTTCTTACACAGTCTGGGGAATCATCATCAACGGAAGACTCCAAACATTCGACACTTGGCTTATTAACCGAATTATTTTCGGTTCCAATAACTCTTTTCATATTAGAGTTTGTTACTCGTTCTGAGTTACAGTACTCGTCAAGAGTTATTAACCAGACAAATCAGTTGTTCCAGTGAATTGAAATTTTTGGATCGTCAACGGAGAGCAAACTCGACGCGAGCATTCGAGGGAGGCACTCCATCGCCACCATAAAGAACCCAGTTTTAAACAAAGGGGGGAATCTAGATCATTCTCTTCTCTTTTGTAATTAGGAAATCCAATTGTAATTGAGAGTTGAGAGATTTGTAAACATTCTTTTTCTAAGCAGTTAGAGAGAATAAAATCAAGCACAATTCTTTCATTCATTGTCTTACTACAAATTTTCTCAAAGACTTAGTTAAAAATGCACGGAAGCCACTTCCATGTCTTAAGTTAAAACGTTGAGGTCACACCCGTGTTCCAATTCAACATGCAAGGGTGAGACCCGCATCTCAAGTTCAAAATGCAGGGTCCACCCCCACATTCCAGAAGTAGGATTATGGCGCATACCTTCACACAGGTCCTACATGGCAAATCCCTTCAACCAAGATGCCTTCGAAGCAAGTGCAGAGAACAAATCCTTTACCACAAGGAATCAACAGCTCCAAGATCAGAGTTGAGATCCAAAGTATTCCGAAAATTCGTCCCAATCAACCGCGAACTTTCGAAAACTTTGGAGGGGGTTCTGTAGGCTGTCTAAAAATCACAATAGATAGCTGATCCTCATCAAAACACCGATGATGGAAGTTACACTCTGACGGCTTGCAGAAGTTTACAATTTAAATACTTTCACGTAGACTGATGAAGGTTACAATCTGACGACCTTTGCAACAACTGATGAAAGCTCTAATCAACAGCCTCCACAATCAACATCGAGAGTTACAATCTGACGACTCTCACATATCAAAGAGCTAAAACAAAGATTACAAAACGACGATCTTTGCAACGTTCTAACAGAAAGAGACTACAAATCGACGGTCTCTTCAAACCAAGACGTAGAAGTCCTCCCCGCGTACCAGCTTTAAGACGCACCGCGTTCATAGCCACGAACGCAGCTCAGATGTAGCTTCCAACGCTGCCAACACAGCTTCCAAATCGTTGCAAACGCAGCTCAGATGCAGCTTCCAACGCTGCCAACGCAGCTTCCAAATCGCTACAAACGCAGCTCAAACGCAGCTTCCAACGCTGCCAACGCAGTTTTCAAATCGCTACAAATGCAGCTCATGTTCGGACACAAACGCAGCATCTAACTGCTGCCAACGCAGCTTTTAACAGCTGCCAACGCAGGTTCCATCTGCTACCCAACGCAGCTCGCAAACACTGTGTTCCAATGCAGATTTCATTCCAGAATGTAGGATTTGTGTTTGACTCGTTCAAACACGAGCTGAACGGTTTCACAACCGTCTCCCACGATCTGAGGGGATCACAACTCCACTCAGGAGTGATTTAAGGGGCGGTTACATACCATTAGCCTCACTTAGGAGCGAATTAAGGGGGCAGTTACACCCCTTAATACTCTATAAATAACTAAGAAATCAACTTAGTTCGGGGCTAAATATTTGAGGCTAGATTTTGGAGGCTGGCTTTTAGATCCTGCTCTCTGGACAGCAAAGAAGAGATCCTTGGCTTGTCTAACCAATTACGGTTAAGATCAATCAACTCATCAAGAGTTCTAAGACTTACCACGCAAGTTCTCCACAACGTCAAATCGTGAGGAGGAGATACCGTTCCAGTGAATCAAGACGTGCGGATCGTCAACGGAGAGCAAACTCGACGCGAGCATTTGAGGGAGGCACTCCATTGCCACCGTGAAGAACCCAGACTTAAACAAAGGAGAGGATTTGCATCAATCCTCTTCTCTTTTGTAATCAGGAAATCCAATTGTAATCGAGATTAAAGGAATACAAATCAATTTTCCTTCGTTTCTTTTACTGCAAATTTTCCACAAACAGTAGTAGGCTACAACAATGTTCGCTTGGATCATAGGCAAACATGACTACATCCGAGCCAAAGAGGACCTGAATACGAGTCAATCCTTAGCTTAGACTCAGGGTCGAGTCAAAATAGCCCTCAAGATAGATTTTGAGTCTAAGTTGAAAGGTGTCTCTGATTCAGACTTTGGACCAAGTTGAAAGGCATACTCAAGTCAGCTAAGTCAATAAATAAGTTCAAGTTGGATTCTGAGTCAAATTTTAACTTATCAGTAATGCTTGCTCAAGCCATAGCGAAGCTCGCCTAAGTCGTAATGAAGCTCGCTTTCAAGACCAAGTCAAAGTGAAGCTTCCAGTGAGGTTCGCCCAAAACAAGCTTCGCCCAAATAGTCCATGTGGGAGATATAGCAAAGTTCACCAAAGCCAAAGGCACAATGAAGCTTGTCAAAATTGTAGTGAAGCTCACCCAAGAAGCAGCGAGATTCACTTAATAGCCCACATGGGCCATGTCACCCATTCTGGTGAAGTTCGCTCATGGTCGTTATTGACGAAATTCACTCGTTGTTACTATTGGTGAACCTCGCCCATGACTGTTATTGGCGAACCTCGCCCATGACTGTTATTGGCAAACTTCACCCATAACCGTTTGTAGAAGCTATTTTTAAGGAAATGGTTCACTCACTAACTCACCCATTTAAGAGGAGTTAAGTCCCACTAACTCACCCATTTAAAGGGAAGTTAATGATTACTAACTCACCCATTTAAGGGTAGTTAAGATCCGCTAACTTACTCACTTAATGTTTATAAGCCTATAAATAGACATGATCAACATGAAGCACAGAGGCACACGGGGGTGAAAGGTCTTGGGGCTAATAATATTCTTATCTAG
>NC_033795.1:46571253-46647216 GCF_001876935.1 Asparagus officinalis
GATAAAAAGTCTAGCTGTCCTCCATTCTCATTGATCTTCATGGATCATCATCATCGGTTGATCATTTAGCCCGATCAATGATCCTTGTGAGAAACGAATTGTTCTCTTCATCTAGTCATCTAGCTTAATCAATAATTATTGCGAGAAAGGATCTGTTAATATCTCTTCATACAGAGAAGACTCTTCTATTTACTAAGAGATTAGAGATCATCAATTAGCGAAAGACATATTGTCTTAGTTGGACTGTTAAAGGAGTACAAGATCGATACTCTATTGGCAGACAGAAAAGAATTCTAGGAACTATAATTTTTTCTTTATTTCATTATAATATTTTTATTGTAATTTGTATCAATCGTAATGCAAAAGACCTGAAACACTATACATTAAGTATGTTCAAGCACAAGTTCGACTAACATGTAGATACAACAAGTGACTTGATAGGACTATAGTGCTACTTTGCACTCATTACAAAGATAACATCCTTACATAATAAGATCCAAGTAATAGAACTTAGATGAATTGATCATGATGTTGATGATATTGCAAGGGGACAAGACTATTGTCGCTTGAGAGAAAGAATACAAGCCAAAACATGACTAGACCGACATAATACTTATCGAGTCAAAAGGAGAATGCTACATAGATACTCTTAAGTCTGTTTTATATCAAAAACCACACATGATGTATAAAATATCATATATTACAATCCACAGTGTACTCTTTAAGTGTTGACACGCACTACCCACAACTTGGCATCGATCGTTGTGCACCAACTGGTAATCTATATAAAAGTGTAGCTTGTTATGCATCACTTAACATCTTGATTAGATCTGCTCCTTCTTTCTAGACCAATCAATCATAGAGCAATGTGAAAACTACAAGAAACCCCGTTCAAACTCAAAAGAATAGTAATATATACAAAAAAAAGATAGGTCAAGAGATAAAGACACACGATTTATGTGGTCCAACAATCGCCTACGTCCATAGATAATTAAGTCTTCTTTTATTCTAGATGTTACAAGATAATTTATTCCTATGATCTTGATAGATCCTACAAGAAAGTCTTTCTTAATCTTTTGAAAAGATATCTCACAAACCCTAGATTGCTCTCCTTAGTTCTCTCTACTTCTCTCCTACAATATGTAACTTCCCTTGGCTTTGGAGTTCATGAATTTAGGAGCAACATTTGATTCATAGCCTAAACGAAATACATTTATATTTATGATATATATGTGACTAATTAACAAGTTATCCTAGCAAGTATGAAATACCACAAGAATTATGAGCTAGGATAAGCAATGTAAACAATGAGATATATCCTATATGATGAAATATATATATATGCAAGGATATATAAACTAACACAAGGGGTAAACAATGTGAACTAGATAGTGGATCATATAAATAATGAGCTAATGACAATGGCGATAAGAAATATAAACACAAGTATAAATAAACGCCAAAGCACACTCAAACACAAGATATGATCACGGAGTTCGGACCTTCCGTCCTACGTCTCCGCTCCCCACTCCCGGGGAGAAATCCACTAACACAATCCGGTTTGGAAGCCGGAACTTCTTCTACACACTCGGTTTTCTAGCTAACCGAAAACTCTACAACTCACACTCTTGCAATCACACTTTACACCCACTAAGTGTTGGACCTAGCCGTGTCTCCCTCAAGTGCTCGGTTACAACCTCTCTCTAGGCACGTCAACCGACGCCACTCCTCTTGGGACGATCCCCGACTCTCACCACACACTCCTCACTCGGTGTACAAGTGTATTACAAAGTGATTCTCATGATAAGCACAAATTAACAAATGATTGTTCTATCTAACATGGTGAGAACTCAATTAAGCACAACTTTTAGTCACAAACCCACAACCCTAAATTATACTATGAATGTCAATACAATAAACTCAAAAGGTTGTGTGTGAACAAAGAGATATAAATCAAAACTAAACTCAAAGTAGTTCTAGCTTAATAACAATGATAATCAAATATATAAAAGAGCGAGAAATAGAGTTTAGAAAACTTCTCAATATATCAAGAGTTGGAGGGAGAATAGTTGAATGCCCAAACACCAATAGATGATCTCCTCAAGCTCTTGTAGAATTGAATCACAAAAACAAACTCTCAATTTGCTTAAAAGCTTTTTAAACACACTTAAACCAAACTAAAACCCTTGTTAAAAACTTTATTAAACTTGATTAAAAACTCTCTTAGTTAACTTGAAAAGACATCAGCAATGGGGTATATATACCCACTAGAAATCTCAGCAAAAACCCCCAAAACAAATGACAAAACAGCCTTCTGCAACGGCTAGAAAAATAGCCGTTGGGAGAACTGACAGCGCGTCGGTCGACCGGTGCGGTCGACCGAAGAGCTCTCGGTCGACCGGATCGGTCGACCGACAAACTCTCTGTCGGACACTAAGCAAAGGAAACAAGAGCGGTCGACCGGTGCGGTCGACCGAAATCTGACATTCCAGAAAACTGTTTTGCTGATTTTAAAACCCTGTTTAAAAATATCAAATAAATTTCAAAAAATGTAAAACTTTGGAAAATGATTGTGGACATGATAATAAACATGCTACAATGACTGGTTTGCAAAAAGGAATTCCCAAATGAAAAATATTATCATTTTACAAAATAGTCCAAAACATGAAAATATGAGATACTTGAATTTTGATGTTTTGACATAAACCAACTTTTGAAACTTTGTGAAATATTTTTATAGACTTAATAAAACATGTATAAACTAATATTCAAGTCTACAAACTAAGAATACAATATTTTCACAAAATTGCATATTCTATGCAATGTTTTCAAAAACATAATAGAAAATATGAAATATAGAATTTCATATATATAACCATAAAAACTCAAAACATATGTATGTATATATATAACTATATATATGCATAGAAACCAAAACTTATACATATATATATGACTATATATATATATACGAAGAAACCAATAAATGTGTGTGTATAGATAATTGAGCTTAGAGTATATAACACACATAATATAAACTCCTAAACTAAATTACCCAAGCTTGATTGGTCTTCAATAAGCTCTACTTGGTAATCTCGCGGATGAAGCTTGAACTTGATCGTTGAAGCTCTATTCCATCCATCCTCCAACTACGTTGTTTGTCTACAAAACATAGGAATGCACAAACACTAGACAAACAACATTAGTTGTAAATTGTTTGTTAAACATCATCAAAACAAGAAGGCCAACAATCTCCCCCTTTTTGATGATGACAAACAATTTACAAAAAGGAATATATGCATGAAGGAAATGAACATATACAAGATAATACACATGCATATAAATGTATACTCACAATATTTCTCCCCCTTTGACAACATCAAAAAGGGGACAAAAGGATTAAGAGAGCGAAAGCTCCCCCTATCAATAAGCATAGGTGAGTATAAAACATAAAAGGATATAGGGATTGCTCCCCCTATCAAAATGCCATATAGAATATATGAAATGAAGTGCAAGGCAAACATGTGAGCAAGCATAACCATGCTAAACAAGACTCACATACAAAAATACAACGATGACACATATTAATATGCCATTTAAATAATGTGTCTCAAAACATAAACATAAAAATCATGTATAAAAATAGATTTATGAAATCAAATGAAAAGACACATGAAAATCATGTAAAAAGTTTTCAAATGAAAACAAATCAACCAAAAGAATTCATAAATCAAAATTTATATCCAAAACCGATGTTTGATCAATGAAATGAATTTTCTTTGTGGGATTTGATCAAACCACATATAGAATACATTATAAGGCACGAATAGATGATCCAATCAAACCACATATAGAATACATTATAAGGCACGAATAGATGATCCATAAGCACAAACATATAAATATCACCATATAAGTGAAATATAATGAATTCAAAGCAATAAATCAAAACAAAATCTTTAACAAAAGAATTTTAAGAGAGGCAACAATATATCAAGCTCTTAAGCTTGTTCTAACCCATATAATCATTCTAGCATTCGGTAATCATGATTTGGGAATAAACACCTAATAAACCCGGAGGGTTATATAAATGCAAACCTCTTATTAAAGCAAAGCCAATGATCATGAAAACAAAAGAATTTAGCCAATAAAAGGAATTGTTTTCATAAAAGTTTAAAATGTATTTTTCAAAACCAAGAAAGAGAAAAATAAAAACACTAAAATTCTTGATTTAAAAATTATTTTGGCACCCAAGCATTCTTGGTGCCGGATTGTTTAGGGACATGACCCCTATCAATAAAGCTCAAAGCCCTAGAGTTATGAACCCTCTTAGGCGCATATGGTGTACGGACACGGTCATAATAAAAATAGTAAAGGCCATTTATCTAAATTTTGCTATGATGCACAAAAATCTAAAAATAGTAATATCAATGCTTCTTGTGCATCTCATAAGTCTTCTTCATCACACACACATGTACATGCACACACTCATAAAGTTCATCACAAGCATGCTCATGTATATAGATGTGATCATTGTGGTAGATTTGGTCATTTGGCCAAATTTTGTTTTGATTTAAAGAAAGTCTCACATTTGCAAAATAATTTTAAAAGACCATCCATGTTTGCAAATGTTTCTAATGTTTTCCGTGCACAACCGTTTGGTCAACATAAGCAAATGCTTCCTTTCCATTGTACTTATTGCAATCGAAAGGGTCATTTGAGTAATTTTTGTTATGACCGTGTTCGTGCACCATATGCGCCTAAGAGGGTTTATAACCCTAGGGCTTTGAGCTTTATTGATAGGGGTCATGTCCCTAAACAATCCGGCACCAAGAATGCTTGGGTGCCAAAATAATTTTTAAACCAAGAATTTTAGTGTTTTTATTTTTCTCTTTCTTGGTTTGAAAAATGCATTTTAAACTTTTATGAAAACAATTCCTTTCTTTCTTGTATCAAATCTTTTGTTTTCATGATTATTATTTTTTGATGAGAGGTTTGTATTTATATAACCCTCCGGGTTTATTGGGTGTTTATTCCCAAATCATGTTTACCGAATGCTAGAATGATTATATGGGTTAGAACAAGCTTAAGAGCTTGATATATTGTTGCCTCTCTTGAAATTCTTTTGTTAAAGATTTTGTTTTGATTTATTGCTTTGAATTCATTATATTTCACTTACATGATGATATTTATATGTTTGTGCTTATGGATCATCTATTCATGCCTTATAATGTATTCTGTATGTGGTTTGATCAAATCCCACAAAGAAAATTCATTTCATTGATCAAACATCAGTTTTGGATATAAATTTTGATTTATGAATTCTTTTGGTTGATTTGTTTTCATTTGAAAACTTTTTGCATGATTCTCATGTTTCTCTTCTTTGGATTTCATAAATCTATTTTTTATACATAGTTTTAGGCTTGTATTTTGAGACACCTTTTTATCGTGACATATCATTATGTGTTCTCATTATCTTGTTTGTATGTGAGTGATATCTAGCATATCTTTCATTTATGCTTGCTCACATTTGTTTGTCATGTTAATAATTGCATACTTTCCATATGGCATTTTGATAGGGGGAGCAATCCCTATATCCTTTTATGTTTTATACTCACCTATGCTTATTGATAGGGGGAGCTTTCGCTCTCTTAATCCTTTTGTCCCTTTTGATGATGATTTACAAACAATTTACATCTAATATTGTTTGTCTAGTGTTTGTGTTTTATATTTATTCTAGGCAAACAATAAGTTGGAGGATGGATGGAATAGAGCTTCAACGATCATATCCAAAGGAGGTTGGCGGAATGTCGGTGAAGCCTTGCTATTCAAAGTTCAAGATCCAAGTTAAAGCTTCATCCGCGAGATTACCTAGAAGAGCTTATTGAAGATCAAGATCTAGCTTGGGTAATGTAGTTTAGGATTTATATTATGTGTGTTAAGTACTCTAAGCTCAATTATCTACACACGCATTTATTGGTTTCTTTGTATATATATAGTTATATATATATGTTTTGGTTTCTATATATATAAATATATATATATATATATAGTTTTATATATATACATACATATGTTTTGGGTTTTCATGTTTATAAATATGAAATCACATATTTCATATTTACTATTGTGTTTTTGAAAACATTGCATAGAATATGCAAATTTTGTAAAAATATTGTATTCTTAGTTTGTAGACTTGAATATCAGTTTATACATGTTTTATTAAGTCTATAAAAACATTTCACAAAGTTTTAAAAGTTGGTTTATGTCAAAACATCAAAATTCAAGTATCTCATATTTTCATGTTTTGGACTATTTTGTAAAATGATAATATTTTTTACTTGGGAAGTCCTTTTTGCAAACCAGTTGTTGTAGCATGTTTATTATCATGTCTACAATCATTTCCCAAAGTTTTACATTTTTTGAAATTTATTTGATATTTTTAAACAGGGTTTTAAAATCAGCAAAACAGTTTTCTGGAATGTCAGATTTCGGTCGACCGCTCTTGTTTCCTTTGCTTAGTGTCCGACATAGAGTTTGTCGGTCGACCGATCTGATCGACCGAGAGCTCTTCGGTCGACCGCACCGGTCGACCGACGCGCTGTTAGTTCTCCCAACGGTTATTTTTCTAGCCATTGCAGAATTTCTGTTTTGGGCTTTTTGGTCATTTACTTTGGTGTTTTTGCTGATATTTCCTCTTCCTATATATACCCTCATTGCATTCAATTCTAGAAGTTAAGAGAATGGTTTAAAAGGTTTTAACAAGGGTTTAAACTTGTTTAGTGTTTGTTTAAGTTTGTTTTAAGAAAGTTTGTTTTTGTGATTCAATTCTACAAGAGCTTGAGGAGATCATCTATTGGTGTTTGGGCATCCAACTCTTCTCCCTCCACTCTTGATATATTGAGAAGTTTTCTAAACTCTATTTCTAGCTCTTTTATATATTTTATTATCATTGTTATTAAGCTAGAACTACTTTGAGTTTAGTTTTGATTTATATCTCTTTGTTCACACACAACCTTTTGAGCTTATTGTATTGACATTCATAGTATAATTTGGGGTTGTGGGTTTGTGACTAAGAGTTATTCTTAATTGAGTTCTCATCTTATTAGAGAGAACAATCATTTGTTAATTTGTGCTTATCATGAGAATCACTTTGTAATACACTTGTACACCGAGTGAGAAGTGTGTGGTGAGAGTCGGGGATCGTCCCAAGGGGAGTGGCGTCGGTTGACGTGCCTTGGGAGAGGTTGTAACCGAGCACTTGAGGGAGACATGGCTAGGTCCAATACTTAGTGGGTGTAGAGTGTGATTGCAAGAGTGTGAGTTGTAGAGTTTTCGGTTAGCTAGAAAACCGAGTGTGTAGAAGAGGTTCCGGCTTCCAAACCGGATTGTGTTAGTGGATTTCTCCCCGGGAGTGGGGAGCGGAGACGTAGGACGGAAGGTCCGAACTCCGTGATCATATTGCTTGTTTGAGTGTGCTTTGGCGTTCATTTATATTTATGTTCATATCTTATATCGCCATTGGCCATAGCTCATTATCTATATGATTCACTATTTAGTTCATATTGTTTACCCCTTGTGTTAGTTTCATATCCCTGCATATATCATATTGTATATCTTTTTGGTAGGATATATTATCTTGTGTTAGTTTATATATCCTTGCATTTATTGTATATCTTTTTGGTAGGATATATTATCTTGTGTTAGTTTATATATCCTTGCATATATATAGGATATATCTCTTTGTTGTTCATATTGCTTATCCTAGCTTACATATCTTGTTGTATTTCATACTTGCTAGGATAACGTTTTAATTAATTTTAATTGGCATAAAATCGGATTAGATTAGCATAAGACCCTAATCACCCCCCCCCCCTCTAGGGTCATTGTATGATTGTTCCTACACCCGATATGTCACATTTCGTGCCATCCACCGTGTAGACAGACTCCTTGACTCCTTGCACTAGGGAGTCAAATAGGCATGTTTGCGAACATATATGAGCCAATGTTTTGGAATCCAATATCTAATTGCTACAAGAAGTGTTGCTCCAAAAAATGATCAACACTTTAGCTCGCGAACTTTCTTCCTCCGAAACTATGAACTATCATCTAGCTGATTTCTAGTATCATCCACCACATATGAAGTTTAAGCCACCCGATCCCCCATTGTTTCCCCATTCAACCACTCTTGACCTTTGAAATAGTCTTTATTCACATGACCATTCTCTTAGCTAAAAGAGAACCGCTTAGCTAGTGAACTTGTCCCACTTAAAGATCTATTTCTTTACACATCTGCTATCAACCCAGCACTGGAACCCAACTCATCGCCAACACCCTTTAATTGCTAAAAGTCATCTATAAGGAGCATCAC
This sequence comes from Asparagus officinalis, assembly GCF_001876935.1. Classification (NCBI taxonomy): domain Eukaryota; kingdom Viridiplantae; phylum Streptophyta; class Magnoliopsida; order Asparagales; family Asparagaceae; genus Asparagus; species Asparagus officinalis. The sequence goes on from NC_033795.1 coordinate 46,579,625, forward strand.
TTTGACCTCATCCATGTAATTTTTACCTTGCCTATGGTTAGCGACGTCTTCATATAATGGTAACTCTTTAGAAGGGAACTCAGCAAAATTACTGTTTTGTCATCATCTTCAATAGCTTTGACCTCAACGTTGCTCACTCGATTGCTATCCTATTAAAGTTGCTTAGATGTTCTAAAATTGACGTACCTTCCTTCATCCATAGTCACTGCAACTACTACTTCTAGTATAAGTTAGTGGATGCATTCTTTGTAGTATACAACTCATCAAGTTTGTTCCACATACTAAGTGTAATCTTATCCTTGATAATGTGGTACCCTATTCCATAAGAGAGGACAAGTAGAATCGTACTTTGGGCCTTCTATTCTACTCGTCACTTATCATCTTCTTTGGCTTTTAGTCAATCCTTATCAAATCTTGATTCAGGCCATGTTAAATCAAGACGGACTCCATTATTTTTTGCCAAAGCCTGAAATCCCTCTTACCATCGAATTGCTCAATCTTAATCTTCATCACCGAAGAACTTTTTTGTCTCCATGCGCAAAGATCAAACATTTCTTCATTGACAAATCCAATCTAATCAAAATTCAACTCTAATACTAATTATTGGGCATGCTGTCCGCAACCTAACACTAGTCATTGTGCACCAACTGGCGACATGTGTGGAAGCGTCACCGAAACATGTAAAATCTTCAACAAGCCTGATGAAAACTTTGATACGATCTATTTGTATTCACATACTAGTATCGATCCGGCCGTAGTGGACCCCTTTTCTTTGTTATTTTTTTATTTGATGGGTTTATTTTGTGATCACTCGTAAAAGAGCCTCTGGTTGGGAAGGTTGCTACGCACACTCGATCTCAGAAAGATCGTAATTAGAGTTCCCACTCGTTGTGACCCACACACGGTGTAGAGCGAGGTTGATTGCGCTCAGAAGTACAAAAGATAGTAGTCAGTCGTAAATAGTCCCAGAGAAAATGTAAATCACCTGGAGTGATTATCGAGTAACCACTTCTCCCGGGTTTTTTTTTCGAATTCACATCCGAGCCCTTGACTGGTGGGAATCGGGTCGGAGAGGCTATGACTTTGACTGCACCTTTATACTTGCCATATCCCGAGAATTGTGGCCTATCAGGCACTCGCCATCTATTTTCATTGTTCAACTGTTTGACAACATGAAAAACCAAAGGCCTCTGCCCTTCCCTATCTATCCAAGGGAGGGAAGAGATGTGGAAATATTCAGAAAACTTGCTCGAACTAAAAACAATAGCAATATACCAAAAAAAAAGTAGATCAAGAGATAAAGACACGGGATTTACGTGGTTGGACAATTGACATCATCCACGGAGAGAGAATTGAATCTTCTTTTTTTCTAGAGATTACAAAATGATCTATTTTTGTGTCCTTGATACAGAACCTATAAGAAACCCTCTTAATCTCACCAAAAGGTCTCATAAACCTTAGATTTCTCCTCCGAGTTCTTTCTACTTCTTTCTTACATTATGCTGCTCTCCTTAGCTTGCCTCTTAACCCTAGTTTCCTTTGTAACAACCTATTTATAGAGCAATCCCGAATACATAAGAATTTTCAAAGAAAACCAATCCAAAACCGACTCGAACTAGGTTAAACCATTTACTTCAACGGATCGGCATGTACTATCGGCGATCTCCATTATGGAGGCTAACCGTCGGTGGTCATAGTTGACAATCTTTGCCTGTTCAAGAATTTTAGCTATTTATACTATTGTTTGGATATGTCTTCTTCTATCTTCTTTTAGTGTCATCTTATGAGCTAAAATACAAGACTATTCCCAACAAAAGCTAATGGGAACTTGTCCCCTACCTAAACTTTTTATTGAGGGTCATACAACTTTATATATGTGCTTTCATGTAATTTTAATCGGTATCTCTAACCAAATCAAATACAAGCCACATAGACAACGATTATGAAGGACGATTGTTCAAGATTAATTAGTTGTATTTTGTTAGTTTTTTGTGATGAGAATAAAAATAATTATATTACGTATGGAGATATTTGTGACTGTTGTATAAATACTTTTTGATTATTAGGACAATTTATATTCTTTAAGTTATTAATTTACATATATAATTATAGACGTATATCTCCATAAGGAAAAAAATTGGCCCTCCGTCCCTGAGACTTGGTAATCATTAGAGAGTAGGTTTTTACAGAACGAACCACGAGATACGTTTAAAATAACAGTACGACACATTTCTGCGTTCCCACTTGTTTGGTCAGCACGTGATCGTCGCTGGAACGAGTCAGAAGTCGATTTGGGCGACCGAGACTTCCACCAGTCAACCAGCGATTTTTTACGACCGACACCGTGAAGACTGCACTCATTTAGCCGGAACGGAAACAAATGTCCAAAACTTTCACACTTGTAGTACAGTCAAATTTGAAATTTAAGATGGCCACAGGTTTCTAGCAAGTAGTATATAATGATTTGTGTTGAATGCTTCTCAACTGATCGAGATCTAAGCAATCCCAATAACTGACACGCATCCAAGTTAGTGTTCGGATAGGATTTGTTCTCGTTAATATTTTTTCCCCCTTCTTTGTGATTTGAATAATTTATGTGATAAACGACGCAATGCGCATTTACTAACATCCTCTATTCTATCTACCAAAAAATAATAATAATAATAATAATCCTCTATTGTAATTAAGCCTCAATCATTGAACTCACTAGTCAAGATAATAACATTAAAAGTGGGATAGCAATAAAAACAAAAAAGGCTATTTGTCATGACAAGTTGATGCTATCCATAGGCGAAGAAGACAAGATACAAATACATTACACTTTTTATTTACAGTGTAGATGTTTTTGAAGGAGAGTCTCTCATGTCATCATCGTAAACCTACCCCCTACTTTTTGTCCAATCATTTACTTGGGTCAGTTTCCTTTGTTTTCTTTGGCTCATAAAGAAAACGGTAGCCCGTTGTTTTCTTTCTTAACCTTGTTAATTTATAAACTCGTAGCCTCATAACTTAACAAACAAATAATAACACATAGAGGATCCTCTATATAGAAAATCATAGATGTAAGAAAAAGAATGTGATACGTGTTGGATTCTGATTCTTTCTAATTAAGTGGTAATTACAGAGAATTAATTAAATCATAACCGTCTATTTCAATTTCAAGGGCTAGAATATGGTCATGCAGGATTCAACAGTTATTTAGAAAACCATTGTCGCTTTAAAAAAAAGTACTAATATGAAAATCACCTTTGTGAATAGTGAAAATTCTACGTGCATGGCTAAATCCTAGCCCTCGAACTTGGCCTAAACGGTTATGATTAGGATAATTGGGACACTCTACAATTACATCTAATTAGAAAGGATCCAAATTTGATAGGTGTTCCTCTATAAAATTGACAGTTGATGATTATATTGATTCACATACAAATTTAGTAATTAAATTACAATAATAAGCTATTTATGTTTACTTTTATTAACTGCAGTAATTAAAAATTGATATAGCAACATATTGTGATTTCGCATATGATTTGCTACAGATTTTTTTTAATAGAAATCTACAGATCTTGCGTGAAAATTATTTTTGCAATTGCCCTATTAGCGGACGTGGAAAGGGAGCCTGGGTTCAAACATGCCCCCAAACATGATGTGGAAGCGATAAGATAGGATTCATTTTAAGTGGAGCCCAATAGATTGTAGGAAGAGATGGGCTGAGTTTGTGCCATGTTGTGTTTCTTTGTTTTGGTTGGCGTGTGGCCTCACGCGGAGGGCAAGGAAACGTGTGGCCCATGACTGTTGCCACTTTGGCATGCACGACATTGCTGAGTTGGTGCGTGAAGGGACCACATTTTCGAGTCACTTGGTGAAGAATGGGTCTTAAGTCTTCTTATGTCTCTAAATATCTGGAGTGACCCTTGAATGAGGGATTCACAACTTATGAGAAAACTACAATTTATTATTTTTTGATCAGCTAATTTGTTTTTTTTTTGTGTGTCATTTTCAAGATAAATTATAGAGGGTTGACGGTATCAAGGTTCAGAGTAAGGGCATCTCCAACCATACCTCATTTCCCGCGCCATTTTGATAGAGCGGGACTATTCCTTCTCCAACCATGCCCCATTTCCCGTGCCATTTTGGTGAAAAGGAACAGGGCGACGCCAAATATGGCGCCGCACTGTTCATCGCGCTATTACTGTTCATCACGACATTTTTACCGTATTTTATTTTCTGTTGTGTTCTTAAATTTAATATTTTGGCAATATCAATAACAAAAAATAATAAAATAATATTTTATAATTTTACCCCAATAATCTTAATTAATAAAATAATATTTTATTATAATATTTCATATATTTTATACCAATAATATTTCCAACACAGCGGCAAAATGCCGCAAACAGTGCATTTGCCGCTATGTTGGTTCTCCAATCTAGCGCCATTCTCTGCGGCATTTGTCGCACTGTTTCTTACTCCATTACTGTTTTTTTATGTTTTAAATTTTTATTTTTACCTTTTAATTTTATGTATTTATAATTTGACCCCAACTATTTTATTTAAATTTATAAAACAACCCCTATAATATTGAAATTTTATAATTTTACCCCAATTGTATAATATGGACAAAATAAATTATTTTTTAAAAATAAAAATAATGTTAAAATTTAAAAGAAATTATTATTAATTATAATATTAAAATCTAGACATTATAATTTAAAGTCCCATAAAATACAAATTAAAAATATAAAGAGCAATCCTAATACAGAATTCCAATATAAATTACATAATTATTGTTTTATTAGTTTATTTTTTTAAATAATAAATCATATTGTTTGAAAAATATGTGAAAAAATAAAATTTGATATGTGGAGTTAATTGTTGAAATAGTTAAAAATATAGGGAATAAAAAATAATAATATAAAAATAGATAAAAAGAAATATACTAAGAATATTCTTTTTTAGTGAAAAAATGGTGCAGTAGGTTTGAGATGAATTACTATTTGATGTGAATTTTGCACCATTTTGATAAAAATTTTGCACCATTTTGGTGCGATGGGTTGGAGATGGCCTAAATCCTAAGTTCTCAAACAGTATCAGATGGTTCTCTTTTATGTTAGGAATAGAAAAGTGTTGTGCACGACAGAAACTCGAAACCACACAAACAAGAACAAGGTAAATGACAACCAATAAGCCAAACACAATACCACAGCAAGACAAGCGAATTTTACATGGTTAGGCAAGTTTCCTACGTCTACGGGGCAAGGAGGGGAGGACTTCTTACTATTAGAAATCAAGAGAATACAAATAGGATTACAAATCTCACCAAATAAACCCTAAAACAAAATTTGATGTGAATTTTGCACCATTTTGATAAAAATTTTGCACCATTTTGGTGCGATGGGTTGGAGATGGCCTAAATCCTAAGTTCTCAAACAGTATCAGATGGTTCTCTTTTATGTTAGGAATAGAAAAGTGTTGTGCACGACAGAAACTCGAAACCACACAAACAAGAACAAGGTAAATGACAACCAATAAGCCAAACACAATACCACAGCAAGACAAGCGAATTTTACATGGTTAGGCAAGTTTCCTACGTCTACGGGGCAAGGAGGGGAGGACTTCTTACTATTAGAAATCAAGAGAATACAAATAGGATTACAAATCTCACCAAATAAACCCTAAAACAAAGCCTCTAGATCTTTTACAACTCTCCCATAATTGAATGTAGAAATCCCCACTAAAAGACTATTCCAAATGCCCTTGCTTAACCTTAATTAATTAGGATTAGGCTTATATATCAACTGAAAAACAAACCGGGTTAAAACCTGTAACCCAACTGAGAACAGCTATGTGGTCGACCGCAGCCTCACGACAGAAAGAAAAAACGCCTACAGGGTCCTCATGGTCGATCGCGACGGTTGACCGAATCTCATCCCGAGACCAAAATCCATTATAGGGTCCGTGCGGTCCATCGCGATGGTCGACCATGGTGGTCAACCGCCTCACATCCAGAAATCCTTCTGAACCTTGTGCACGTTTCCGGTCGACCGCAGCGGACGCACGGTCCATCAGCCAACTCCTGGTAGTTTTTCTATATGTTTCCTGACCTGTTCTTTGCCATGTTCGCCAATCCTTCAAATCTCCACCTCGGTGAAGTTTCTTCCAAAACTGAGGTGACATCAAATCATCCAAATATCACACTTGTTGTATCCAGGACGAAGTAAAAACAACCCACTTTAATGGACTCAATCCACAACAAGTCGGGAACCTAAACGAGAGCTCAAACACTCTCACCCCGTCGAAATCAACAAATCCAACCGGCTACATCAAATAAGACTGTCTACATATCCTCTTGCCCAATGAATCAAGCCGAACGTAGTTCAGCCAAATGGCATCCAAAGGCCCTCAACACTGAAGAATGTTCAATAGCTTCAAATAATAACCAAATTTCACACCTGAAATAACTTTGGTCAACATATCTGTAGGGTTGTCCTTCGTGTGGATCTTCTCTAATATGACGTCTCTATCATCCAATACGTCACAAACAAAATGAAATCTGTCATCAATGCACGCACAAGTCCTCTAACAGTCCACGAAACCACAAAGCATCATTAACAGCTTCAGTCACTACCATATACTCTGCCTCTGTAGTAGAGAGAGCCACTGTAGACTAAAGTGTACATCTCTAATATACCGGTGCTCCTGCCAATGTAAACACATATCCTGAAGTAGACCAACGCTTTTCAAGATCCCCCGCATAGTCTGAATTCACGTAACCAATACAATCCTGCTTATTCTTCTCACTCTTCTAAAAAATTAATCCAACATCCATGGTGCCTTTAACATACCATAGAATCCACTTCACGGCCTCCTAATGATCCTTCCCCGGGTCGTGCATGTACCTCGATACCATGCTCACAGCATGTGATAAATCTGGCCTCGTACACATTATCGCATACATTAAGCTACCTACTACACTAGCATATAGAACCTTCGACATGTAATCTCTATCTTTAATAGAAACAGGTGATATATTAGCTGAAAGCTTAAAGTGGGGAGCCAATAGAGTGCTAACTGCTTTTGCATTACTATCAAAGCTGAATTTCTTCAACATCTTTTGTAAAGTAACTCCTCTGTGTAAGCTTCAATCTCCCCTTCACCCTGTCTCTCTCGATCTCCATACATAATATCTTATTTGCTTCTCTAAGATCATTCATCTCGAACTCAGATGATAGCTCCTCTTTCAACTTTTGAATAGTCGAAGAATTTCTAGAAGCAATAAGCATATCGTCAACATATAAAAGTAAATATATGTGCTCACCATCCTGTAGCTTGTGCATGTAAACACGTGGGTCATATGGTCTCCTTGTGTATCCATGACCAATCATAAAGTTGTCGAATCTCTTGTACCACTATCGCGACGATTGCTTCAAATCATAAAGAGATTTCTTCAGCTTGCAAACCAATTCTTCCTTTCCTACAGCTTTGAATGCCAAGGGTTGTGTCATGTAGATCTCCTCATCTAAATCTCTGTGTAGAAATACTATCTTCACATCTGTCTGGACCAAATCCAAATCCAGCTATGCCACAAATGCCAATAAAATCTGAATCGACGAATGCTTCATAACGGGTGATAATACCACGTTGTAATTAACGCCCTCAAGCTGTGCATATCAATTGGCAACCAATCTGACTTTGTGACTAATGTCCCTAATAGAAGATCCCTCCCTATTCGTATATACCCACTTGCAACCAATGGCTTTCTTACCCTTAGGTAGCTTTTTAAGTTCCCACGTGTCATTCTTCTGAAGAGACCACATCTCCTCCTCGATAGCTTCCCTCCACCTGATTGAATCGGGGCTAGAATCTGCCTCTATGAATATGGATGGAACCATATCATCAACGACCTCCACTGATAATGTATATGCGACCATGATATCATTATACCTAGCTAGCCGACGAATCACCCTTCTAGGTCTATTTGCTACAATAGACTCCTGAACATGACCCTGCTCCTAAGTCTTACAATCCACTGTATCCTCTATCTGTTCGACTATCATCCCATCTCCTCCTAGTATCACCTCTGCAGGAGCCTTAATGGATACAATGCTATCTAGAGTTGGTAGAGTCACATCATCTTTCACCTGCTGTGATATCTCTCGAAACTGGTCTTCCTCCACATACCGAGGAACTTAAGGCCTTATCATGTATGTCTCATCAAATGTGACATCCCTACTAATAACTATCTTCTTATCCTGTGGATCCCATAACTTAAAGCCTTTAACTCCATCTCTAAATCCCACAAAGACTACCTTCCTCGCCCTTTGTAGGTGTAAATTTTAATCTCCCAAAATAAGGATTTTTTTGTATTTATAAGAATAGCTTATTACAAACTAACGAATCGAAAATTACAATAGAAGTGGAGGGAATGCCCTCCTTGTTTAACGTGAGGACTTTACTAGCGATAGGACACCTTGCTTAGTTCTCGCACCGAGTTTGCTTCCCTTGGACGATTCTATCGAGGTTGCAGGAGAGCTTCAGTACGCAGTAGAAGCTTGATTGGGTGAGTTCGATCAACTGAGGCCAAACGGAGGCTTGTGCTTGACGGCTAACTTCTTGGAGAGATCTACCATGCAAGAACTTGCAAAGAGCCTAAGAGCCTTAAGTCTGAGAGTTCAGACGAGTTTCTTCAAATGAGGGAGCCTTTAGCAAATGAGCCAAGGTTCAACCTTCGGAGGATTAGCCAGCCAAGCAAGCAGCAGCTAATCAACATCTTTCACGTTGGCTGAAAGTGGTTTTAAATAGGCAAGGGATGACATGGGTCATCCCTTGATTTGTGCGATTTGACCACTAGTAAGGGTGAGGGAGCCAGCCGCCCTAGCTATGGGATGTGACCACTTAGGGGGTCCTGTCAGCCGCCCTATTCTTGCTAGGTGAGGAGCGCCATGCTTTCTCCCTTGATTCGTGGGATTTGACCACTGACGTGACTGTTACCATACTCCAAGTGGGAAACTAACAATGCTAGCGGGTTTCTAGTTGTTAGGCGAGATTAGTCTGCGCAGACGAGGTGCAGGCTGCCAGGCGAGCTTGGCCTTTAGGCAAGCTCGAACCTTTGTGCTCGCGAGTCGGCCAAACAGGCGAGCTTCGAGCTATTGGGCGAGCTAGGCCTTCATGCGAGCCTGGGTCAAGCAGACGAGTTTCAGTCTCCAGGCGAGCTTTAAGCTTTCAGGCGAGCTTGGTTCAATGTGCATGCGAGGCTGTGCAGGCGAAGCAGTGCAGTCGAGCTATGCAGGCGAATCTCATTCAGGCGAGCTTCAATGCTGTTAGGTGGGCTCTATCCTTACAGACGGACTTCCTTGTAGGCGAGCTTCATGTTGGACCCTAGAGGGGGGTGATTAGGGTCAAGAAGCTATAATTATGCAATAAAAATAAGACAAGCAAACCACAGTATTCCAAAGCAATCAAAATAGAGGAGATAGAGTTAGGAATCGTTATCCTGTGACGCGCGATATGTTAACGAGGTTCGGTCCGCTGACCTACGTCCCCGCTCCCCACTCTCGAGGAGAAATCCACTACACAGCCCGGTTTGAAAGCCGGAACTTCGTCTACACAACGATCCCCTCACGATCTCACACTACACAGTTGATCTCACTAGATCACACTCCCCCTCACAGTTGATCTACACAAGATCACACTCACAAGATAATAGAAATGGTGTAAGACTCTCTCTTTACAACGTCTCTATGGTAAAGAGGAAGAGCACACTGAAGCTGGGAAGTGAACACACAAAAAACACAGAAAGAGCAGGTTTGAAAATTTAGCTCTGTGAAAACAATGTCTCTGGTTTTGCAAAAAGCTGGGAACACTAAGGAACGAAGAAGAAAGGTGGAGTTTAAAATAGCGAAAAAAGCACTGTTTAAACCCATCCCTTGATCCCCCAAAATCTGTGAAAAATCTGGAAGCAAAGCGGTCGCTGAGATCTATACTAAGCGACGCTAAGAAACAGGACAAAATTACCGTTATAATAAACGGCGGTCGACCGACGAAACTTTGGTCGACGCTATCCAGAATCGAAACGAGAAAAAAACACAAGAGACTTCATAGGTCGACGCGGTGCGGTCGACCGACAGAAAAATCGAGTGCATCGGTCGACCGTATCGGTCGACCGCACCGGTCGACCGACAAACTCTCTACTGCCCACTGACAAATGATCATATGAGCGGTCGACCGGTGCGGTCGACCGCATTCTGATACATTTCAGATAAACAGTTTTTGACTCAACTAAAATATTTGGAAAATATTTATTTGACCTCTGAAAATTATAAAACTTTGTAAAATATTTTTAATACTAAAAACAAACTATTTGGAAAAGGAATTTTGCAGATAGGTCCTCATACTTGTGAAAAGTAGTATATTTTGAAAAACGCTTAAAAACATAAGTATGAAAACGTGTGTGTGATATCCCAATAGCTTCAAGTGAAGTCAATAACTCTTTGCCTACATTCTAGCACTAGAGAGAAAAATAAAAGATAGCTAATATCCTCATATAGAATGCAATGCTTGAGTCTTGATATAGCTTGAATTGGATGAAGCTTCTATTTGAATTTGTTGTTCTTGAAATAACGTTGCTTCATCACAATGCCTCCTCCTCCTTTGGATATCATCGTTGTAGAGCATATTCCATCCAATCCTCCATTTGTGGTACTAACAAGCTTGATAAATGAATTCACTACATTTGTACTTAATAAGCCATTAGTACCGATAATGGTGGTTGTAAAACATCATCAAAACATAAGGGCTAACAATCTCTCTCTTTTTGATGATGACAACCAACCATTATATAAGAGCAAAAAAATAAAAATAAAGATAGCTTATAGATAGGTGCTCCCCCTATCTATGAACTCCCCCTAAGTATATGCAACAAATGAGGAGATTTTTCTCCCCCTTTGTCACCATAAAAAAATGGGGTAAAGAGAAATGCAAAATGCAACTAAACAAGCAAATAATGTAGAACTTTCACATAGTGCATAAGCCCAAACCATTTCTTATGCGACAAAAATCATCCTCTCCAAGAGGCTTAGTAAATATATTCGCTAATTGTGATTTTGTGTCAACAAATACTAGGGATACATCTTGTCTCTCAACATAATCACGTAAGAAATGATGACGCACATCAACATGCTTGGTTCTAGAATGCAAAACTGAATTTTTGGAAATATTTATAGCACTAGTGTTATCACAAAAGATTTTTATATTTTGAAAATTCAAATCATAGTTAACTAAGCTTTGTTTCATCCATAAAACTTGAGCACAACATAAGTCGGCGGCAATGTATTCCGCTTCCGTAGTGGACAATGCAACACAATTTTGTTTCTTAGAAGCCCAAGAGACAAGTGAATTTCCTAAGAATTGGCATGTTCCACTTGTACTTTTGCGATCTACCTTACATCCGGCAAAGTCGGCATCACAAAAAACATATAAATCAAAAGAGGTGCTTTTTGGATAAAATAAACCAAGATTAAAAGTTCCATTAACATACTTAATGATCCTTTTAACCGCAATTAAATGAGATGCTTTAGGAGATGTTTGAAAGGTGCACATGCACACACACTAAACATGATGTCATAGTTTTTGGTCAACGTCTTCACCACTTTCATCCGCATCAAGCTTGACACTTGTACTCATGGGAGTAGGCGCATGTTTAGAATTCTTCAAATTGAATTTCTTCACTAATTCCTTAGCATACTTGCTTTGAGAAATAAATATTCCATCCTTTGTTTGCTTGACTTGAAGCCCGAGAAAGAATGTAAGCTCTCCTATCATACTCATCTCAAAATGATCTTGCATAGCCTTAGAAAATTCATTGCACAAAGATTCATTAGTAGCACCGAAAATGATATTATCAACATATATTTGAACTAAAATGAAATCATTTTTCCTTTTTCTCACAAAAAGAGTGTTATCAATTGTTCCTTTTGAAAAACCATTTTCAACAAGAAAACTAGAGAGGCGAGCATACCAAGCTCTAGGAGCTTGCTTCAACCCATACAAAGCTTTTTGAACCCGGTAAACATGATTAGGAAAAACATGATCTATAAAACCGAGGGGTTGCTTAACATATACTTCCTCTTCTATAAAACCATTCAAGAAAGCACTTTTAACATACATTTGAAATAATTTGAAAATTTTAAAGCTAGCAAATGCCAAAAACATCCTAATAGATTCCAACCTTGCAACCGGTGCAAAGGTTTCATCATAGTCTATGCCCTCCTCTTGATTGTATCCTTGGGCAACCAAACGAGCTTTCTTTCTAGTAACAATGTCATGTTCATCAAGTTTGTTTCTAAAAACCCATTTAGTACCAATAACACTAGCATTGTTAGGTCTAGGAACTAACTTCCAAACTTCATTTCTTTGAAAATTGTTTAATTCTTCATGCATAGCCAAAACCCAAAACTCATCATTTAAAGCATCATTAACCTTTTTAGGTTCTAGTTGAGATAGAAATGCAACATTACCACATTCACTCAAGGCTTTTGAGCGAGTTATAACTCCTTTTGAAGGGCTCCCAATGATTTGTTCCTTTGGGTGGTTTGATGTGAATTTCCAAGCTTTAGGTTGTTCAACTTGATCTTGAGCATTTGTGCAATCTACATCCTTTTGAGCTTCTATAGAGGGAGTGTCATTGATTTGCAACAAGTCCAATCCTCCCTCAATATCATCATCATCATCTTTCCTAGGCAACACAACTTGAGAGCCAACATTAGTCTCATCAAAAGTAACGTTTATAGATTCTTCAACAACGAGGCTTCGTTTATTGAAGACCCTATAAGCCTTACTTCGAGGTGCATAACCCAAGAAAATACCAACATTAATTTTGGAATCAAATTTATCATGGTGATCTTTTGTATTTAAAATAAAACATTTGCAACCAAAGATACGAAAATAACCAATAAAAGGAGTTTTTCCATAAAAAAGTTCATAAGGAGTTTTCTTAAGCTTTGGTCTAATCAAAACACGATTTAAAACATGGCAAGCCGTATTGACGGCTTCCGCCCAAAAATATTTTGGTAAATCAAATGAGTTTAGCATAGTGCGTGCCATCTCTTGTATGGTGCGATTTTTCCGTTCAACAACACCATTTTGTTGTGGTGTTCTAGGAGCGGAAAACATATGAGTTATACCATGATGAGCACAAAAATCATAGAAAAATTCATTTTGAAATTCACCACCATGATCACTTCTTATTTTAACAACTTTCAAATCCTTTTCATTTTCAATTCTTTTAACATGATTTGCAAATTCTTCAAAACAATCATTTTTCTTTGCAAGAAATATTGTCCATGTAAAATGAGAAAAATCATCAATAATCACAAAAACATAGTGTTTCCCTCCAAGAGAGGTAACACGCATAGGACCAAACAAATCAAGATAAAGTAATTGCAAAGGTTTAGAAGTCGATAACCCATGGATGGATTTGAAGGAAGATTTTGTTTGTTTACCTTTAGCACAATCCTCACATATGGTATCTTTGATGAAGTGCAAGCTAGGTAACCCTTTAACAAAATTTCTCTTAGATAATTTTGATATTAACTCCATATTTGCATGTCCAAGTCTCTTATGCCAAATTCAAGGGTTTTCATCAATTGCCGCAAGGCACTTCACATCTTGATTCACTAATTCATTCATCTTAAAAATGTATACATTAGATTTGCGATTAGCAATAAAAACAATTTTTCCATTCATACTAATGATGCATTTATCTGGTTTAAAGGAAATATCAAAACCTTTATCACTCAAATGGCTAATGCTAAGAAGATTATGATTCAAACCATTTACCAAATAAACATCTTATATAACGGGTGAGGGTTTCTTACCAATAGAACCAACACCAATGATTTTACCGTTCTCACCACCGCCGAAGGAGACGTTACCTCCTTCAATTCTTGATAGGGTTGCAAATAACTCTTTGTTGCCCGTCATATGATATGAGCAACTACTATCAAGGTATCACATCTCCTTACGTCGTTGCCGTGACGTTCCCTACAAGAGATGAAGATGAAGATGTAGTAGCTTTAGGTACCCAAGTCTTGGGTCCTTGGTGGTTAGTAGTCTTGGTACCTTTGGGTACCCATGTCAATACATAAAATTCAAAGTTGTCTTTAATTCTACAATAAGTAGAAATATGACCATGTTTTATGCAATATGTGCACACAAAATTTCTTTTGTATGTATGACCATGAAAATCATGAAACCTATTTCTACCATGGTGATGATGATTAGCATAAGCATGAGTGGGTCTAATCCTTCCACCCTCAATTTTTAGTCTCTCAATCTTTGATCTTAATTGCTTATTCTCGAAATCGAGATCTCCTAGCAATTCATCTTTTAGTGCAAGAGAGGTTGTTAATTGTTCTAGCTTGATATGACAAGAAGCATGCAATTTTTTAAAAGAAGAGTATTCTTTTGACATTCTCTTAAATTCAAAGTTTAATTCTTCTAGAGCCGTAGCTATGTCACATTGTATGTAGAAAGATTCACTTTCGGTATCGGATATTACCTCTTGCTCATGAGCCATGAAACAAATGTTGGGGTCATGAAGAGCAAGTTTGGCTCCTTCTTCATTACTATCCGAATCACTTGGTTCGGATTCTTCCCATCCGGCATACATAGACTTCTTCTTCTTGTATTTCATGTACTTCCCCTTGAGCCTTGGGCAATCCTTAGCGATATGGCCCGGTTCATTGCATTCAAAGCATTTTCCTACACGAGAAGGAAATTTGTTGTTAGATCGTGGGTTAAATTTCTTGTTCATTTTTATGAGTCTAGAGATTCTTCTAGGTCATGAGCTTCTTCTATCGCCGTCGCCTTAGGTTCCCACATCGGAGTCAATGAACGAAGAATCTTATAATTCATCTATTGAATAGTCAATTTTTTGTCAAGACCATGCAATTCATTGATAATGTTAGTGAAGCGAGAAAACATAGCATCAATTGATTCATTTGGAAGCATTTGAAACAACTCATATTCATGCATAAGTCCACTAATCTTGGATTCCTTAACTTGGGGGTTCCTTCGTGTGTAATACACAATTTCATCCATATTTCATATGCGGTTGCACACTTAGAAACCCTATTATACTAGTTAGGGGAAAGACCACAAATTAAGGCATTCATAGCCTTAGCAAAATTACTACCGATGAAAAGAGGTAGTCTAGTGGTGGATTGTCCTTCTAGCATATGCACATTCAATGAAGCCTCCATAGGATCTTTTCTCTAAGGAGATTAAACCAAAAACTAATATAGAGACCAAGCTCTGATACCAATTGTTGGACCCTAGAGGAGGGGTGATTAGGATCAAGAGGCTATAATTATGCAATAAAAATAAGACAAGCAAACCACAGTATTCCAAAGCAATCAAAATAGAGGAGATAGAGTTAGGAATCGTTATCCTGTGACGTGCGATATGTTAACGAGGTTCGGTCCGCTGACCTACGTCCCTGCTCCCCACTCTTGAGGAGAAATCCACTACACAGCCCGGTTTGGAAGCCGGAACTTCGTCTACACAACGATCCCCTCACGATCTCACACTACACAGTTGATCTCACAAGATCACTCCCACACAATTGATCTACACAAGATCACACTCACAAGATAATAGAAATGGTGTAAGACTCTCTCTTTACAACGTCCCTATGGCAAAGAGGAAGAGCACACTGAAGCTGGGAAGTGAACACACAAAAAACACAGAAAGAACAGTTTGAAAATTTTGCTCAATGAAAACAAACGTCTCTGGTTTTTGCAAAAGCTGGGACACTGAGGAAGAAGAAGAGGTGGAGTTTAAATAGGAGAAAAACAGCTGTTTAAACCCATCCCTTGATCCCCCAAAATCAGGAAAAATCTGGAAGCAAAGCGTCGCTGAGATCTATACTGAGCGGCGCTGGAAAAGGACCAAAATTACCGTTTGAATAATACGGCGGTCGACCGACGAAATTTTTGGTCGACCGACTTCTAATATATTGCTGAAAACGATTTTTTTGACTCAACTTAAAATATTTGCAAAATATTTATTTGACCTCTGAAAATTCTGAAACTTTGTAAAATGTTTTTAATACTAAAAACAAACTGTTTGGAAAAAGAATTTTGTAGATAGGTCCTCATACTTGTGAAAAATAGTATTTGTGAAAAACGCTTAAAAACATAAGTATGAAAACGTGTGTGTGATATCCCAATAGCTTCAAGTGAAGTCAATAACTCTTTGCCTACATTCTAGCACTAGAGAGAAAAATAAAAGATAGCTAATATCCTCATATAGAATGCAATGCTTGAGTCTTGATATAGCTTGAATTAGATGAAGCTTCTATTTGAATTTTTTGTTCTTTAAATAATGTTGCTTCATCACTATGCCTCCTCCTCTTGATATCATCGTTGTAGCGCATATTCCATCCAATCCTCCATTTGTGGTACTAACAAGCTTAATAAATGAATTCACTATATTTGTACTTAATAAGCCATTAGTACCGATAATGATGGTTGTAAAACATCATCAAAACATAAGGGCTAACACTTCAGCCTTTACAGGCGAGCTTGGTTCAAAGTGTAGGCGAGGCTGTGCAGGCGAAGCTGTGTAGGCGAGGCTGTGCAGGCAAAACTATGCGGGAGAATCTCATTCAGGCAAGCTTCAATGCTATTAGGCGAGCTCTATCCTTTCAGACGGACTTCCTTGCAGGTGATCTTCAGCCTCTACAGGCGAGCTTCAGCCTTTAGGCGAGCTACTGAACATGCTTCGAAAAATAGGCAATAACTTTCAAACCGTAAGTCAGAATTTGACGAATTATATATGAAAATCGACTATCTCAACGAGACGTGGCCAACCAAACCTCCAAAGGGGTTTGTCACCTCCATTTTTCCAAATTTCTTATGGTTTGAGAGATATCAGCGTTTTCCCCCTTTTTGCTCTTTCGGATGAGGTTTTAGCAGTCTTGTTCTGAACTTCTCTGATAGGGATAAAGACAATTTGTATTACCTACATAACCCCCTCCAAAGTTTTTAGACCCGAATCAGGCCACATGAGGTCTGGAACACTTTGAATATGAAGACCTGTAAAGTGATCACTGCTCAGATGGAGCGAGGCACCTTCAAATCAAACTCGGCGAGATTGAATTAGGATTTTTATCAAACCCTCAACTATAAATGGACTTGATTTGTCTTTACCAACTACCGTTTGTGTTGGACTAGCTATGCTCTTGCCCTTAGCATGGTAAGTTGTTGAGAAGCTTCTCTTAGGCTCAATACTAAGATTTCTCCTCTATCCTTAGCTATTTTAGGCGTTTGGATGTAGGGAGCAGTTTAACCTCGTGTACCAGTCAGAGAAAAGGAGTAGTTTAGCCTCATGCACTGGTTTGGAGGATAGGGGTAGTTTCACCTCATGCACCGGTTAGAGGATAGGGAGCAGTTTAGCCTAGTGTACCGGTTGGAGGAAAGGAGCAGTTTAGCCTCGTGCACCGGTTGGAGGAAAGGGAACAGTTTAGCCTCGTGCACTGGTTGGAGGAAAGGAGCAGTTTAGCCTTATGCACCGGTTGGAGGAAAAGAGCAGTTTAGCCTCGTGCACTGGTTGGAGGAAAGGAGCAGTTTAGCTTTGTGCACTGGTTAGAGGAAAGGAGCAGTTTAGCCTCATGCACTGGTTGGAGGAAAGGAGCAGTTTAGCCTCGTGCACTGGTTGGAGGAAAGGAGCAGTTTAGCCTCGTGCACTGATTAGAGGAAAGGAGTAGTTTAGCCTCATGCACTGGTTAAAGGAAATGAGCAGTTTAGCCTCGTGCACTGGTTGGAGGAAATGAGCAGTTTAGCCTCATGCACCGGTTGGAGGATAGGGAACAATTTAGCCTCGTATACCCCGGTTGGAGGATAGAGAACAGTTTAGCCTCGTATACCCGTTGGAGTCTGGAGGAGAAGCTTGTCCTCTCTTGGGGCAAAGACGAATCCTGATTTATCTTCTCTTAGGGCGAAGACGAACCCTGATTTGTCTTCTCTTGGAGCAAAGACGAACCCTGATATGTCTTCTCTTGGGGTAAAGACGAACCCGAATTTGTCTTCTCTTGGGGCAAAGACGAACACTGATTTATCTGCTCTTGGGGCAAAGATGAACCCGAATTTGTTTTCTGTTGGGGCAAAGACGAACCCTAATTTGTCTTCTCTTGGGGCAAAGACGAACCCGAATTTGTCTTCTCTTGGGACAAAGACGAACCCTGATTTATCTTCTCTTGGGGAAAAGACGAACCCGAATTTGTCTTTTCTTGGGGCAAAGACGAACCCTGATTTATCTTCTCTTGGGGTAAAGACGAACCCAAAATAGCGGTACATCGCATGGTAGACCACTATTTTAATAAAGGCACATTGCTTGGTAGGCCATTATCAAACAACAATGCCTTTTGCGAAAAAGACGGTGCTTGGGGAACTAAATCGTTCAGGGACGTGTGAGTGTGACGATTGCTTGTTATAGGAGCCATCGCATGGTAGGCTACTACCCATCGATTGTTCTAAGGATATTAGAACACTTGGAATGGATCAGTTCGTTCAGAGACGTATGAGTGTGACAATTGCTTGTTATAGGAGCCATCGCATGGTAGGCTACTACCCATCGATTGTTCAAAGGATATTAGAATGTTCGGAATGGATCAGGTCGTTCAGGGACGTATGAGTGTGATGACTGATCGGACAACACTATTTGTAGGAATGACGGTATCAGCTATTAGAGGTGATCGTTAACCTGATAGGAATTGCTACGATTGGAGCGACTTTTTGGACCTACCGCTCCATTGAAGAGAGTCGTTAATTAGATTCTGGTCAGAGGTGTGATGTTAACATGACAGAGATTGTCGTGATTGGAACGACTTTAGGGATCTACCATCCTATTAAAGAGGATTGGTAAGTTAATTTTGTCAGAGGTGTAGTGTTAACATGATAGAGATTGTCGCGATCAGAACGACTTTGAGGACCTACCATCCTATTGAAGAGGATTGGTAAGTTAATTTTGTCAGAGGTGTAGTGTTAACATGACAGTGGGAGTTTATTACGATTTGAGCAACTCCGTGAACTTACCATCCTATTGAAGAGGACTTGTAAGTTGATTTGTCAGAGGTGACTGTTAACATGACAGTGAGAGTGGTCCCATCATCCTATTAGAGAGGATCGATGGGGGAAATTTGGAGGAGACCATCAGAGGTAATGGTTAACTTGATAGTCTTACCAGATCCATCGTCCAGTTGAACGAAACTGATGGAGAAATGGCTATCAGAGGTGGCAGTTAACTTTATAGTTCCGAGGACCCATCGTCTTATTAGAAAGGATCGGTGAGGGAATTTGGCTTTGGTCCTAACTGTAGGAAGGTTTGACCAAGTAGAAGATTTAGGATGCACCGGACTGTGAGAAGGTTTGATTGTCTAGAAAGTGGACTTCTCATCCTTGGAAGGCATCGAGAGGGGAAGTGGTTTCCTCTACCAAAGTAAAATTGCTTTGGTCATCATCTCCTTCAAATTCACATGGCTTTTCAGCATCCATATGCTTGAGCATGCTCTCGACTTGTTCTCCTTAGCGGATTAAGTCTTCCCACGAGCGATCTATGACTACGCCCATATTAGATAGGGTGTCGATGGATAGATTATTCCAGCACATCTCAACGAGAGTGGCCTCAGAAACCTGATCACGTGTATGCAGTGATCGATTCCTGAACCTCTTGACAAAGTCACTTAAAGACTCTGTCTTCCCCTGCTTTGTAGTTAGCAGGGTGGCTACAGATATTTCTTCATCATCATCGAAGAATCTGGCCATGAAGAGCTATTCCATGTCCTTCCAGCAGGTGGTGGATTCAGGCTCCAATCTGCGAAACCATTCAAAAGCGACCCCCTTGAGGGTGTCAATGAACAGTCGAGTCATGATGGGATCATTCCCCACTATGTGTCCAGTTTGCGCCTGGAAGTAGTATATGTGCTGGGTAGGAGAACCCTTGCCATCGAACTGCAAGAGGTCCAGTGGTTGAAACTTCGTGGGGTAGGAGACTATATCCCATTCAATTGGATATAGTCTGACAACCCCCAGCTTGTTCATATGCTTTTGGAGCTTCAAGGCGTCGAGTTGGCTTTGGAACTCGTCTAGCCTTTTGTCCCTCGGATTATGATCCGAAGATAACGCTCCTCTAGATGACTCGGATGAGGAGTGAGAAAGAGTAGGAACCCGCTCTTTATGCTTCGTGGATTTGTGCGAAGCCCGCGAAGTCCTCTCTTTCATCTTCTTCTTCTCGCTCAGAAGCTATCCCAATATCTCCTTCAGGGAATCGATGGTTGCTTGTTGCTCATTGAGTATCCTAGATATCTCATCAGGGATGTCAGTCATGTGTACATTTGTGTGCTCGCCCTGAACTGAGCTTGAGGTTTGCAAGGCAGCCACTGCCGAGCAATCATCATCGTCATTATTAGAGATGGAAGCTAGGCGCGTGTAGTCAAATGGAATGGCCACCCTCATTTGGGCACGAGTGCGTTGGTGGATACATTCACGCTCAATGGTCTTAGACTTCCCCATCACATTAACAGTTGTGGCAGGGAGCTCCACATCATTGTAAGTCTTGTGGGGCATGCGCTTGTAAGTCGAGCGTCCCCTGAGATCCCCTGTAGGTTGATAGTGACAACCTACAGCGTTGGAAGGACGAGACGTGAAGTTGCATGAAGGAGGCTCAAGGGAGCCGATATGAGGACACTTGGGGAAATTCCCTAAGTGTCGGATCCAACCGACCGTGTCGAGACATGCAAGGTTCGAAATGTGGGCGAGCTCTAGCTGACTACATGTGAGCTCGAGCATTTAGGCGACCATCAGCCGGTTGCTGGCGAGGTCGAGCTAACTGGTCGTTCAGGTGAGGTTCAAGGCGAGCCTGAGCCTCAGACGACAGCTGGCGCTCAAATGAAGGAGACTCAGGGGAGTCCAAATGGGAACACTTAGGAAATTTCCCAAGCGTTGAACTCAGGCGACCTTGCCTAGACAGGCGAGCTTGGGCCTGTTGGTGAAGTTCAACTGTCTGTTCATTCCGGCGAGGTTCGTGTGGTCGGCGACCTTGAGCCTGTTGGCGAGGTTCAGCCTC
Source organism: Asparagus officinalis (assembly GCF_001876935.1). NCBI lineage: Eukaryota > Viridiplantae > Streptophyta > Magnoliopsida > Asparagales > Asparagaceae > Asparagus > Asparagus officinalis. Next base: position 46,600,745 of record NC_033795.1, read on the forward strand.
TAGTTCTTGTAGGCAAGGTATGCCTGTTTGGTGAACTATCGCTTCTTGCAGATGGGGTCGAGCTGTTAGGCAAGCTTATCGAGATCCGCCTGTTTGGAATACTTGAACTCGTTGACGAGGCTCAGTTTGACGAGGTTCGCCTATTAGGCGAGCTTGCATCTGTTGGCGAGCTCGTATCTGTCGACGAGGCTCAGCTTGGCGAGGTTCAGCCTATTGAGGCTCGCTTGTTGGGCAAACTGCAGCTTTGCATTTTTTGCAAAGGTCGGCTTGCGGACGAAGTTGTGCCGTTAGGTGAGCTTTGGGCAAGCTGCAGCTTTGCCTTTCTTGCAAAGGTCGGCTTGCGGACGAAGTTGTGCCGTTAGGTGAGCTCGAGTTTGTTGGCAAAGTTCGGCCATCTGCCGAACTTGGGCCGTCAGGCGAGCTTGGTGAAATCTGCCTATTTGAACTTGCGGGCGAGCTAGGGCTATCAAGCGAGCTTGACAAACTTCGCCTGAACTGTTAAGTTCGCCAGATTTGCGAGGTTTACAACAATTGGGAACTTCACCTGAATTGTTAAGCCCGCCTAAGTAAGTGAGCTCGCCTGATTTGGTGGGCTCGTCTGATTCGAGCGGTTCGTCAGAATTAGGAACCTTGCTCACAAAGTAAAGCTCACCTGGACTGTCAGGCATGCTTAGGACACCGAGTTTGCCAGATTTAGAAACTCTGCCAACGGAGCGAAGCCTGTCTGAGTAAGTGGGCTAGCCTGATTAACGCAGTTCACCACAATTAGGAACTTGACCTTCGTCCTTGGCATCAATCGCCTTGGGGGGAATGGAACCCCCAGCGATTACTCCGGTAAGGCTCTCGATTTGCTTGGACCGACTTACACGCACAACCTTTCGGTGTTCGTGTGATATTTTGCCGCACGAGGAAGTCAAAGACAAGTATTCTTTGTACTTCGTTTGATCGAACTCGATGAAAAGGGACTCGACGATACTCCCTTCTACAACTTCGTCAAACTACGCCACCACCAATTCATCTGAATGAACAGTTTCTCCCACTATGGTCACCATCTTCTGTAGGTGTAAATTTTGATCTCCCGAAACAGGGATTTCATTTGTATTAATAAGAATAGCTTATTACAAACTAACAAATCGAAAATTACAACAGAAGCAGAGGGAATGCCCTCCTTGTTTAATGTGGGGACTTTGGTAGCGATAGGACGCCTCGCTTAGTTCTCGCACCGAGTTTGCTTCCTTTGGACGATTCGATCGAGGTTGTAGGAGAGTTTCAGTACGCAGTAGAAGCTTGATTAGGTGAGTTCGATCAACTGAGGCCAAACGGAGGCTTGTGCTTGACGGCTAACTTCTTGAAGAGATCTACCATGCAAGCACTTGCAAAGAGCCTAAGAGCCTCAAGTCTGAGAGTTCAGACGAGTCTCTTTAGCAAATGAGGGAGCCTTTAGAAAATGAACTAAGGTTCAACCTTTGGAGGATTAGCCAGCTAATCAACCTCTTTCACGTTGGCTGAAAGTGGTTTTAAATAGGCAAGGGATGGCATGGGTCATTCCTTGATTTGTGGGATTTGACCACTAGTAGGGGTGAGGGAGCTAGCCGCCCTAGCTGTGGGATGTGACCACTTAGGGGGTCCTGTCAGCCGCCCTATTCTTGCTAGGTGAGGAGCGCCATGCTTTCTCCCTTGATTCGTAGGATTTGACCACTGACGTGACTGTTACCATACTCTAAGTGGGCAGCTAACAATGCTAGCGGGTTTCTAGTTGTTAGGCGAGCTTAGTCTGCGCAGGCGAGGTGCAGGCTGCCAAGCGAGCTCGAACCTTCGTGCGGGAGAGTCGGCCAAACAAGCGAGCTTTGAGCTATCGGGTGTGCTAGGCCTTCAGGCGAGCCTGGGTCAAGCAGGCGAGTTTTAGTCTTCAGGTGAGCTTTAAGCCTTCAGGCGAGCTTGGTTCAATGTGCAGGCGAGGCTGTGGAGGCGAAGCTGTGCAGGTGAGCTGTGCGAACGAATCTCATTCAGGCGAGCTTTAATGCTGTTAGGCGAGCTCTATCCTTGTAGACGGACTTCCTTGCAGGTGAGCTTCAGTTTTTACAGGCGAGCTTGGTTCAATGTGCAGGCGAGGCTGTGAAGGCGAAGCTGTGCAGGCGAGGTTGTGCAGGTGAAGCTGTGCAGGTGAATCTCATTCAGGCAAGCTTCAATACTGTTAGGCGAGCTTTATCCTTGCAGACGGACTTCCTTGCAGGCGAGCTTCAGGCTTTATAGATGAGCTTCAGCCTTTAGGCGAGCTACTGAACATGCTTCGAAGAATAGGCCATAACTTTCAAACCGTAAGTCGGAATTTGACGAATTATATATAAAAATCGACTATCTCGACGAGACAAGGCCAACCAAACCTCCAACGGGGGTTTGCCACCTCCATTTTTCCAAATTCCTTATGGTTTGAGAGATATCAGTGTTTTCCCCCTTTTTGCTCTTTCGGATGAGGTTTTAGCAGTCTTGTTCTGAACTTCACTGATAGGGATAAAGGAAATTTTTATTGCCTACATCCTTCGATTTAATTTATCATCACTAACATGATAATAAGTAGCACAACAACCTATTAACGAGACCAATGCTCCAAAGGAGTCTTCCCCTAAATCACAGTGCACAACAACCTATTAACGAGATGGCTCGCATAAACCAACGCCTCGGCCCAAAAGGATCTAGACAATCCACTATGCGTCATCATACATCGTACCTTCTCCAGCAAGGTATAATTCAATCTTTGAGCCATCCTGTTCTGTTGCGGTGTCTCTCGAACTGTGAAGTGTCGCCTAATGTCACGATCCCAGCAAAACTGCAAAAACAGATCACTCTTATACTCTCCACCATTATCTGAACATAGACTCTTCACCTTTCTACCTGTCTGTAGCTCTACTTTCTTCTTCCACTCCACAAAAATATCCAAGATCTCATGTTTATGCTTCATAGGGTATACATGTGACGCCCCTGGGTTCACACAAGGCTACAGTCCAAGGTGAAACCAGGAATGTCAAACCTGCCATGCACCACACCGTGTAATAACATGTTTCATCATCACAATTACTATCTCTCTACTAGAGTCAATAACAGGTGTAGGTACAAAACCAAGTAAAAGATAAAACAAGAGATATATGATAGAATAATAGAGATAAAAATGATATTTCATCATCCAACATATAAAAATATAAAGTGAATCACTAAAATAACTAGTCGGGGATCTCAACAAGTCTTAAATATAGAATATGTGATAAAAGGAAATAAGGCACACAGCCTTTATAACTTCTAGAACATAACTCTCAAATGTCTAAAAAAATGTCTATAGTGGAGCTCCATAAATAAAATAAAACTACAAATGAAAGATGAATGCTAATAAGTATCGCCATCAACCTACGACTCTCTGTGCACCTAGCTCGTTACCTGAAATGGGAGGGGACAATGAGGGTCAAAGCACTAGCGAGCAACATCACAACCAATCCCAAGGGAGAGGGCTCGTTGCATATAGAAAATTCAGTTAATACATATATACATGAAATCATTGATCCTAACAATAAAAGGATTTTAGTATTTAGGAAATTACAACACGAGCATAGGTATGTCGAACGAAATAATCCAAACAAGGAAACCCTCATGTATATACATTGTATCTCAAATTGTAAATCCCTAAATACCAAACCCAAGATCTAATATAGGAACAATAATATAAAGAAGACTAACCCATCTCAGAACTCAAATACCATATCATGTCAAAACCCACATAAGTGTCATGTCCAGCCTATGTAAGTGTAAGTGTCATACTCAAGGTTTAAACAGGTGCCCAACACATGGACAAAGACTAGGTGTAGTGGATGCCCAACATATGGACTGCATATATAAATTGTCCAACACATGGACTAAATGATAAATGTCCAACACATAGACTGAATATAATAAATGTCCAACACATGGACTGAATATAATGAATGTCCAACACATGGACTGAATATGATGAATGTCCAACACATGGACTGCACAGAATAATTGCCCAACACATGGACTAAATGAAATATGTAGAATATCAATGAGATATATGAAAAGGATGCATATACACTAATTTCACACGTGTCTCGATGTGAAAATCTAAACTCATGTCCGCAAGCCATCTCACATATGAAGATACATACTAAACAATATTTCTAACGCCAAATATTTGAGGCGACTCCTCGTTCATATTAAAGCACACAACAAAAGTAAACATGCATAAACAGTATCGGTGATCAACCAAAACAGGCAGAAACCCTTCACAGGTTTTTGTCTGCTTTGAATCAAATCTAGATGTGACATCATTATTTTCCAAGCATAATTATACTGATATCAACATATATGAAATAACATGAAACAAAATATTAGCATGTAAATATATCGTCGAAACCCTAAACATTTATATGCACATGTTTAACGTTTTAAAAGCAAAAACTTGTGATTTAATTCATGATTAATAAATTTCAGAACTGAAATTTGTCAAGGTTACTGTTGTAATCAATTAAAAAATTATGATAATGTATTCTCACTTCATAAGTTATAAAGATCTATCTTTTGTACACTAAAAATACTTTTTAGGCTCGAAAAATCCGAATAAAACTTAATAAAACATGCAAAATAAAAGGGTGTAGAGTTGGGCGAGATGTTACTCACCTCAAATGCTGAAAAATTCCTATCATGCGAAAGAGAACCAATCCCCTTCGCTGCAATGCACAAAACCCGCTGAAAAATCCTCTGAAATCCCTCAAAATCGCCAAAAAAAAGAACTAGGGTTTGAGAGAGGGGAAAAGGGGATGCTAGAGTTTGGAACATAGGAGAAAAGAGGTGTTTTCTTGTTTAAACATGTGTATATATGACAACAAACCCAAAAAACTGCAGCCCAAAACCCGAAACCCGAAATTAGAAAACCCAGTCTGACTAGAAATATACTCGTCGGTATTTTTGCTGTAACTTTCGTATACGACCTTGGAATAAGGTGATTAAAGATTCGTTGGAAAGCTACTGAAGATATCTACAACTTTAGTCTTTTATGTTTTTCCATATTAACAATGTATCAGTGTGTAAAATACAAAATCTCTCCACTCATCATAAATTTCCAGATTTATACATCAAGCATGATTTGTGCATTTGCTCTTATACATATACATATACATATATATATATATATATATATATATATATATAATTTATTATTATTTATCATAAAATATTCAAATTTTTAGGGTTTTACATTCTTCCCCCCTTAAAAGAATTTTGTCCTCGAAATTCAGAAATCATACTTAACTGAAAGATAGTATTAGAAAACATGTCGATGGTAAAATCCAACCCACACATATACCTCTGGTAATATTAAACTCTTGATAAGTATATAGGGATATTTATACTTAACAATCCAGAATGACTATATTCTCACTTAACCCTTAATCAAATGGAACTAGTACGTCAGACGAAAAATCCAAACAAGGAACCCCCATATATATACCATATGTTCCAAAAGATTAAGAATTAAGCAGAAATATCCTCATTCTAGCGTTGAATCTAAATATAACCATACAAATTGATAATCATATTTTATTGCAATTTTATACCCTTATTATTTATTTTATATGAATAAATATACTACTAATAATTGTTTTTATCTTTAATTGCAGGTTAATGAAGAATAAATCTCAAACTCTAATATCTCAACAAAAAGCCCTTGATTTAATGAAGAAATGAAGCCCATGAAGCCAAATGAATTCTTTCAAATATTTAATGAAAAAAATAAATCAAAGACCAGTGGAAAATCAAGAGAAAATGCCAAAGCCCAAAAGTCTAAGCCAAAGCCCAAGATCCAAACCCAAAAGCCAAATACAAGAGGATCTGCGGACAGCAACAGAAGAAAGGCAGGCATTGATGCCTGCATCGATGGGGGCATCGATGCCTGCATCGATGCCTGTATCGATGCCAGCATCGATACCCCTATCGATGCTTGTATCGATACACTGGGCAGTTAGTTACGAATCAAATGCTGAAAATTAATGTTTTTGGATAAGATTTTGATCCAATGGCTCTCATTCACTAATGTTTACTATAAATAGGGGTAGAGAGTGAGGGGTTAGAGGTGTGAAAAATTTTGTAACTCCATTTGGAGAGGAGGGCTACTCTTAATTGAGAAGGCCTTCCAAAAATTATAACTTTTATTGTAATTAAATAATAATTTTCTCCTCTTTAAATTTTCTTTTCTCCTCTTTGTTGAATGATGAGGATGGAGATGAAGAGCAATTTGAAGGTTTGCATTTCTTTTATTTTCCTCTTTTATTTTTATTTTTTGTAATTTCTTTATTATTGCTTATTAGTTAGATTAATTTACATTCATGCTTGTAGTGTAGATTTATTTTCTTGTATTTAGTTTCAATAATTTATTTTGTAGTTTAGATTTTTATTCTTTGTAGTTAGATTTATTTCTTGTTCATAGTTTAGATTTTTCTTTTCTTTTTATTTTTGTAATTAGTTTTTTTTCTTGTTTTTATTTCTTAAGATGTGAAATTAATTCTTGTAGGAATCTTAAAATTTATAAAACTAGTCTCATTTCCTTTATATTGTATGAATTATTCCCTTTCACTTAAAATGTTCATGTTTAGGATAATCAACTAGAGAACTAATCGAGAGAAGAAGAATTTGATAATCTATACTTATCTTAAATAGGTTGATAGGTTAAACTTATGAATTCTAGGATTATTATCTTATTGTTATTCTTATCATGAATAGTAATTTTGACTTAGATGATAATTTGATAGGTTATACTTTCCTTAAATGGTTTGATAGTCTATGCTAAATAAATCTAAGTTGAATTATGATAAAAAGAGAATAGTTTGTATTTTGTAATTAAAATTAGCTAGTGGATTACATTCTAGATTTCTTACCTCTTTTGAATCCTCCATCTTAACTTTCTTAAATTTTCTTTTCATTATTGGTTTTATTTCTTGATTTTATTCATTCTTCTTTCTTGTCTTGTGATTTCATTTATTCTTTGATTCTTATTTCTTTCTCTAAAATTAAATTTATTGTTACTTGCACATAAATCAAAACAACCACTAATCATATCTCTCTCCACAATCACACTTATTCTTTAATCCTATTTTTTTCACGCACACAATATAAGAACCTATTCTAATAATCTCTTAAAATTACCTTCCTCGTAGGATCGATAACTTTTTATACTATAACTTGATCAATTGTGCACTTGCAATTTTGGTACATAATTATGCCGCATCAAGTTTTTGGCACCGTTGCCGGGAAGGTGCTAAAATAGGATTTTATTATTTTAGTTCTTTAACTTGTGTGTTTTCTTGTGAAGGAACCGCTTGGAGCTTGAAAGTCTTGGATTGAAGATCAAGAATTTGGAGAATTGCTTTCGGGTAAGTCCTCTTTCTAGTTTTTAATTCCACCCTTTTTAGTTAGCTTTACAATTAGAGACAATTAGGATTTAAAAAAAAAGATTTTATTTTTGTTGACCATAATTAAAATCCACCTTTCACTTGGATATTAACTAACAAGATAATAAATTCAAACAAGTGTTCTTCTCACATTTGATTGTTGTTGACCATAATTAAAAAAATATAAAGATTTTCTTTTTACCATCCTTTTTAGTCGCTTTTAATTTCTAGGGTTGCATTTCATATAGTGTAGGAATTCACCAAAGTGATTGTAGCACTTGATTTGGCACACACTTAAAACATTCTTAAGGGCAAAACCCAAAATCAAGATAAGGTAAGGGATTTCATCAAAGATAATGTAAGGGATTTCATCACCCTTTCCTTAGCCCACAAATCACTAATTCCTCACTTCACAAACCTAAGCCTTATAAAACTCATTAGACGTTAGCCCCTAAGGATTCGAGCTCAATAAGAAACAAGAAATCCTTAAGTGAACCTTTAGTTAGGATTTTTCTTTTTCTTTATCTTTTCATATAAAAAAAACTAATTTTCTTTCTTTCCTTAAAAAAAAAAATTGTTTTGGTGTATGCAAACTTGGGTTCGGGATAATTCTCATCGTTTAATCCGTGTTGAACCAATTCAAGAAATAGCAAATCAACCAGTCCTTTAGGATATGTGTTACCCCACCAGAAATGCAATTTCATCTTGCATAAGACTCCCCGAAGTAAATGGAGCAAATTTCGAGCTTAGACCATATTATATAAACATGCTTCCCAAATTCCTAGGTAATGAAACAGAAGATGCATATATTTTTATCTCGGAATTTGAGGAAGTGTGTATTATGATTAAAATGAGAGAATTAACCGAAGATGCAATTAAGCTCAGATTTATTCCATTTGCTCTTAAGGACAAGGCTAAAAAATGGATGTACAACTTACCGAATTAGTCACCGTTTTTCTTAAGAAATTTTTCCCAATTCACAAAACGGTAAAGTTTAGGAACAGCATTCAAAACTTCAAAATTGTCCTGGGAGAGCCATTCTGGAAATATTTCGACCGATTCAAAGATCTTTTAATCCAATGTCCTCATCATAGTCTAGAAAAATGGCGATTGTGCCAAGTCATATATGAAGGATTGGACTATTCTTCAAAAACATCGGACTATTCTTTAAAAACATCTTTAGAATCATTGTGTTAGGGAGATTTTATGAGGAAAAACACTGATGAAGCTTGGGAATTTCTAGAGAGTTTATCCGAAAAAATAATGCAGTGGGAATACTGTGATCCGAAAAAACAATGCAGTGGGAATTTCTAGAGAGTTAAGTGTTAATACCCTAATTTTAGTGTTAAGTATAAACATCACCATACATGTAATCCATAAGTTATATATAAGTCATACAAAAATTTAATTTACCTATTCAAACATATGTGGGTAGTCGCGATGCATGTCCTCTTCGCGCTCCCAAAAAAATCTCCTCAACGCCTCTTCGTTTCCACTAAACTTTCACCAAAGGAATTACCTTGTTTCTAAGTCTCTTGTCCTCTCTGGTAAGTATACCAACTGTAATCTCAATAGTAGTCAAATCATCCTAAATCTCAATCTCTGATGCAACCAACACTCACTGTTGCTCCTCATCATGTAAGTACTTCTTGAGCATAGAAACATGAAATACATTGTGTATACTAGACATCGATGCTGGAAGATCTAGTCTGTATGACATGTCTCCAATGCGCTCCAAAATCTGGAAAGGTCCGTTATACCTCGGTGCAAGCTTTCCCCATCTTCTGAATTGTTGAACACTTTTCATGGGTGATACCTTCAACATAACTGAATCTCCAACCTAAAACTCCAAAGGTCTTCGTCTCTTATCTGCATAGCTCTTTTGCTGACTCTGAGCGGCTAGAATCCGCTCTTTGATCAATGCTACCTTTTCCGTTGTCTGCCTCACAAGCTCTGGCCCAAGCATCAAGCAATTCTCCGATCCTACCTAACATATCGGTGATCTACATGGTCTCTCGTACAATGCTTCGTACGGGGCCATACCTATTATCGCTTGATAACTATTGTTATAAGCGAACTCTATCAGTGGAATATGATCCTCCCAGCTGCCCTAAAAGTCAATGACACAAGCCCGCAACATGTCTTCCAACACCTGATTTACTCTCTCCGTCTGACCATCCGTCTGTGGGTAGAATACACTGCTGTATGATAGTATGCTACCAAAAGAATCCTGGAAACTCCTCTAGAAGTGCGAAGTAAACACTGAACCTCGATCCGATATAATCATGTCTGAAACTCCATGAAGTCAAACTATCTCCCGAACAATATCCTCGCATACGCCTCAGCTGTGTATGTAGTCTTCACTGGAACGAAATATGATGACTTCGTCAACCGGTCCACTATCACCTAAACAGAATTATTCCCCTTCTTCGACTTTGGCAACCCTACAATGAAGTTCATAGAAATATTCGCCCACTTCCACTCTGGGATGGGTAAAGGCTGAAGTGTTCCTGCCTGCCTCTAATGTTCTACCTTCACCTGCTGACAGGTAAAATACTTAGCCACATACTCTGTAATCTCTCTACGCATACCACTCCACCAGAAGTGTCTCTTCATGTCCTTGTACATCTTAGTGGTCCCTGGGTGAACTGTGTACAGAGTACGATGTGCTTTCCTCTTCAGCTCGGCATTGGATGGCATAACCAGCCTACCCTTCATCCGTAGGCCTCCATATGTTCCAATGGTCCAATCAGCCTTAGGCTCTTTGGTAATCTCCTCCTTTCGGATTTGAATACAAGAGTCTTCCAACTAAGCTCTGACAACTCTGATACTCCAAGATGGCTGCACTGACACAGCTCCAAAAAATGCACTGGTTCCACAATCTCGGGTCTAAAATCAAACTTACTATGAGTAAGAAGATCTCGATACAATGAGCATCTCAAAGCCAAAACCTGATGTCGATGCTTCCTGCTTAAAGCATCTGCTACAACGTTCGCCTTCCCCGGATAATACTGAATCGCGAACTCGTAATCCTTGATAAACTCAATCCACCTCCTCTGTCTCTGATTGAGCTCCTTCTGATATAAAAGATACTTCAGACTCTGATGGTCTGTGAACAACTCAAACTGCACTCCATACAAGTAGTGCCTCAATGACTTCAGTGTAAATACCACTGCTGCTAACTCCAAGTCATGAGTGGGATAGTTCTGCTCATGTACCCTCAACTATAATGAGATATATGCTATCACCCTCTGAGTCTGCATCAAGACGCCTCCTAAGCCTACAATGATGCATCTGTGTAGACCACAAATGTCCTGTCGCTGCTCAGATTAGTCAAAACTAACGCTGTAGTTAACTTAGTCTTCAAGGTATCAAAGGCCTTCTGAGACTTCACGCCCCAAATAAATTATACACCCTTCTTCGTAAGGCGTGTAAGTGGCATCAAAATCTTCGAGAAGTCCTGGATGAACTTTCTATAATAGCGGCTAAACCCAAAAAGCTACGAATCTCTTTCACCATCTTCGGCGGTTCCCAATCAAGAACAGCTATAACCTTAGTCGGATCTAATACTATACCCTCTCTATTGATTACGTGCCCGAGAAATCTGACTTTTGAAGACCAAAATTTGCACTTGCTGGACTTGGCATATAACTGATACTCTCATAAGGTCTGCAAAGCTAACCGTAGATTCTGCTCATGATTTGCCTCCGATCTCGAATAAATGAGGATGTCGTCGATAAAAACAATCACAAACTGGTTCAAGAAGAGACAGAAAACCTGGTTCATCAAATTCATGAATACCATGGGTGCATTGGTTAACCCAAATAGCATAACCATGAACTCGAAAGATCCATATCGAGTCAGAAAAGCAGTCTTGGGAATATCCATCTCTCGAAACCATAACTTATGATAACCAGAACGAAGATCAATCTTCGAGAAATACTATGCTCCCTGTAACTGGTTGAACAAGTCCTCAATGCTAGGTAATGTGTACCTATTCCGGATAGTGATCTTGTTCATCTCTCTATAATCAATACACAAACGCATACTGTCTTCCTTCTTCTTCACGAAGAGAACCAACGCTCCCCATGGATACTGACTCCGATGAATAAAACCCTGAGCTAATAACTCGTCCAACTGGGTCTGAAGCTCCCTTATCTCAGCTGGTGCCATGCGATAGTGTGCGCGGGATATCGGGGCTATGCCCGACTGTAACTCAATAAAAAACTCAACCTTTCTCACAAGAGGTAACCCAGATATGTCCTGAAAGACATCCTGATACTCTGAGACAACTCTAGTCTCTATTAAATCAATACTCTGATCCCGTCGCATTATCTCCTCGATGTACGCCAGAAATGACTCCGTAAAATGGTTGCCCTGAGAGGTGTCTACAATCATCTCGGACCCATCGGACGCTCGCAAATTGACTGTCTTCACAAGGCAGTTAATACTAACGTGGTAGGAAGATAACCAATCCATACCAAGGATAACATTAAACTCGGACATATGTAACACTATCAAATCGACAACGAACTCCGACTCATCTAAACTGATGGTACACCTCCTACAAACGCTCTCTAGAAGCGATACCTCACCTAAAGGGGTGGAAAATAATAAAGGGGTGTCTAGAGCCTGAGCTATGAGCTAGAGTCTAGATATAAAAGCATACAAAATGAAGGAATACGAAGCTCCTAAATCGAAGAGAATACGGGCGGGAAAGAAATTCACAAGGAAAGTACCCTCCACTATGGCTCCGCTAGCTCCATGATCATGCAGAACTACTACATACACTCTGCATGTGGCTGAAGACTGCTCTACTACTAGTGCTGGAGAATACATGACTATCTGCTCCTGAGAAACCTCCTGAACTATACGAACCTGTCCCTCAATCTTCTAAGCTACTGGCAGTGCCTCAAGTCTCATCTGCTGGCCCTGACCTCTGCCCTGAAGTCGCTGCTACTACTGATTCACCTGCTGAGCTCCTACTGGTGTGCTACGGCACTCCGATGCCTTATGTCCGACCTTGCGACAATTATAGTGAACCTCCTAAAACTTGTGCTGCTGATGCGCTCTCTGATCCTGCTAGGGTCCCTTCTTATGAGGGCCCTGATGCTACTACTAAGGTCCAGAAAAAGGTCTTTTGATCTTACCCTTATCCTCAGTCTGTCTTGTTTTAGCTTTCCCTTCCTTATCTTTCTGAAACATGGCCGTCTTAATTTCCTGTGAAGTGGCGGCCTCAGCTACCTCTCGTACTGAATAAGACTTCCTCGAGATAAGGTATTGACAAAGATTAGGGTAAAGCCCTGCTAGAAACATCTGAGCCTGACACTCTCCTGTGTGCCATATACCCGTGAAGTGCAGCAACTCCATAAACTTGCTCTTAAAGTCAGCTACTGTCATGTCCCTATGAGTCAATCGGGATAACTAAAGCTCCTTCCTAGTCCGTGTTGCAGAAGAAATATACTACCCGTCAAATAAATATATGAAATCCTCCCATGTGAGGGTCATCCTATGCTCTGGAGTAAACTAGAGTCAGTACCATCTCCCTTCAGACTGTAAGATGCTAGTCTCTGCTTCTGAACTGAGTCCACATAGAGTATGTCATGTACATTACTCACATTCTCCTTCCACTTATGGGCTACAAGAGGGTCTGATGACCCCTGGAACTCCGGTGCCCTTATCTTCTAGTACCTCTCTACCATACGGAGCCAAGCCTCCTGCTTTGTCACTCTATTCAGGACTATCGGTGGAATAGCTGTAGGTGTGATCTCTGGGGATCTCTCTCTGATGGGAACAGCTGGTATCCCCTACGGCTGAGCTACTGGTGGTGGTGGTGGCATGATATGATTCGCCACAAGCTGCTCAATTGCTGTCATCCTAGCTATAAGGGGAGCTATGATATCTGCTAGGTACTAGGGTGCCTGCTGTGGCTCAGCTAGTGCCTGCTGTGGCTCAGGTTGAGCCCGCTGTGGCTCGAGTGGAGCCTGCTGTGACTCTGCCTATCTAGCTCTCCGAGTACGAGGTCTAACGTCCTTCCATCTTTGATAATAAGAAATAAGAGTTCATGAGTCAAAATGGACATATATATACACATAATGTATCACAATACGATTTTCACAACATTTAGTATTCACACAAATACTTAAATTTACATGAATCCTAAGATGGCATAAAAAAATATTTGTCATAAAAAAATATTCTTAAAATTTTAAGTTATACGTATATATCGTCCTCACTCATACTAGGAAATCCTTAGCGGACTCTATACATGAACCCTAAGAAACTTTATCCTAGCTCCACGACTTGACACAAGATGATCCTAAGGATACTGGAACTAGGGCTCTGATACCAACTTTGATGCTCCTGGGTTCACACAAGGCTGTAGTCCGAGGTAAAACCAGGAATATCAAACCTGTCATGCATCACACCGTGTAATAACATGTTTCACCATCACAATTACTATCTCTCTAGTAGAGTCAACAACAGATGTAGGTACAAAATCAAGTAAAAGATAAAACAAGAGATATATAATAAAATAATAGAGATAAAAATGATATTTTATCATCCAACATATAAAAATATAAAGTGAATCTCTAAAATAAAAAATAATAGAGATAAAAATGATATTTTATCATCCAACATATAAAAATATAAAGTGAATCTCTAAAATAACTAGTCTGGAGATCTCAACAAGTCTCATAAAGTGAATCTCTAAAATAACTAGTCTGGAGATCTCAACAAGTCTCAAATATAGAATATCTGATAAAAGCAAATAAGGCACATAGCCTTTACAACTTCTAGAACATAACTCTCAAATGTCTAAAAAAAATATCTACAGTAGAGCTCCATAAATAAAATAAAACTACAAAAGAAAGATGGACGCTAATAAGTATTGCCATCAACCTGCGACTCTGCGTGCACCTGGCTTGTTACCTGAAATGGGAGGGGACAACGAGCGTCAAAGCGCAAGCGAGCAACATCATAACCAACCCTAAGGGAGAAGGCTCGTTGCATATAGAAAATATAGTTAATACATATATACATGAAATCATTGATCCTAACAATAAGAGGATTTTAGTATTTAGAAAATTACAACACGAGCATAGGTACATCGAGCGAAATAATCCAAACAAGGAAACCCTCATATATATACCTTGTATCTTAAATTGTAAATCCTTAAGTACCAAACCCAAGATCTAATACAGGAACAATAATATAAAGAAGACTAACACATCTCAGAACTCAAATACCATGTCATGTAAAAACCCACATAAGTGTCATGTCCAGCTTATGTAAGTGTAAGTATCATACTCAAGGTTTAAACATATGTTCAACACATGGACTAAAACTAGGTGTAGTGGATGCCCAACACATAGACTGCATATATAAATTGTCCAACACATGGACTGAATGATGAATGTCCAACACATGGACTGAATATAATGAATGTCCAACACATGGACTGAATATGATTAATGTCCAACACATGGACTGTACATAATAATTGCCCAATACATGGACTGAATAAAATGTGTAGAATATCGATGAGATATATGAAAAGGATGTATATACCCTAATTTCACACGTATCTCGGTGTGCAAATCTAAACTCATATCCACAAGTCATCTCACATATGAAGATACATAATAAATAATAATTTCTAACGCCAATTATTCAAGGTGCTCCTCGTTTACATTAAATCACACAACAAAAGTAAACATGCACAAACTGTGCCAGCGATCAACCAAAACAAGCAGAAAGTGACATCATTATTTTTCAAGCATAATATTACTAATATCAACATATATAAAACAATATGAAACAAAATATTAGCATGTAAATATATTGTCGAAACCCTAAACATTTATATACACATGTTTAACATTTTAAAAGCAAATCTTATAATTTAATTCATGATTAATAAATTTCAGATCTTGTCAAGGTTACTATTATAATCAATTAGAAAATTATGATAATGTATTCTCATTTCATAAGTTATAAAGATCTATCTTTTATATACTAAAAATACATTTTAGGCTCGAAAAATCCGAATAAAACTTAATAAAACGTGCAAAATAAAAGGGTATAGAGTTGGGTGAGATGTTACTCATCTCAGATGTTGAAAAACTCCTACCATGTGAAAGAGAACTAATCCCCTTCGCTACTCTGTACAAAACTCACTGAAAAATCCTCCGAAATCCCTCAAAATAGTCAAAGAAAAAGAACTAGGGTTTGAGAGAGGGGAAAAGGGGCTACTAGGGTTTGGAACATAGGAGAAAAGAGGTGTTTTTCATGTTTAAACATGTGTATATTTGACAACAAACCCGAATAACTACAACCCAACACCCGAAACCTAAAACTGGAAAATCCAGTCTGACTAGAAACATACTCTTCGGTATTTTTGCTGTAATTTACGTATTCAACCTTGGAATGAGGTGATTATAGATTTTTTGGAAAGCTGCTGAAGATATCTACAACTTTGATATTTTAAGGTTTTTCATATTCATAATGTATTAGTGTGTAAAATATAAAATCTCTTAACTAGTCATAAATTTTCAGATTTATACATCGAGTATGATTTGTGCATTTGCTCTTATATATATACATATATACATTGAATTAATCTCAAATAAATTCCCAGCATACTCAAACATAATAATATGTTATTTATAAATATATAACATATTTATTATTATTTATCATAAAATATTCAAAATTTTAGGGTTTTAAAATACTCAATTCCTCCTGGAATAGTCATTAATGAAAGTGATAAAATAGTTGGCCCCACCAAGTGATGTGTTCTTAGAAGGGCCCAAAATATATGTGTAAACATAATCCAATATACCTTGGATATTGTGAATAGCGGTGTCGAACTTCACTCTAGTCTTCTTCCCAAGTACACAATGCTCACACAACTCTTATCACCAAGTGACGTGTTCTTAGCACCTTTCAATAGCCCCTGTTTCGCCAATGACTGCAGAAACTTATCACCTATGTATCCTAATCTCATATATCATAAAGTGGTAGTGTCGTCCTCTATGGTGATAGAAACTGCCAGACCGCCTGTAACTATCTTGGCCTTCAAGTAGTATAAGAAGTTTTCCCTATCTCCTCGCGTTATCACCATAGAACCATTTGTGACATTCACGGTTGCATCCTCTAAGGTCACCCGATAACTAACTGCCACCAAAGTACCAAGAAAAATGATGTTCTTCGTCAACTGTGGCACGAACCTTACTTCTTTCAACTCCCTCACCACAACGTCATGCATTTTGATCCGGACTAAACCAATACAACCAATAGGGCATACGTGATCATTACCCATTGTAGGCGTATAAAATTGCTTATAGGTCCCTTAACACAGCTCGACCCGGTGATTCGACAAACCAACGAACCAACGGGTCGGTGAAGCAACGAGTCATCCAACCGTAGAGTCCACCACATCAAACAAGACCGGGAGCGGACTCGAACTCAAACACCAAAGCGGATTTACTGCCAAATCAAGATCCGGATTGCCAAATTAGAGTCCAGATCAACACTGAAGATCGGACAAACTGCAAAATCGGAAAACGGGCGAAGCGGCGAACACCCGGAGGGCTTGGCCAAACCGAGCCACCAGATCTGGGCCCAGATCTGAGCCCAGATCTGGTTCTAAATGCCTATAAATAGGCTTGGTGGCTCATTGTTTTGGAGGTTGGATTTTTTGGAGGGGAAACTCTGCTGGATTAAAGACTCAAGACTAAAAAAGATTGGAGCTTTGGAGCTTTGAGGACTCGGACTTTTCAGATCTGGTTCTTGGCAATCATCCACGCCAAATAAGGCAGGAGTTCGAGAGAGATCAGATCTGAGATCTACACGGTCATCCTCCGGATTAAAACTTGGTTTTTTGATCCCGAGAAGAGTATTGATTTCGCTTGGTAGATTTCGATTACTTAGGGCTATTATTTCCTTGGTGAAATAATCCCCTTGGCTGTTATTTCCTTCGTGAAATAACACCCGTCATACCGTGTAGATCCGACCAGATCAAGATCGCACGGTGGTCCACGGATTAACCCCGGCGCAGGTAAAGAACCCACACAAGCAAGAGACCGCAAAACAGGATCTTGCGATTTAATCTTTTTTCTTTCTTTGATTTTGTTGTAACCGGATCTTATAAAAAGACCGGATCTTTTGTAACCGATAAACTGTTGCTCAAGAAAACAATGACTTCAATGAAAATGATTTTCCCCATGAATAATCTGGCGACCATAGTGGGAGCCACCGATCTCACTGCCGACATCGTTGCGTCACAGCCACGGATCTCAATCCTGGTTGAGGAGGAGGTCGAGTATGAATTCGACCAACAAAAGTTTGAGGAGTATCTGTCATCCTCGTCCGGATCCACCTCCCCCCGCAAGTCCAAGAAATTCTCCTCTCGAGTGAAGCTCCACCGACCTCCAACCAGGTCAAGCCTGTTCTGGCCAACTCCTCCGTCACTCAGGGGGTAGTGACTCTCTCAAAGAGAGCCCGCCAGAGGCGACGTCAACGCCTAGCGCGGCAACTCGCAAAGGCAATGGAGTCCACTGACGGAATCCGCTATAACGCGGATCTGAAGAGCAGGAGAGGCAAACAGCCTCAACAACCAATGAATGGCAGCTCCTCCAAGCCGCCAACGAATGAATGGATCCGTGTCAAACGGAATCATTCAATACTTGATGAGCGCATTCGCAAGCGCCGCGCACTGTCAGCGCAAGCACGGGCTCAAGTCCAAGAAGCTCGCAGAAGACTGCAGAAGGAAGTGGCCAAAAAGTCGCCACCAACCCGCCAAGTCTTGAGGCTGAAGTCTGAAGCGGCGATTCAGGCTAAAGAGCCACCTTTGCAGCCTTCAGCAAAAGTTCAACTTCTGGTGAACCAACCTAAATCGCCAATAATTCTCGTAGCTACTCCGGGAGATCATGCAAAATCATCCCGAAGAAAGAAGTCAGTTTTGGAGCGCCTCGGTCCACTTCCCGATGGACGATGCAAAGCTCCAGTTCAAGAACATTTGGGCCTGATAAAGAAGCCCCGAATGACTCAACATGCTGGGAGTCGCCGCCACCCTCAACATGACAAAAAGATCAGGGCAGCTAGGCACACCAATTTGCGCATTGAAGTCCAGGAGCCCGCTGAGAACTCACGCCCACAAAGGCATGTTCTGAGGCGCGTGACTCTTGAAAGCCCAAAGAAGGCCGTTCTCTCTCAGAAGGAAACATTGTCGTCTGATGACGATAGCGTTATACCTGAGAAGTCGTGCCAACACACGATAGGTTACTCCGACTTTCAAGCAGACGAGTTATACTATCGCGTTGGGGGTACGAGTAAAACCAGAAAAATGAGTCCTCGAGAACTAGAAACTCAATGCCCCTATTCCAAACTCATTCGGGAAGTATTGTCTGAGTGTAACTGCATCAAGACAGTCCCTGAAAGAATTTTGGTTTTCGAAAGGCTCAGTACCGAAACTCCAAAACCAAGGCATAGGCGTTTCCGACAAAGAAGAACGGTGGTTGAAGATGGAGAATTTTTGAGGGTCACCACTAATATGACCAGCAAAGGGACATCGGTACGGGATAATCCCAAGTCGATTCCGGAAGCATCCCGACGTATAACACGTCTGCAGTCCGGAGCCATCATACGAGCAACTTATGGTAGGATTCGGACAAGATTACCTTCAGAAGATGAAGAATCGGTATCCAGCGAGGGACAACCCCGCGAGAATACGGTATCCAACGAGGGACAACCCCGCGAGGCACTTATGATAAGTGCGGAACAAGTGGCCAAGATGCTCGAAGAAGCCATGGCTAAACAACAGGAGAGCTTCAGGTTCGAAATGCAGATGGCCATGCAGAATATGAGAGAAATGCATGACCAACAAATCCAAGCACTGACAAACCAGCAAGGCGAACCAAGTCGTCGTAACCAGGTTAATCAGGAAGATGAGGATACAAATGCGAATGAAGCTCATAATGCTAATAATCCTCCCGTCAATGCAGGGGGTGGTAACGAGAATTCTAGCGAAAACACAGGTGAAAGCTTGAAGATTAAAAATCTCGAGAGCAAAATCAATACATTGATTTTCGCTCAAGAGATGAAGAAGACGGGCATTCCTTGTCCATACCGCCTCAAGCCAGGAAGCGTGAATAGCTGGGACGACATGGAGACTAAATTCCTCACCGACTTCTTCGACGATGACACCGAGATATCCATCGTGTCGTTGCTTGACGAGAAACAGAAAGACGGAGAATTAGTTGATACCTTCCTCAAAAGGTTCCGGAACAAGGCGATGAACTGTCGGGACCCGATCACTAAGGAGTTCATTCTCCAGACTTACCACAACAACCTCGCATTAGACGTGTTGGAAGCAATGGGGACAGCACCGTCCAAAACATGGAAGGATTTGAAGGTCCGAGGAGAGCAAGCCGAACGCTTCCTCCGAAGGAAGAAAGCCGAGAGGAGCCAACCGACGGTGAATCTTCCGAACTCAAACTTCGCCTCCCGTGGGAAGGGCAAAGCACCTGCAGCTACTGGTGGTGCTAATCAAACGTCACAACAGCAATCCCGAAGGCAGCAAAAGACTTCGGACCCGAGACTCCAAAAAGAGTATTCCTTCAAAGATGAAGATGTTCCAGCCATCTTCGAATCCCTCCTTGAAAACAACAAGATCAAGCTACCATCCATCACAAATCAGGAGGAAGCTGACAATACTGCGAATCCGAAGTACTGCGCGTACCACAGGATGATCCTTCATCCCACCAAGGCGTGCTTTACTTTAAAGAACAGCATCCAAACCTTGGTTGAAGCCGGCGTTATAACGCTAAGGTAATCCAATTGAGAACGGCAAGACTCCGACGAGTATAAGAGTATAAACTGCTTCTCAATCCTCCGACCGGTATAAGAGGTTAAACTGCTCCCTGATACTCCAACACGTATATGAGTCAAAACTGTTTCATTTCTTTCACGGAAAGTTCCTGGAGAATTTTTATATGTAATATTCTTAAGGATAACTCGGTCATGTAACTGAGTACAATGTCGGACCCAGTTCCACAAGGGAAGCTGGGGGTGGATTATTCATGTATCGGGAAGTTCCCGAAAGAATACCACGGGTGATATTCTTAGGGATAACCCAATCACTATAAAAGTGATAAGTAAAACATCCACATTTAAACTCTAAATGTCGGAAGGTTTTCCATTATTGTTATCAAATTCACTAATTCTCATGAGTTATCTTGTTGAGACGAGATTCGATCCTTTTGACAGATTAATCTTTCCTCACAAAAATCCCCCACTGATCAAGTCAATTGACGGTGGGTCCACTAAATTTTCTGTCCGTCAGTTCATGGTAATTTCCAAAGCTTGACGTGTTAAGTCCTGATTACTTAACGTCAAAACCCTTCATCGAGTAGCCAGTACAAACCAGTATTTCTACTGCTACTTGTATTCCACTCCCTTTGCTTTCAGGTCAAACCTATAAAAGTTAGGGCCAAAACAAAAATCCCCTCTCGATTCCTCCAATGAACGAGAGGTCCACTTTTAAATCGAGTGATCAGACCTTCCTATAGTTAGGATCACCTCAAACTCCCGCTTGGTTAAACCTTCCTACAGTTAGGGTCAAAACCATAATTCACTCTCGATAAACGAGGAATTCACCTTTAATTCGGTAATCCAACCTTCCGACAGTTAGGATTATCTGAATCTGTCCGATTCTCGGAGTGGAGATCCCACTTCTAGTTTCTTTGCGCCGGAAATAGAATATAAAATTCTTCCTTTCCAGAATCAAGGAATAGAATATAAAATTCTTCCTTTCTTATATTTGGGTTCGCCTTCACCCTAATAGAAGACCGAGAAATAGAATATAAAATTCTTCCTTTCCCACACCAACCTTTTTTAAGAATTTATCAATCTAGGATTCATCCTAGGAAGTTTATCCCGAATCCTAAGCAGGGATAAGTCTGCGCCTAACACGCGCTGCTAGTTTAGTCTTCCTCCGTAGAAAAAGACACCAGAGTTCAATTCTGGGGTATCCTATCCTGAAACCTAAACAGGGATAAGTCTGCGCCTAACTCGCGCTGCCGGTTAGTTCTTAACCGTTAAAAAGAACACATGCCCACATATTCAACGTTGTGGCAGATTGTTATTAATAACACCAAAATCCATGCCTTACACGCATGGGGAATTTCATCCTGAATCCTAAGAAAGATATGCCGACGCCTAACACGCGTCGCCGGTTTAGTCTTTTTTCATAAAAAAAGACACTAGAGTCCGATTATGGGGTATTTTATCCTGAAGACTAAGTAGGGATAAGTCAGCGTCTAATACACGTTGCTGGAAAGCCTATTCCCGTAACAATGGCGAAGCCTATGTATTCGACATCATAGCACAAAGTCTCGGAGAATTCACTCTCTTAGCACAACGTTACATGCGGAACGTCCGATAATCCGCATGCTAGCCCGACTCAAACGGTAGTCGGTAAAGGCTTATCAAACCCGTTGAAAGCTGAGGGTTAGCCAAAAATCCTAAAGTCAACACCTAACACGTGTCGCCGGGTAGCCTATTCCCGTAACAATGGCACAGCCTATGTATTCGACATCATAGCACAAAGTCTCAGAGAATTTACTCTCTTAGCACAACGTTACATGCAGAACGGATTTAGACAATCCGCATGCTAGCCCGACTCAAACGGTAGTCGGTAAAGGCTTATCAAACCCGTTGAAGGCTGAGGGTTTGCCAAAAATCCCGTGAGTATTATGGTCAATCATTCCAAACAGGATGAGGAATCATAATAAAGATAAAGATAAAACCAGTTCTACTAAGAGGATCGAAAGTCAAAATATTCAGTAAATGAAATCATACATCAAGCCTATGGCTAAAAATCTGCTGACTAAACTTAGACAGCTTCTCATCATAAGCTTGCCTAAGCTCATCCTGCAATTCAGCTCTGAGGGATTCTTCAGTGGTGGCTTAAGTCTTCATAGAAATCTCCTTCGTCTCGGCCAGCTGCTGCTTCAAGGATTTCAACTCCTCAGATAAGGCAGTGTGGGCTTGCTGATCCTGTACCTTCGTCATCTGAAGGATACTCAAAGTCTCCTCTTCTTCACAAAGCCCTCTTCTGAACTGTTCTATCTTGGTCTCACAAGAGGTAATAAAAAGGTCAAGATCGTCAAGTGAAGATGATCTAACAGCAAGGTTAGCCACAACTCGGTCTACCCGATCCCGCTGCACCTGAATCTCGAACTCAGCAAGAATTCGAGTATCGTGCCATGTCTGTAAGCGAGTATCCAAATGGGCAGCAATGAATAAAGAGGCACCTGCATCCTGGAGCTCACGTAACATCTGAAGCTCGTGCTCCAGGCAATCAAGGTCATCAACTATAGCCTTCACCAGATCCGGATATCCTACATCCCTTATGGAATTTATTCCAGAATCAAGGAAATGCTTAAATTGGTGAAGGAAAAGTCCGCCGTTGAAGAGTTTGCCAATCATAGCATTCACGAAGGAGAAAAGATACATGAGGGAAGAGAAAAATCCAAAATAGGGGAGAAGGGGGGCCGGCCCTAAAAGAGGAGAAAAGGGGTTCTTTTATAGTGTGAACCAGCCTTGAACCAGACCAGACCAGGTTGAACCAGACGAGACCAGGATAAATCAGTTCAAATGAGGCTGAACCAGACCAGACCAGGCTGAACCAGACCAGACCTGGCTGAACCAGACCGAACCAGGCTGAACAGGGCTAAACCAGTCCTGAACCAGTCCTGAACTAGTCTTGAACCAGGTTGAACCAGTTCTGAACCAGTTTGAACCAGATTTGGACCAAAATTCAAATTGGAGCTGAACCGAGTGTCGAAATAACTTCAAATCGACCGACGATTTAGTCCCTTATTTATTCATTCCTCTCCCATATATTCGGAAGGGTCGAAGGATTTTTTGAGCCTAATTACTACTTTTTTGGGTCATTATCAGGCCAGTTCAGCTAATTCTTAATACTCCAATAAGGTATACGAGTATAAACTATTCCTTATTTTTGTTGAGAAGTTTCTAGAGAGTATTTTTCTAAAAATATTCTTAAGGATAACTCAACAACACTCCGACAGACGTATGAGTATAAACTGTGTCAAACGCCGGACAACGCGTTGCAAATGAAGACTCAACGCCAATAACCGATGGTCGGTTCTATGTTGAAATAGCAAACAAGAGCTAAAAATCAGAAAATCAGGAATTGACTTCAAGTTCAAAATTCCAACAACGGCCAGACAATAAATGTAGCACCGGAACCCTTGCAGACATTCGACAAAGCACCGAATAGCCTGGAGGATTGAAGGAATCAAGAATAGAAGCCATTCCAAAGTCTCGTCATACCGATTGAAGGTTGGGAAAATCATATCCAAAGTATTCCAGACTCTTCTATAAAAGAATGAGACTGAAATACTTTGGAGGGGGTATCTGTAGGCGTATAAAACTGCTTATAGGTCCCTTAACACAGCTCGGCCTGGTGATTCGACAAACCAACGAACCAACGGGTCGGTGAAGCAACGAGTCATCCAACCATAGAGTCCACCACATCAAACAAGACCGGGAGCGGACTTGAACACCAAAGCGGATTTACTGCTAAATCAGGATCCGGATCGCCAAATCAGAGTCCAGATCAACACTGAAGATCGGATAAACCGCAACATCAGAAAACGGGCGAAGCGGCGAACACCCACAGGGCTTGGCCAAAGCCGAGCAACCTAGGTGGCTCGGTGGCCGAGCTACCAAGTGTGGCCGGCCGAGCCACCAAGGTGGCCGGCCGAGCCACCAAGGTGGCCGGCCGAGCCACCAAGGTGGCCGGCCGAGCCACCAAGGTGGCCGGCCGAGCCACCAAGGTGGCCGGCCGAGCCACCTTTTGGTGGCTCGGTGGCCGAGCCACCTAGGTGGCCGAGCCACCCAGGTGGCCGAGCCACCTGGCCGAGCCACGGATCTGGGCCCAGATCTGGACCCAGATCTGGTTTTAAATGCCTATAAATAGACATGAGGGCTCATTGTTTTGGAGGTTGGACTTTTGAGAGGGGAAACTCTGCTGGATTAAAGACTCAAGACTAAAAAATATTGGAGCTTTGGAGCTTTGAGGACTCGGACTTTTCAGATCTGGTTCTTGGCAATCATCCACGCCAAATGGAGGGGAAACTCTGCTGGATTAAAGACTCAAGACTAAAAAAGATTGGAGCTTTGGAGCTTTGAGGACTCTGACTTTTTAGATCTGATTATTGGCGATCATCCACGCCAAATAAGGCAGGAGTTCGAGAGAGATCAGATCTGAGATCTACACGGTCATCCTCCGGATCAAAACTTGGTTTTTTGATCCCGAGAAGAGTATTGATTTCGCTTGGTCGATTTCGATTACTTAGGGCTATTATTTCCTTGGTGAAATAATCCCCTAGGCTGCTATTTCCTTCGTAAAATAACACCCGTCATACTGTGTAGATCCGACCGGATCAAGATCGCACGGTGGTCCACGGATTAACCCCGGTGCAGGCAAAGAACCCACACAAGCAAGAGACCGCAAAACAGGATCTTGCGATTTGTTCGAACAAAGGAAAGTTGTAATCTTTTTTCTTTCTTTGATTTTGTTGTAAACCGGATCTTATAAAAAGACCGGATCTTTTGTAACCGATAAACTGTTGCTCAAGAAAACAATGACTTCAATGAAAACGATTTTCCCCACGAACACCCATTAGCACGACATCCTTTCTTTCTAGCTCCTCAAAGTTGGAGAACCAGACCCTCCACGGGAAAATATGATATGTGTCTCCCAAATCCAACATCTACTTTGTGAAGTCGGTATAGCAAATCGATGGTAGTGCAGAACACGAATAGTCCGAAGAATCTGAATCTGAATGTGCGCCAACACTTTTTGCAACATTCACTTCTGAAGCTTGTACAGCTTTCTCCTTGTTCTTCCCGGCTTTTTCCTTCCACTTTGGACAGTCAATCTTCTAATGTCATTCTTCTTTACAATACTGATATTGATTTCTATCAATACCCTTATAGGCAACTCTATTCTTCCATTTTGAGCGGTTGACATGGCAGTGGTTTAGACTACAGCCTCGAACTGCTAATGCATCCCCCGATGCCTTCTCGTAGGGTTCACCATCACTATTCCTCAACTCATAATATAATGAGCGTAAAATTTAATACTAGTTAAAATAATTTTTAAGTATTTTCAAATATTTAATTATTATTTTTAGAAGACTATTTGTATTTTTCTCGGCCTTTCTAGAATTTTCTATGATTTAAAAATCCAAAATATATATTTATTTAAATAATTTTAATATTTATAAATTTATTTTGTGCGGTAAAAAAATTCTAGAATTAATTTGTTATGTTATCGGTACTATTACATATTATTTCAAATAATATGTTGTATTATTAATATTATTACGTATTATTTCATATATTACATGGTATTATTAATTACGTATTTTTGGTATAATTTGTTGTATTATTTCTACTGTTACATATTATCTGTCATATTAGTATAACTAGTGCGTTTTATTGTGTATATAATTATCCTATAATTATTTGATTTTAAATGTAAGTAAATATATTTTTATTATTAATTATTCTCGTTTAATTGTACAATATGTGTTTATTTCGGCTATTTCATATCAACTGTTGTATTAGCACAACATGTATGTTTTTATTTGTAGATAATTATTATGTAATTATTTTAATTTTTAAATATCAGTAATTATTTTATTTTAATTAACTTTCATTTGATTATCCCCAAGCCTAACCCTAATTCTAATTTGTATATATACATGTTCTTTTTGTTTTCTCTCACCAACCGTCACCTCACCCTCTCTCCTCTTCCTTTCTCAAAGAAACCCAACTCCCTCAGATCTACTCTCTCCCTCTCCTTCATCACCCACAACCAGACCTCCTCCTCCACCCAAACCCCAAGCACGCCAAGCCCCTCCCTGTCGCTCTGCCGACGCGCATCTTCCCCCGCACAGAACCCAAAGCCCGTGTCCCTCTCGCCTCAAGCACGACCACGCACCCCCCTCTCCCATCACCAGGCCACCCTAGCAGCCACCCTACCCCCGCGCCGCCCTTGCTCAAGACGCCCAGCCGCCGCCCGAAGCGTTCCTCATACCGCACCAAACCGCAGCGGCCCTGAGCCGACCAATCCAGCTCGCTGCCACCCGGCGGGGTCCTAGGCTCGCGCCCGGAACCGTTTTCACACCACTGTCATCCAGCCGATACCACCTCCGTGGGTCAGCGCTCCATGACCCTAACTCTCTAGATCCACTCTCAACCCCCGTATCTGTGCTGATCTCCCACTGCCACAACCCTCTTGCCAAGAGTCCGCTCTCACCGCTCAACTACCCCTCTCACCGCACTCCTCCTTCGTCGACCTGAACACCCATGCCGTTGCTCCCATCAGTAACATCGAGCTCCCTAACACGACGCCTTGACGCTGGCTGCAGCCCATGCCTATGTCTGACCCCTTACAGCAACCCCATCTTCCTCTAAATAGCCCAACCAATACGCGTCGAACCCCGAGCTTCCGTCGATGCCACCGTGCCGTGCTTAGTCCTAGTTCGCAGCCCTCGTCGGAGTTCCTTCCGACACTATGCTTCACCGCATTGGATTCGACCCGTGCCATCGACGTCGATTTGTTCGATCATCGAGGTAAGATCTCACTCTTCCTGTTTCGTAGTCTGAATATTTACATTTATTATGAATTATTTGTATAGTTTAATTGAGAATTGTTATTATCTACGTGGGAACTATTGATGATAATATTAAATAATTTCAAATGATAAATTAATATTTTTCTAGATTAATCAGAATTATTATTATGAGAAATGATTTTTAAAAGAGTTTATTTTGGAGAAATGGTTTAATTTGAATTATTATAATAATAAATAAATTTAAAAGAAATTATTTTGGAAAAGGAATTATTTTCTGAATTACATAGTTGTTGTTCATGATTTATAATTCTTAGACTTGATTATCTGATATGCCATGATATTATTGCACATGATTAGTTGCATTAATTGTTCCTTATTGTGATTGACAATCGTTAGGAGTTTATGACTATAGTGACCTGTGTGACATGAATAAGACCTAGAGCCTTGTGTGTTGTTGACTTAGAAATACAAGAGTTAGGGTAGGAAAGTCTTTGTTCCTGTAATCTGATAAGGCTGTTGATATATCTTCCAGGCTCACACAAGTGGATCGGTGTTGCTACTGGGGTTGGTTTGTTGGGTCAAAGTAGATCGGTGTCGCTACTTTGGTCCGTGAATTTGATATTCACCCGAGTTTAGCTTGAGTTCGGACCAGGCTGAAAACAGATTGCGTGTAGTCCTCTGACCAAGTTTGTGTAGCGGTATTAGATGCACGTAGGGTATTTGTGAACAGTCAGTTCTCCGATAATATGAACGTTGATTCTGTGTGAGATGTGAACCATTGACCTGTTATATGATAGCTAGTTGCATGACCTTATTTCATAGCTAGGTATGATTTCTTGTGAGATGTAGGCCAGTTATATTTTTTTTCATATATAGATCGGGGTTAATATATAATTATCTACAATTTGAGACATATGGTATATACTGATGGTTTTCTCGTTTGGATTATTTCACTCGACGTACTACGTTTCTTGTTGTAGATTTTTAAGTATTAATTCCATCTAGTTGTATGACCCTATTACTTGGATGATTATTCTAATCACTTGCTGCATGATTGAGTTGTTACTTAGTTGATTTTGTTGGATTTCTAGTTGCACATTTCTTTATCATTTCTGTTGTTGTATCATTTCTCGCATTGGGATTTTCATTTGTTCTTTTATTTTGTGGGGTCTTACTGTGTAGCATGCACGCTGACGTACACCTACACATATTTTCTCTGGTGTACGTCAGACTTAGAAGAAGAACGGGTCCAGCTTTGAGATGTGCCAGGAGCCAGAGGATCCTTAGCAGGAGTGCCTTGCAGACAGAGTTGAAGATTAGGCTGAAGTTCAGTTATTCTTTTAGTTGATAGTCTTAGTTTATTTTAATAGTATTTTCCTTACTTTTTCCGATAAACGATGTATCTCATATTTTTTTAGTATTCAGTTGTTCAGTTTTGTATAAGGGCATGTTGACCCGTATTTTTATGTCTTGGATGATTTTCCCTTGTGATATGGTGTTCGTGGGAAAATTTGTAGTAAAAGAAACGAAAGAAAAATTGACTTGTATTCCTTTGATCTCAATTACAATTGGATTTCCTGATTATAAAAGAGAGGAGAATTAATCTGAATTCTCCCCTTTGTTTAATTCTGGGTTCTTCACGGTGGCGATGGAGTGCCTCCTTCGAATGTTTGCGTCGAATTTGCTCTCTGTTGACGATCCGACCGTCTTATCTCACAGGAACAATGAACTTTCGTGATAAGTTTGGTGAATAACTCTTAACGAGTTTAAGAACTCAGAACAAGTTAGAACTCTGTGAAAAGAGTTGTTAAAACTGAATAATCGGTTAACAAGCTAAGATGAATTTGTTTGTTGCTGAAGCATCTTCCAAGATACGCCCAGAACAGAATTGAACTGCCTTGATGCTATTGATCTCCAAGAGAATCCTCTAAATCTGATCTCCTTCCCTCTCCGAACTGATTTGATTCCGCCCACCTTTGCTGCTAATTCCTCGTTCCAAAAAGCCAGCCCTTACTCGGTTGAGTTTGTTGAGTTTTTATAGGTGGTTAAGAGGTTGTAACTGCCATCTAAATCCACTCCTATGTGGGCGTGATTTCCTTAGATCATGGGGAAAATGGTTCTGAAACCATTCGACTCGTGTTTGAACGAGTCAAATGCCCAATTTGGCATTCAGGACCCTAACTTCACGTCTTAGAATTGAGACGCGGAGTTGGGTGTTGACTGAACGTCAAAAACGTGAGGGCCGCTCGCATTTCGCCTGTTACAGCTTGGAAACATGAGGGTCACCTTCATTTCAAGAATCATAACACGGGGATGAATTTCGCGTTTTAGAAGGGGTTGGTTGACTTGTAACCTCTTCTGTAAAGCATTGCAAGGACCGTTGTTCAGTAATCCTCGCTTTAGCTATTGTGGGGGTGTAAAAGTCGTCAGATTGTAACTTTCACTGTTGATTGTGAAGACTGCTGAATAGAGTTTTTATCAGTTGTCGGAAGTATCGTTGAATTGTAACTCTTCCCGCTCTATGTGAAAAGTCCTACATTTACAGCTTTCGTTTGTTGGCATGAAAGCTATCTGATTGTAACTTTCATTGTTGGAGCTTGATGAAGATTAGCTATGTATTGTGAATTTTAGACAGCCTAGGGAACCCCCTCCAAAGTTTTCTAAAGTTCGCGGTTGACTGGGACGAATTTTCGGAATACTTTGGATCTCAACTCTAATATTGGAGCTGTTGATTCCTTGTCGTAAAGAAGTCGTTCTCTACACTCGCTTTGAATGCATCTTGGTTGACGAGATTTTCTATGCAGGACCTGTGTGAAGGTATGCATCGCAATCCTACTTCTGGAATGCGGAGGATGAACCCTGCATTTTGAACTTGAGACGCGTGTCTCACCCTTGCATGTTGAATCTGGAACACGGTATGACCTCGGCGTTTGGTTTTTGCATCGCGGGTCTGACCTCAGCGTTTTGACTTAAGACATTGAAGTGGCTTCCGTGTATTTTTGACTAAGTCTTTGAGACTTGTCTTTAGCTCATCTGTTTCAAGTCTCGGCTCACATCCATTAAGCTAATGGACCTACGAACATGCATAGGATTTTTGGCAAACCCTCAGGCATAAATGGATTTGATAAGCCTTTATCGACTACCATTTGAGTCGGGCTAGTATGTGAATTATTTGAATCCATTGCACATGTAACGTTGTGCTAATAGAATGAACCCTCTTAGACTTGATGCTATGATTTTGAATACATAGCCTTTGTCATTTTCATAGAAAAAGACTAACCGACAACGTGTGTTAGGCGTAGGCTTATCTCTAATTAGGAATCAAGATAAAGTCCCCCATGCGTATGATGCATGGATTTTGATGTCTTTTCACGGCAAAAGACTAATCGGCAATGCGTGTTAGGCGTAGACTTATCTCTAATTAGGGATCGAGATAAAGTCCCCCATGCGTGTGATGCATGGATTTTGATGTCTTTTTTCACGGCAAAAGACTAACTGACAACGCGTGTTAGGCGTAGACTTATCTCTAATTAGGGATCGAGATAAAGTCCACCATACGTGCAAGGCATGGATTTCGGCGTTATTAATAACAACCTGGCACGATGTTGAATACGTGGGCTTTGCCATTATTACGGGAATAGTCTACCCGGCAGCATGTATTAGATGCAGACTTATCTCTAATTAGGGATCGAGATAAAGTCCTGCATGCATAAAAGGCATGGATTTTAGTGCTACGATATTGAATACGTAGACTTCATCATTATTACGGGAATGGATCACCCGACAACGCGTATTAGGCGTTGACTTATCTCTACTTAGGATTTGGGATAAAATTCCCCATACATGTGAGGTATGGATTCAGATATTATTAATTTAATGATAATCACTGGCTAATCATTATTTCTTCCTGTGTTACTTGAAACACTGAAAGAAAGTTGGAAGTGCCAGAGGTGTAATATTAACTTGGCATGAACTTTCACTTAGAGTGAAATTCAATAATTTTCTTTATTATCACTAGGATAATTCTAGAAAATATTTAATCCGTTGGGGATTTTATAATAAAAACTTGCTGTTCTTGTTGAAAAAAGATTAACAAGTTCATTGGGGGGATTTGACTGTTAGAGGTGTGGTTTTAACCTAACAGTATTTTATGGGCCTATCGCTCTATTGAAGAGAGTCGATAAGTTGGTTTGATCGTCAGAGGTGTGATGTTGACTTGACTAAAATTTATGGACTTATTACTCTATTAAGGAGAGTCGATAAGTTGATTTTGTCAGAGGTATGATATTAACGTGACAAGAAGAATATTACGATCAGGGTAATTTTGAGGACTTATCGCTCTATTGGGGAGAGTCAATAAGTGGATTGTTAGAGGTTTGGTGTTAACATGACGTGTTTGTGGACCTATCGCTCTATTGAAGAGAGTCGATAAGTTAATTTTGTCAGAGGTATGATATTAACGTGACAAGAAGAATATTGCGATCGGGGTAATTTTGAGGACCTATCGCTCTATTGACGAGAGTCGATAAGTTGATTTTGTCAGAGGTATGATATTAATTTAACAAGAAGAATATTGTGATCGGGGCAATTTTGAGGACCTATCGCTCTATTGACGAGAGTCGATAAGTGAATTGTCAGAGGTTTGGTGTTAACATGACGGAAATTTGTGTTGCGATTGGAGTAACATTGGAGACTTATCATCCTATTGACGAGGGTTGATAAGTGGATTGTCAGATGTATAATGTAAACATGACAGGAATGTGTTGCGATCAGAGCAACTTTATGGACTTATTATTCTATTGAAGAGGATTGATAAGTGGGTTGTCAGAGGTATGATGTTAACGTTACAGGAATGTGTTACGATCGGAGCAATTTTGTGGACTTATCATCCTATTGAATAGGATTGATAAGTGGGTTGTCAGAGGTGTATTATTAACGTGATAAGAGAATGTGTATTTGTGACTTGCACAAGATTTTGGGAATTAGCGTCTCGCTGGGAAAGATTGCGATTTGCGCAATTTTGAGGACCTATCATCCTATTGGTAAGGATTGATAAGTTGATTGTCAGAGGTATATGTTGTTAACATGACAAATTAGGAGTAATGCGAGTTGAATGCATACTCTGTGGGGAAGATGATTGTCAGAAGTGTAATGTTAACTGAACGATGTGAAAGATTCGTTACTCTTAATCCAATGAATTCCAAGTAGCCAACCCCCAGTCTTGATTAAGACTTAGCAGGGGAATAAAAAGAGGTAGACAAGGCACATCGCTTAGTGGGGCACTGTCCATGAAGTCGAAATAGAGGCACATCACCTGGTAGGCCATTATCTGATGAGTTTGACTATCAGAGGTAACTATTAACATGATAGTTTTGTGGACTTGTCATTCTATTGAAGAGGATTGGCGATTTGATAGATTATCAGAGGTAACTGTTAACGTGATAGTTTTGTGGACTTGCCATCCTATTGAAGAGGATTAGCGAATTGATAGACTATCAGAGGTAACTGTTAACGTGATAGTTTTGTGGATCTTTCATCTTATTGAAGAGGATTGGCGAATTGATAGACTATCAGAGGTAACTGTTAACGTGATAGTTTTGTGGATCTGCCATCCTATTGAAGCGGATTGGCATATTGATAGACTATCAAAGGTGATCATTAACGTGATAGTTTTGGTATACTTCGTGGTTGACAGAGGTATTCTAATTAACATGACAACTCAGAAAATTTATTATTCATAATCCAATGAACTACAAATAAACCAACCCCCAGTCTTGAACAAGTGTAGGGGGAAAAAGGAGCAAACATGACACATCGCCTAATGGGCCACTATCTAACGAGTTTGACTATCAGAGGTAATTGTTAATGTGATAGTTATTAGAGACCCTAGCATCCTACTAAAGAGGATTAGCTTCAGTGGATGTAGTATCTTCCCCTTCTGACTGAGAAGATTGAGCTTGGTCCGATTGCTCAGGTTGATCCTGCCTACTTTGTTCTTCAGCTTTGATCCTGATAATAATCTTTTGAGCCAGTTTGCCTTAAGAGATTAGTTGTCTCTAAGAACGACATTCTGTAACTCCTATTCAGGCTAGGAGGTCGGTCCGCAAGTTGTGTCGATAGGTCTCTACTAAAGTAGATTGTGTCATACCCGATGAACACCGGAGAGCCATGGTTCGGAACCTCTTGAAGATGGCTTTGACGGACTCCCTCTTCTTCTGCTTAGTGGTGAGAAGGGTACGGATGGAGACTTCTGTATTCTCTTTAAAGAATCTTGATAGGAAGAGTCTCTCTAGATCCGCCCACTTTTGGATACATCCGACAGGTAGTTTCCTGAACCATTCAAAGCCAACTCCCTTGAGGTAGCCAATGAACAATCAAGCTAGTATGGCATCGTTTGATATCACATTCCCAGTCTGTGACTTGAAATGATAGATATGTTGGTTTGGTGATGCATCGTTTGATATCACATTCCCAGTCTGTGACTTGAAATGATAGATATGTTGGTTTGGTGATCCCGTGTCGTCAAAAGTTTGTAACGTCGGGACGTCAAATTTTGGAGGATAAGGGGCTGCATCCCATTTGGCAGGATAAGGCCTGATAACTCCCTCATCTTGGAGCTCTTTGCTATCAGCATTGGCATTGAGGTGGGCTTTCAATTCTTCCATTTTGGCAGACTAGAGATTCTGTTCGTTCTCTGTCTCTCTTCCTTCATCAGAGGAAGATTCCAGATTGTGGGCGTCTTGGTCAGAAGCCGCGTCATCAACCTCTTTTTCCTTCCCTTTGCTTGTGTGAAGTCGGGATGAAGACATTCTTCCCCTTCGAGAAGATTCTTGCCTGGGTGGCGAATCTGTCTTCTGAGATTTGGCCTTGTCTGTGACGATTTGAGTCAATAGGGCCAAGAGTTCATTGATGGCCTCCTGCTGAGATTTGAGCATAGCCTCCTGCTCATCAAGTCTCTTTGCGAGATCTTCATGGTTTCCCATCATATAAGCGGAGCTCTCATGTTCAACAAAAGAGCTTGATGATTGGGACTCTGCAATGGCTGAGTGTTCATCATCGGAATTAGTTCCTCTAGCTAACCTCCGATAGTTGACAGGGGGAATGGCTCCTGTTTAAGTCCGAGTGTGTCGGTAGACTCCTTCAAACTCGTTAGCGATTTCTCTAACGGTCGGTGAATGACTTGTCTTAGAGTTATCGGAACTAGGACTTAAGGCTTTCCCTCTGCTGATCACAATGATAGTGACCCCAAGATACTCGGTCTCTGGAGACTTCTTCCTATGTGAATGTCATCGTTGGTTAGGCAAAACAACGTTCGTTGGTCGGTTGAATATCAACGGTTTGGCCGCATATGAGCAACATTGGCATCCCGAGAGACCGCAGGGATCAGTCGTTCACAATGTAATGAACGAATAATTTGTTGCATCGGTCTTTCACTCGATATGAACTCTGATATGAACTCTCTAAAATCTATTATAAAGATTCGAGGAGAATTACTCACTGATCGTGAGGTTTGAACCGGAACCCCCAGTCTATGATTGGACAGAACTGGCTCTTGGTGGACATGAATTTCGTTTAGATGTCTTGGATCCATGAACTTCTTATATCCGCCTCTCAATCTAGTCGTGCTATGCAGAGTATTCGGCGACGCTCCCCTGACCGAGGGGTTGGGGGGGGGTAGACTACCCCCCGGTAGGGTTCGGGGTAGCGCCCCGAAGCTCCACGGTATACACTAGGTTTTGTATTAGATTTGGAACTTGGGACGCGAGGGTTACGTTTGGCACTTGAGATGCAAAGGTCGCATTTGGCACTTGAAACGTGAAGGTCGCGTTTGGCACTTGAAATGCGAGGTCCGCATTTTGGTTTGGCAACATGAGGGTCGCGTTCTTTATTGTCGACGCGAGGGTCGTGTTTTGACTAGGAAACGCGAAGTTGAAGTTCGAGTTCAACGAAGGCTTGAGGTCCGCGTTTTGGCTGTAAAACATGCCATTGAGGGCCACGTTCAGTCTGGTTCTCACGAAGCTCATGTTTGGACTTATAAACATGAGGCTTGCGTTCTAAAGTAGAAACACGAAGCTCAGGGTCGCGTTTAGGCTCACGAACGCGAAGCTCGCGTTGGTTTGGGGATCGACTTTCTTGGAGTTGTGCCGAAACTAAGTCTTCTCCTTCAGAGAGGAGACTGTATGAACAATGCAACCCCCAAGGGAGACAGCCCTTTGATGAGTCGGCCACAACTGGAGCTTTAGTCTCCTTAGAAACTTTGTGGATCTTATGCATAGCTTTAGGGCTAAGGGATCCGGAGGAGATAGCCTCCTCAAACTTGGTTTGATCAAACTCTACCACGAGAGTTTTGACGGTTGTTCCAGTGAGATGAACATCGAATTGTACCACCACTTCTTCATCAGAGAAGCTAGTCCCCAGCAGTGTTGCCATCTTTTGTTCGTGGGAAAATTTGTAGTAAAAGAAACGAAAGAAAAATTGACTTGTATTCCTTTGATCTCAATTACAATTGGATTTCCTGATTACAAAAGAGAAAAGAATTAATCTGGATTCTCCCCTTTGTTTAATTTTGGGTTCTTCACGGTGGCGATGGAGTGCCTCCTTCGAATGTTTACGTCGAATTTGCTCTCCATTGACGATCCAACCGTCTTATCTCACAGGAACAATGAACTTTCGTGATAAGTTTGGTGAATAACTCTTAACAAGTTTAAGAACTCAAAACGAGTTAGAACTCTGTGAAAAGAGTTGTTAAAACCGAATAGTCAGTTAACAAGCCAAGATGAATTTGTTTGTTGCTGAAGAATCTTCCAAGATACGCCCATAACAGAATTGAACTACCTTGATGCTGTTGATCTCCAAGAGAATCCTCTAAATCTGATCTCATTCCCTCTCCGAACTGATTTTATTCTGCCCATCTTTGCTGCCAATTCCTCGTTCCAAAAAGCCAACCCTTACTCGGTTGAGTTTGTTGAGTTTATATAGGTGGATAAGAGGTTACAACTGCCCTCTAAATCCGCTCATACGTGGGCGTGATTTCCTCAGATCGTTGGGAAAACGTTTCTTAAACCGTTCGACTCGTGTTTGAACGAGTCAAACGCCCAATTTGGCGTTCGGGACCCTAACTTCGCGTCTTAAAATTGAGATGCGGAGTTAGGTGTTGACTGAACGACAAAAACACAAGGGCCGCTCGTGTTTCTCCTGTTGCAGCTTGGAAACGTGGGGGTCGCCTGCATTCCAAGAATTATAACACGGGTGATGTGGCATAAACATGTAGCAAAAATGTTGCAAATGCACAACCGTGTCAAGTTATAGTATAAAGATATCGATTCACGATGAATGTGTTTTGTAGGAGAAAATATAAAATCGGTTCTTATGTTGTGTGCGTGACAAATAGGAGTGATGAGTGAATGTGATTGTGGAGAGATGGAGAGAATGAAAATGATTGTGTAAATGAATATATTTGAGAGTGGAAGTGATAATATAAATGTGATCAATAAGGCAAGAAGGAAAAAATAAGAACAAATAAAAATCAAGAATGTAAAGATAGCGGATTCAATTAAAGATATGGGTAACCTACAATTAAATCCACTTATTAGAAAAAGGTGATTCCCTAGAGGGTTCTAGCCTAAAGGCGAATCAAAAAAAATGAAAAAAAAATAAACCCAAGAGGGTTCTAGCCTCAAGGTGAATAGTATAAAAAATTAAAATCTAACTACAAAATAAATTGTAAAATCTAAGCTACAAAATAAATTATAAGAATTAAATGCAAGAAAATAAATCTACTCTATAAGCATGAAATAAATCTAATCTATAAGCATAAAATAAATCTAAGGCAAGAGGGTTCTAGCCTCTTGGCTATTTAAACAAGAAAATAAAATCTAATTACAAGCATGAAAATAAATCTAAACTAATAAGCAATAAAAGAGAAATAAGAAAAACAAACCTTCAAATTAATCTCCATCTTCATCTTCATCTTCATCATCCAACAAAGAGAAGAAGAGAAAAATTTAAAGTCGTGAAAAAATTATTTTATTAATTGTAACAAAAAGTTACAAATTTGGAGGCCTTCTCAATTAAGAGTAGCCCTCCTCTCCAAAAGGAGTTACAAAAATTTTCACACCTCTAACCCCTCACTCTCTACCCCTATTTATAGTAAACATCAGTGAATGAGAGCCATTGGATCAAACTTGAGCCCCAAGACAAGCAAAATCAGCCATTGACTAACGCTACAGTAAACTGGCATCGATGCAGGCATCGATGTAGGTATCTATGCCAGCATCGATGCCCACTATATCCAAATTCTGATTTCACGAATAGCTTCGTCTTGTCGAGATAGGTGATTTTCATATATTATATGTTAAATTCCGCCTTCCGGATTAGGAGATATCGTCGTTTCTTTGTGGCTAACCATTTTTAATATGATTTCTTTTCATATTGGATTTTTGATTTTCTCCGGCTTCTACAGGCTACTCGGCTTGATTCTGGGCTTTTGGATTATTTGGAAATTGATTTTCCAATGGGCTTCTTTGCTTCATTTCTTCATTTAATCAATGAGTTTTTATTGAGAGATGAGAGTTTGAGATTTATTCTTCATTAACCTGCAATTAAAAGATAAAAATAATTATTAGTGGTATATTTATTCATATAAAATAGATATTAAGGGTATAAAATTATAATAAAATATGATTATCAAATACGTCCACACCTAAACTTTTGCTAGTTCTCTAGCAAAGAAAGAAAAAAATAAAAGAAAACCTAATTCACTTTCGCAAGAATCGCGGTTGTATTTAGCGCATACAACAAGACTTTAAACCTCTAGGTTACCCTAGTAGACGAGTTGTAGTCTCGTGAGGGTTTGTAGTGAATATACCCATAAAATTCGGTCATCTTGCCAAATTAAAGAAGTTAGTAAATAACTAAATTTACTTGATAATTGAAGCTAGTTATTACTCAAGAAAACATTTTTATATATAACTCTAAGTTAAATTTCCCAGAAAATCTTCTCATTATATATAACTCAAGCCAAACTTAGAAATTTAATTTAAAAGTTTTAAAAAGAACATGGTAACTCTTTGTTTAAAATAATATTCAAGTTGCTTGATTTAAAATATTTTCCAAGACCATATATACAAATATAACTATATATAAAACATTTATTTTATTTATTTTATTTTATTATTTTTTTTAACTCTTTCTTCCTTGGTGAATTTTTTTCTATTTTAACGGGCTTTCTAAGCGACCATTTAACGAGTTTTAGGCCAATGGATCCCAACCCAATTGGGCTTAGTTCATTAAGTATGAAAATACTCCTTGGGCTTAATTACTCGGTCAGCTTAGGCTTTATAAGATAGAATCACCTTGAATTTAAGAGTTTTTTTTTCTTTTTTCTTTTGGTGCCCATTTTTCATACTCTTCTTTTGTAATATTTTTTTAAATGTATATGTATATATATTCTGAAAAATATGTAAGTTAAGACACTTTGAAAAATTATTTTTAACTCTAAGCTAAGCATGCATACATTCTATTATTTTAAATAAAAATCTAAGTTAAGGCTTTATATATATATATATATATATATATATAATTTTTTTTTGAAAAGGAAAAAAAATTAACAAAAATGCAACAAAAAATATAAAACAAAGAGAAAAAATAACTAAATCCTACCCCCACACCTAAATTTTGCATTGTCCTCAATGCAAACTCTATGATGCACAAAGTGAAGCAGTAAGAAGTGAAATATTTATATTTGGTCGGCTGATAAAACTCTGTAATTACCTTTGGTCTGAGGAGGATGGAATCAAAAATTTATTCTTCTTTCTCTTTTTTTATTTTCTTTTATTTTCTTTAATTTTCTTTTTTCTCTCTTTTTTTTTAAATTTCTCTTTTTTTTTATTTTTTCAACTGAATAAGAAACTCTCGAACGAGAGAAGAATAAATTCTTTTTATTATTCTGAAATAAACAAAACAAATAATGTAGAATGAAGTGTTCAACACGAAGAGCTCGTATTCTACATTGAATCCTACCTTATTGTTAAAAATTCTTCCCCAAATTTTAAATAAATTCAGAATGATATAATCAATAATGTGAAATTTCAAGTATTTCGGGGTGTTCAATAATTCTTGCAACAAAGTAAGGTAGGTATTATTGGTGTCATGCATTTTGTATTTCTTAATAAACTCAGACTTTTGTACTGTGAAGTTTTGTTTTCTAACAACCAATTCTTCTGTAGAGTTCTAAAAATTTGGTTGTTGATTATTCTCCAAGAATCTAAGTTTATCAAGAAAGAGTTCTTCAAAATTTAATTCAAAGCAGCAATTGTTTGACACAGTTTCATTATTCTCAAGGACCTGTTCTGCTTCTTCTAAAAACTCTAACTCTTCATCAAAAATTTTCTCAAAACTTAAATCAGACACTTCTTCTTCATCCTCTTCTTCTTCTGATCTTTCCTGAATGTAATTTATTTCTAGAGGCTGATTATTTGGTTGGTCCCTTGGATTAAAAATGTTAAGATCAGCAGTCAAATTCCTAAAGGACAGCTTCATTTGACCAGTTCTACAGTTGATGAGAGCATTAGAAGTGGCTAAGAAAGGTCGTCCTAAGATAATAGGTGTCTGTCCTTTAGGATTGGAAATAGGCTGTGTTTCCAAGACTACAAAATCTACTGGAAAAATAAAACCTCCAACCTTAATCAGAACATCCTCTCACTCACCCATAGAGACCTTAACAGATCTATCAGCCAACTATAAGGTGCATCTGGTTGGGTTCAACACACCTAGACCCAATTGCTGGTAGACTGAATATAGAAGCAAATTGACACTGGCCCCTAAGTCTAAAACCGTCATATCAATATGAGTATTACCAATGATACATGAAATGATAAGGGAACATGGATCTTTACGTTTCAAAGGTATGAGATTTGATAGCATTTCACTGATATTGGCAGCTAAAAAGACTTTCTTTGAAACATTTATTCTCCTCTTCTTAGTGCATAATTCTTTTAAAAATTTAGCATAAGATGGAATTTGTTCAATTACATCTAAGAGAGCAATATTGACCTTAACCTGCTTGAATGTTTCTAAGATCTTCTCCTCTTGAGGGGAGTGTTTCCTAAGCCTGAGTCTATCTGGAACAGGAGCAACTGGTCTAAACCTATCAAAAGTAGGCTCAGGTTCTGGTTCAGGTTTTTGATCATCTGAGGAGGGTGATTGTTGAATAGATTCATTAGAAGGAGAAGGAGAAGGAATTTGTACTGGATCAAAAGTTTGACTTGGAGGAGTTCTCACTTGATTATCGACCTGTCTACCTAACCGAAGTGAATGGATTGCATCACTTGAGCTTCATAGGATGAACTGCATCCTATGTCCTTAGGGTTGACCACGGGTTGACTCGGAAAT
The DNA here is from genome assembly GCF_001876935.1 of Asparagus officinalis. Lineage (NCBI taxonomy): Eukaryota > Viridiplantae > Streptophyta > Magnoliopsida > Asparagales > Asparagaceae > Asparagus > Asparagus officinalis. Next base: position 46,641,267 of record NC_033795.1, read on the forward strand.
TTTCTTTTCTCTCTTTCACTCACGGCACTAGCTAGTTGACCAAGTTGGGATTATAATCTAGCTATAGCTTGAGTGTTGGAATTGAGCATTTGTCCGGTTGATTGCATAAAGGAATTCAGAGTGCTGGATGTTTGAGTCAACATATTCGTGGTTTGAGTGGAGGCCTTAATTATGGTTTCCAAACCCCTTTCCAAGATATTAAGACGTTTATCCTGATATGGATTGTGAGGAGTCTGAATTACAGCTTGATGAAGAGGAGACTAATTTTGATATGGCAGATTGGGTTGTTGAAATTGTGGATTGAAAGGAACTGTGTTTCTCCTAAGAAAATGTTGGGTCGAAGCAGGAGTGAAGTTTTGAGTTCCGGGATAATTTCCTTGATTCCATGCAAAGTTAGGATGATTTTTCCAACCTGGATTATAGGTTGGAGAAAATGGATCATTTTTAGGGTATTGGAATACAACGTTCATCTGTTCTAATACATGGTTGTTTCCTAGGAGAGTGCATTCCTCTGAAACATGGGTAGGAAACTGACAATTATGACATCCTGGGGCAGAAACATGATTGATTTGAGCTAGAGCTCGTTCCTTAATTTCTAAGGCTTCTAACCTCCGCAGAATTATCACCATCTTCGCTTCAGAAGCAATGTTTGACTCCAAAGAAAGACCACTAGACTTATGTAAAACCCCGTAAATTTGAATATTTTATGATAAATAATGATAAATATATTATATGGTGAAAAATAATAATTTGAATATTTTATGATAAATAATGATAAATATATTATATGGTGAAAAATAATATATTTTGATGTTTGGATATGATAAGAATTGATTTGAGATTAATTCAATGTATATTTGTGAAAATATGAGTGCAAATGCACAAAATATGCACAAAGGCCAAAAGAGTGAAAATCTGGGAATAATGACCAGTTATAAATTTTTATGTTTTACACACCGATACAGTTAGAATTTGGAAAAGTGTAAAAGAACAAAGTTGTAGGTCTTTTTAGCAGCTTTCCAACAAGTCTTAGATCACCTCATTCAGAGGTCGTATGAGAAAGGTAAAACTAAAATACAGAAGGTTATTTTTCTAGTCAGACTAGGTTTCCTGGTTCGGGTCTAACATGTTTGTTTCGGGTTTACCTCTATAAATACCTATATTTTTCACAAATATTCCTTTCTTTTATCATATCTAAGAACCCTAATAGCTACCAAACCCCCATAAACCCTATTTTGAATTCTTTGAGAAGATTGGAGGCTTTTTTTTTGAATGAAAATAGGGCATACAGCCCTATCATGTATATATAAACCAAAAATGAAAGTTTTTACAAAAGATATCTGATTGTGATTAGGCCCGAACCTCCGAGTTGAAGGGTATTAGGCCAAATCACCAAAAGATGTCTCTTACATAAGTTTAAGACAAAACATCAACATGGACCAAAAAAAGAAAAAACAACAAAAAGGAAAGCCAGATTACATCATGGCCAAAGAAGCTGAGACGAGAAAACCAAGAACAAAAACCGATATGGAAAGAAACTGCAGCAAGGAAGCCACTACCCATGGGGACTTGGAAGGGCATTGCTGTCAGCACCTGATTCTGCTATATCAGGAAGCCCCGAGCTGAAAATGAGCTTGCGCAACTTGCTGGCAGACTTGGATGACCCCGAGCTGAAAATGAGCTTGCGCAACTTGCTGGCAGACTTGGATGAGGAAGCACCTGTCCAGAAAAGAAGAAAGTGAACCGCCTTGTTGATGATATGTGCTGGCAGACTTGGATGAGGAAGCACCTGTCCAGAAAAGAAGAAAGTGAACCGCCTTGTTGATGATATGATGTGGTGTGGAGGACTGATTAGAGAAGATGAAGTCATTTCTAGCTTTCCAAATGACCCAACAAACCGTAGGAAAACTGCAGCCCCAAAGAAGTCTAATGGATGTGTGGATGGATTTGTCAGAACAGATAGAGAGGCCATGGTTGATGCTTGTGGGGAGGGAGATAACACAAATTTTGGAGAACCATGGATCCCAGACTAGCTTTGAGAAGTTGCATGAGAGAAAAGGTGGTCGTGGGACTCGTGGTCATCACAGAAGGGGCATATTGTGTCTGCTAGCCAACCTTGAGCTGATAACCTGTCTTTAGTTTTCAATCTGTTGAGGCTGAGAAGCCAAGTGAACAACTGAACTTTGCTAGGCAGAAGCTTATTCCATACAACAGCATTATATAAGGCTGAGAAGCCAAGTGAACAACTGAACTTTGCTAGGCAGAAGCTTATTCCATACAACAGCATTATATGGGAAACGGAGACCTCTATCCATGATGAACTTTGCTAGGCAGAAGCTTATTCCATACAACAGCATTATATGGGAAACGGAGACCTCTATCCATGACGAATCTGAACATGGATCTGACAGTGAAAGACTTGGAGGCTAAAAGAGGCCACGAAGGTTTATCAGCAGATGAAGATGGGGCAATGTAGGAGTCCTGAAGGAGAAGGATGAGAGCTTGGACTTGGCTTCTGTCAATATCGGATTGGTCTCCACTGCCATCTTCCCCCCACAACTCTCCCTTGGGACTCTGCTGGATTGAATTTGGAGAAATCCAGGAGATAGGCCTTAGGGAATAAGCTAGCAAGGGAGTTGTCTCCTAACCATTTGTCTTCCCAGAAGAGAATCCTAGAGCCTTTGCCTAGAGCCCATTTGACTTGACCATAGAAGAATTGGTCGTAGGAGGTGATGTCTTTCCAGAATCTAGAGCTATGGCTCCCGTGAGAGGGGTTGTGCAGGTTGGAATGATAGATGGATTAGAGGACTTTGCCTACGTGGTTGTTGGTGCCAATCAGATGCTAGAGCCATTTAGACAGGAGGGAGATGTTGAAAGAGCAGAGGTTGGAGACCCCAAGGCCCCCACTGGATTTAGGAGAGCAAACTATATCCCAACTGACAGGATGGGAGGATTTAGAGTTAGCATTAACACTACCCCAAAGGAAATCACGTCTAATTTTGTCAATCTTCTTGATGAGCCAGCAAGGGAGTTTGAAGAAGGACATATAGTAAAGGGGGGTGGAGGAGAGGACAGATTTGAGAAGCACCAGTCTTCCCCCAATGGAGAGTTGCTTGCTCTTCTATAAGGAAAGCTTGCGGTGAAGATTGTCCAGAAGAGGCTGCCAATCAGCCCTAGAGAGAACCTCTTTTCATGGGAAGACCAAGGTATTTAAAAGGAGGTGATGCAAACGTACAATTGAGGATGTTAGCTAGGAGGGGACCCTTGGTACCTGATTTGCCACTGTAGAACATGTTAGATTTAGAAAAGTTGATAGATAGACCAGAGGTCAGTTCAAAGAGATATAAGATAGATTTGAGATTGGAAATGTCTGTGGGGTTGGCCTTACAAAAAACAATTGTGTCATCTGCAAACTGCAAGGACTTGATGTCATTGAGCTTGCCCTTCAAGTGGAGTTCAGAAAGATCCCCGTGATCACAACTGTTGTGAAGCATCCTACACAGGACATCAGCAACAAGAAGGAACAGCATGGGGGAGAGGGGGTCTCCTTGTTTGAGACCCCTATGGCAGGGGAAGGGGTTGGTAGGAGACCCATTAACAAAAACTGATGAGGTAGAAGATTTCAAGATAGATGAGATCCAAGAACACCATTTGGGCCCAAAGCCTCTATGATGAAGGATGGATAGGAGGAAATCCCAGCTAACACAATCACAAGCTTTGTGGAAATCTAGCTTAATGATACAGGCCTCTAACTTTTTGGAAAAGCACTGGTTAACCACCTCATGAGCCAAAATGATGGAGTCAATAGTAGATTTACCATGCTGGAAAGCAGATTGAGTAGGGTGGATTAAGGATAGAAGAAAATGGCTAAGTCTGTTAACCAACACTTTGGTGAAAATTTTGAAAAGGTCGTTGAGGAGACTAATGGGTCTGAAGTCTGAAGCTAGAGAAGGGGATAGGTTTTTGGGAATGAGGGATATAAAAGAACGGTTGATGAGGTGGAGGTGTGTTGAGTCTGAATAGAGGTGACTGAAAAAAACTAGGATGTCTGGTTTGAGAGTTTCCCAAAAGGATTGATAGAAAAGGATGGAGAATCCATCATGACCTGGAGCTTTGTCTGGGTGAAGACCAAAGACTACAGCTCTGATTTCAGCTTCTGAGAAGGGGGTGTCTAGAGATAGGAGGTGGAGGTTAGGCTGAGGGTATAAATGGCTCCAGTCTAACTGAATAGAGGGGCTGGGTTTAGCTTTGAACAGATCTGAGAAGAAAAGGAAGAAGGCATGTTTTTTCTCCTCCTCAGAGAAGGAAAGGGTGTTGTTGTAGGTGATATGAGGAATGAAGTTTTTCCTTCTGTGGTGGGAGGCTATTTTGTGGAAGAAGGAGGTATTGGAGTCACCCTCTCGCAACCACTGGAGTCTAGACTTTTGCTTCCAGTAAGTCTCTTCTTGCTTGGCAAGAGAGGAGAGCTTGGAGCTAAGGGAGACTCTAAGGTTAATATCAGAAGGGAGGAGGGGTCTGCTTTCTTCCAAGATGTTGAGAGACTGGATGGAGTTAAGATAAGAGATTTTGTTAGAGATGCTGGAGCCAAAGATGTCTTTCCTCCATCTCTTGATTCTTTTTTTGAGGATTTTGAGTTTCAAATGAAAAGACTGTATGGGGTTACCTTTGCAAGCTAGGCTTTTCCAGCAAGCAGACACAAAGGCTAGGAATGAAGGGTGAGAAAGCCAGACCTTTTCCATCTTAAAAGGGGGTTTGGGTGGGAGACAAGAAGTATCTAAGATGAGGAAGTCATGGTCTGAACATGACGTTGGGTGATAGTACTGCACAGAGGAGGGGAATTTGGTTTCAAAGTCTGAGGATATGAAGAATCTGTCGAGTCTGGCAAGGATAGGGGGGATCTCTTGTTGGACCAGGTATATCTCTTACCATTGAGTGGGAGGTCAACTAGAAGCAGAGAGTTGATGAGGTGGTGGAAGTTATTAATGTCTGAGAGGGAGGCAGATCTGCCATTTCTCTCGTCCGCTGAGAGGGTGACATTAAAGTCTCCGAAAAGGGCCCAAGGGAGAGGGAACATGAGTTTAATTCTATGAAGCTCCCACCAACAGACCTCTCTGTCTGCTTTGTCGGTAGGAGCATAGATGGAGGTTGCAATGAATTTCCAATTGAGCATCCTATGATTGAGAATGGCAGAGACAGAAAAAATGCCGACGTAAGAGTCCAGACAATCAAAAACAGAATCATTCCACCCTAGCAAAACACCTCCTCTAGAGTCAGTAGCGTCTAACTGAAGCCAGGAAGAAATCCTAGAGCTACCAATTTTTCTAAGGATAGCAGAATTGAATGAGCTAAGCTTGGATTCTTGGATCCCTATGAGATCAACTGAGGAAAGGAGGATACTATCTCTAACTAGCCTACTTTTGGTGGGGTCATTAATACCCCTGACAATCCATGAACCTATCTTCATGAACAAGAGTCGAACAACAACAGGGGGGAAGTTGATCAGGAGTCAAGGTACAACCTCAGCCCTGACCTCTTCTAACTCTCTCAACTTAAGAAGTCCCTCGGGAGGGATGGGATCTTTGGAGCCGCAATTAGAGAGGACTGAAGAAAGCTGGAGATCTGACTTGCAATTAAGGGGAAGAGAGACAGAGCACGAGGAGGAAGACTTACTGTGTATCCCAGCGGAGGCCAAGGACCTTGAGGCAGCAAGATGGCGGGAGAATGCCTTATGCGCCAGCGCTCTCCGAACTCTCACTTTGCTGACCTTCGTCTTCTTGCGCTTCTTGGCTAAGTGCTCGAACCCCGGAGGAACCGAGACAGACTTGGCATCGGAAGCCTGACTGGGGGAGCTTGAGGAGGAAAATGCTGCAGGGGAGACATTAGGGGGTGGAAGAGGCGCGACAGGGGCAGCATACCCACCCACTCCTTGGGCTATAAGGAAACGCCGCCA
>NC_033795.1:46647226-46684012 GCF_001876935.1 Asparagus officinalis
CGCCGCCACTACCCTCGCTCCACCTTCATGAGTTGACCATCCCAAAAAATTTCAGTCAAATCTGGATCAGCGCCGAAAGCTTGCTGCTGGAGAGGACCCAAATTAATGCGATTGGACTGAAGAGGGGGCCCACAGCTCGAGGAAAGCACCAAATTTGAATTAGAGGGAGGAATGACCGATTTGCCCTTGCCCTGGCCTGGAGGAGAAGGCTGACGGGGAGACCGAGCCGGTTGCCGATGAGCTGGTTGATCGACGACTTCTACTGGGGAGCCTCTGTCAACCCATCCTGACTCAGTAGAGGGGTTGCCTTCCCATTTGGTCTCATGTTTTTGGACCTCTGGATTCTCAAAGGCGTGCTCCGAAATCTGTTTGCCGATAACCTGAGTGACAATGTAGCCTTCCATAAGATTTCCGTCCTCCGGCGACTGGTACCTGAATCTGATCTTCTTAGGAATGTCCGAGAGATTCCTGATCTTAAGGAGGACTTTGCAGTCCCTGAAGTTGGTTCTGAATGAGGCATCATCTGAACAACATGACACATTCCCCCCCCTCTTGCGAAGAGCGTCTCAATGAACTCGAAAACCACAGGTTATAGGGTAGCCTGAAAATGCAAACCCAGGTGAGAAAGGGTTTAGGAAGGGTGGTGAGGCTAAGGTCTTCTCTCCAGCATAGGAATCTGCCCTTGAACGAGCCCATGTCGACCAACTTGAGGTCCACTGCCTGCTGAAGGAGGACCTCGGAAGGGAATTGCACCATGAAGCTGGTTCCAGTTGCTCGTTTGATGATGAAGTTCCACTCCCGGACATTGAATCTGAAGGCCAGCATATCTCTGAGTTCTGAGATAGTAGGATTCCCCTGCGCTAGGTAGAAGATCGCATAGGAGTAGAGGTTTTGAATGAGCTGAATGGAAGCTTCTGGGAAGGCGAGGACTGGAGGAGTTGTTGATTCCTTGATGGCATGCGGGCAGACTTTGGCCAAGTGACCCTTCCCGTGGCAAGAGAAGCAAATGAAATCTCCATGGGGGCATCCACGGGCCATGTGGGAGGCGCTGCGATAGAAGAAGCATCTGGGTTTGGAAGGCGGCTGGACTGGGGGTTGATGGTTGGCTTTCTTGCGGTACGACACTGTGGTCCACCCAGGCTCTAGGTGTTGGGGATGGAGAGGGTGGGGGAGGGGAAGGATGCCTTTGCTTGAGATGGGAAACTGATGGATGTGATGGGTGCTGTGGTTTTTTTTTTTGAAAAGGGAGGCCAAAGGTTTAGGGAAGATGGACGGTGGAGACGGTAGGGTTCCATTGGGAATACGCGGGTGGGCAGCAATGCGGGCAGTTCGGGTAGGGGGTGAACCCCAGGCGAGTATCATCTCTACTAATCCCCCTCCCAGTTTTTAAAATATTTTTGAAGAGTTTTTAATGAGTTTTATAGAGCCTAATCAATTAATTTGTGTATATAAATTGGATCTTTTGTATATATGTATAAAGACTAGGTCTTTTCATGTTAAAGAGATTAAGCACGAATTTACAGAAGTATTTTAAGATCTGAAAATAATTTAAAATATTGTTTATCTGAATTTAGATGTCTTATTCTTCATTTTAATGTTTCGTGCATGATTGAAGGTTTACATATGATTTCTTGTGCAAATAATCATGCTTGTTATGTTCTGCTAAAAATCTGTTGCACATATATACTATTAAACTAGAAATTTAAAATAACAAATGAAATCTAAATTGAACCAAACTAATGCCAATTGAAAGATATGTGAATCTAGTTTTCAAAACAGAAAACCATACCTAAAGATAGTTTTCCTAGAGAATGATATGTTCAATTTACTGATGATATATTCTGCAGACAATCTACTGCACATATAAAATGTTTGACTGGAAATTAGAAATATCATATGAACTCCAAACTGAACCAAATCAGTGTAAAATGATAGCTATGTGAGTCTAGTTTCCAAAACGAAAAACTATTCTTAAAAAGAGTTTGTCCAGAGAAAGATATTCTCAAATTACTAATGATATGTTCTGTAGAAAACTGCAGATGTGCTGATTTGAAATAAATTGATATATTATGTAAAGGTTTCTTGAGTTTTGCTCTTGTTTGTTATTTTTGAGAGAGTTTCTCAATCTTGTACTGTTATATTATAATGATTAAGAGTTGTTTAATACCTGAGATGATGGTGAACTTCAGATGTGTACACGTACACCAAGATTTGTGCATGTATGCTATATTGTGTTAGATTGGCACACTTTTGACACGAGTTAAATTGATAAACACGTATGAATAATGATGTTCTATATGTATCTGAAAATAGGAAGATGAAACCTATTTGCTACAGAATAATTGAGTAAGAGTATTACAATAGTATCATTATTACATGTATCCGGAATAGGAAAAGAATAAACCCTATTGCCGCAGAACGATTGAGTAAGAGTATTATAATAGTATCGTTATTACATATATCTGGAATAGAAAAATAATAAACCCTATTATCGCAGAACGATTGAGTAAGAGTATTACAATAGTATCGTTATTACATGTATCCGGAATAGGAAAAAAATAAACCCTATTGTCGTAGAACGATTGAGTAAGAGTATTACAATAGTATCGTTATTATATGTATCCGGAATAGGAAAATAATAAACCCTATTATCGCAGAACGATTGAGTAAGAGTATTACAACAGTATCGTTATTATATGTATCTGGAATAGGAAAATAATAAACCCTATTAGCGCAGAGCAATTGAGTAACGAGCATTACAAAAGTATCGCTATAATACAAGATGATGCACACATAGATAATTGATCAGTTGTAAGTTTTACTTCCCAGATAGATTGCCTGCGAGTAGGATATTTCCTTTAAGAATTTGATACACCCGTTATGGACGGCAGATATATTTATGTTAGCTTAGTTGGTATCCTCTTATATTAGAGCAGGTCACTCGGACGTAATTCGAGATGAGATGATTATTCTTTATGTTGGAGATTGGAGTATTTATCATTGATTATTTGTTTTTCATTCATAGAGAGTTGTATGAATGATTTGATATATGTATGTACTGACTCTATTTTCTTATATACTCCTACCCCTTTCCTTGGGTAGAGGTAGTGATGATCTCGCTAGCGCTTTGACGCTCGTTGTTTTTCCCCCCTTTCAGGCAGCGAGTTTGGCGCACGGAGAGTCGCAGGTTGATGGAACTTCTTAGTTGTCCATTTAGTTATTTATCATATTTTTGTAGTTATTATAGAACTCCACATGTAGTTGATTATTTTCAGAATGTAGATTGGTATTTTGTTTCATAGAGTTCAGAGCTATTATGAGACTTTGTTTATGTGACTCATTATATTTGAGATTCAGTTCAGACTCAAAGATATGTCAATTTCATCCTAGTTAGGCTCATTATTGATTTTTCATTTGCTTCTCCTGTGTACATTCGGTGTTGTTCTATTTCTATTTCTACTTTTGCCTGTCCGTACCTTCACCTATTTATTGTTTCCACTAGAGAGATAGTGATTGTGATAGTGAAACATGTCGTAGCATGGTGTTTGGTGCTTGACAGGTTTGACAATCCGAGTTTTACCTGGGACTATAGCCTTGTGTGAACCCTGAGGCGTCACAACTTAGAATGGGGAACTGATGAAACCCTGTCATCATAGTGTTCCCATTGCATTGTTTTCTCGGATAGACTCTCTAGAAATTCCCAAGCTTCATCGGTGTTTTTCCTCATGAAATCCCCATGGCACATTGATTCTAAGGAAGTTTTTGCAGAGTAATCTAATCCCTCATAAATTATTTGGCACAATCGCCATTTTTCTAAACCGTGATGAGGACATTGGATAAGAAGATCTTTAAATCGGTCAAAATACTTCCATAAAGGTTCACCCGGGATAATTTTAAAATTCATGATGCTGTTTCTTAGCTTTACCGTTTTATGGATAGAAAAAAATTTCTTATGAAAAACGATGATAAATTCCTCCCAAGTAGTGATGGAATTTACGGGTAAGCTATACAGCCATTTTTTTTTCTTTGTCTTTGAGAATGAATGGAATAAATCTGAGTTTGATCGCATCTTCTATTAATTCTCTCATTTTAATCATACTACACACTTCCTCAAATTCTGAGATAAAAATATATGCATCTTCTGTTTCATTTCCAAGGAATTTGGGAAGCATGTTTATGTAATGCGGTCTAAGCTCAAAATTTATTCAATTTGTTTCGGAGAGCCTAATGCAAGAGGGGATTGCATTCCTAATAGGATAGTACATATCTTGAAGAACGGGTGGATTAGGATTCTCCATTTCTATGATTGGTTCAAAACGAATTAAACGATATGTATTATCCCTAATCCACTGTTGCATACACAAACTATTTCTTTTTATACTTTTTTTTATTTATAAAAGTTAGTTTTTTTTAATGAGGAGAGAATGGAAAAAGAGAAAAAATTCCTAACTAAAACAAATCAAAATCAATCACTTTCAATCACGCTAACTCTAGGGTTAAGCCTAACTCAACTAGACTAGCTCCTAACCAAAAACTCCTAAAGTGAAAAGATTAAAGTTTTACCCGGCTAGTTAGCCAGGTAAGGATAGTACTAGAGGGTGATTAGAGATCAATTAAGTACCACGTTCCTTGCGGAGCGCTTTACGCAACCCCTAAACCTTGCCTTTGACAGCAACTAATCTAAGAAAACTTAAACCGGTTCATTTAAGGATTCTTTGTTCCTTATTGAGCTCGAATCCTTAGGGCCAACGTCTAATGAGTTTTATTAGGCTTGGGTGGTGTAGTGAGGAATTAGTAATTTTTGGGCTAAGAAAATGGTGATGAAATCCCTTACCTTATCTTGATTATGGGGTTTTGCCCTTAAAAATATTTTTAAATGTGTGTTAAATCAAGATGCTCAAATCACATGGTGAATTCCTACTAACAATATGAAATGCATCCCTATGAATTAAGAGCAACTAAAAAGGATGGAAAAGAAAAAATCTTTTTTTTAATTAGGGTTAACAATCAAACAAATGAGAAGGGGGAATTATTTGAATTTATTATCTTGTTAGTAAATGTCAAAGTGAAAGATGGATTTTATTATGGTTAACAAAAATAAAATCTTTTTTTTAAATCCTAATTGCCTCTAATTGTGAAGCTAACTAAAAAGGGTGGAATTGAAAACGCTAGAAAGAAGACTTACCCAACAGCAAATCTTCAAATCCTAGTTCTCCAATCCGCGATCTTCAAGCTCCAAGCGTTTCCTTCACAATAAACACACAAGTTAATGAACCAAAATAATTAAAACCTACTTAAGCACCTTCCCCGGCAACGACGCCAAAAACTTGATGCGGCATAAACATGTAGAAAAAATGTTGCAAGTGCACAACCGTGTCAAGTTATAGTATAAAGATATTGATCCATGATTAAGGTGTTTTGTAGGAGAAAATATAAAATCGGTTCTTATGTTGTGTGCGTGACAAATAGGAGTGATGAGTGAATGTGATTGTGGAGAGATGGAGAGAATGAAAATGATTGTGTAAATGAATATATTTGAGAGTGGAAGTGATAATATAAATGTGATCAACAAGGCAAGAAGGAAAAATCAAGAACAAATAAAAATCAAGAATGTAAAGATAGCGGATTCAATTAAAGATATAGGTAATCTAGAATTAAATTAACTTCTTAGAAAAAGGTGATTCCCTAGAAGGTTCTAGCCTAAAGGCGAATCAAAAAAAAATGAACAAAAAGAAAAACTAAACCCGAGAGGGTTCTAGCCTCAAGGTGAATAGTATAAGAAATTAAAATCTAACTACAAAATAAATTGTAAAATCTAAACTACAAAATAAATTATAAGAATTAAATACAAGAAAATAAATCTACTCTATAAGCATAAAATAAATCTAATCTATAATCATGAAATAAATCTAAGGCAAGAGGGTTCTAGCCTCTTGGCTATTTAAACAAGAAAATAAAATCTAATTACAAGCATGAAAATAAATCTAAACTAATAAGCAATAAAAGAGAAATAAGAAAAACAAACCTTCAAATTAATCTCCATCTTCATCTTCATCTTCATTATCCAACAAAGAGAAGAAGAGAAAAATTTAAAGTCATGAAAAAATTATTTTATTAATTGTAACAAAAAGTTACAAATTTGGAAGGCCTTCTCAATTAAGAGTAGCCCTCCTCTCCAAAAGGAGTTACAAAAATTTTCACACCTCTAACCCCTCACTCTCTACCCCCTATTTATAGTAAACATCAGTGAATGAGAGCCATTGGATCAAACTTGAGCCCCAAGACAAGCAAAATCAGCCATTGACTCGCGCTACAGTAAACTGGCATCGATGTAGGTATCTATGCCAGCATCGATGCCCACATCGATGCCGATATCGATACCCACTATATCCAAATTCTGATTTCACGAATAGCTTCGTCTTGTCGAGATAGGCGATTTTCATATATTATATGTTAAATTCTACCTTCGGGATTAGGAGATATCATCGTTTCTTTGTGGCTAACCATTTTTAATATGATTTCTTTTCATATTGGATTTTTGATTTTCTCCGGCTTCTACAGGCTACTCGGCTTGATTCTGGGCTTTTGGATAATTTAGAAATTAATTTTCCAATGGGCTTCTTTGCTTCATTTCTTCATTTAATCAATGAGTTTTTATTGAGAGATGAGAGTTTGAGATTTATTCTTCATTAACCTGCAATTAAAAGATAAAAATAATTATTAGTGGTATATTTATTCATATAAAATAGATATTAGGGGTATAAAATTATAATAAAATATGATTATCAACGGGGATGAATTTCGCGTTTGAGAAGGGGTTGGTTGACTTGTAACCTCTTCTGTAGAGCGTTGCAATGACCGTTGTTCAGTAATACTCTCTTTAGCTGTTGTGGGGGTATAAAAGTCATCAGATTATAACTTTCACTATTAATTGTGAAGACTGCTGAATAGAATTTTTATCAGTTGTCGGAAGTGTCGTTGAATTGTAACTCTTCCCGCTCTTTGTGAAAAGTCCTCCATTTGCAGCTTTCGTTTATTGGCATGAAAGCTATCTGATTGTAACTTTCGTTGTTGGAGCTTGATGGGGATCAGCTATGCATTGTGATTTTTAGACAACCTACATATGGATATTTTGTTTTGAGTTTATCTATTATATTCTTCCTATCTGTGATCGGGGACCTGTGACTTCACGTTGTATTTATTCCTTGACGCTTAGCGTATTAGGTTGAGGAGAAACATTTATTTTTATTTATTCACCTTAATCTAATACGTCACTGGCTTGTTCATGTTCCGATTCCTAGGTATTTTGGGAAGCGCGACGTGACAGGTTTTTTGGTGGCCCATGCAGGTCACGGTCCCGAGTCCTCACTAGTAAGAATATAATGGACAATTTAGAATACATATCATGATTTTATCTGTGAGACTATTCTTGAGCTCTTATCCTATTTTCTTGATAGATTTCGTTTCATCCCTACCTTATTACTGTTTGACTCTAGAGTTTTCCTATCTTACCACGACAGACATTTATGATGTCGGCCGTGGAAGCTGAGGCGAACAACAAGGTTATTATCGGTAAGAGTTGTTCATTCTCAGTTTTACTTGCATATGGTCTTTCTTATTAGTATTGCTTGATGATATTATGATAGGATTTGTTATGAATACTAGTTTAGATGTATTTTCCTTCTCCTGTAATACGCAAGGTTCTTGTTTCTCCCTTCTTGCTTTATCACTCTTTGACTCTAGAGCTTCTCATTGTTTCTTGTCTCGTCGATTTGCGAGTACCCACTCTCGTTCCATATCTGTGTCCTTGGGTTTAATTCTGATGACAGAATTTGTTTTAAGTGGGGTAGTATGTAATAACCATAAAATTTAATACTAGTTAAAATAATTTTTTAGTATTTTTAAATATTTAATTATTATTTTTAGAAAAGTATTTGTATTTTTCTCGGCCATTTTAGAATTTTTTATGATTTAAAAATTAAAATTTTATATTTATTGAAATGATTTAAATATTTATAAATTTATTTTATGCGGTAAAAAAATTCTGGAATTACTTTGTTGTGTTATCGGTATGATTACGTATTATTTCAAATAATAAATTGTATTATTAATATTATTACGTATTATTTCATATATTACATGTTATTATTAATTACGTATTTTTTAGTATAACTAGTACATTTTACTATGTATATAATTATCCCATAATTATTTAATTTTTTATTATTAATTATTCTTGTTTAATTGTACAATATGTGTATATTTCGGCTATTTCGTATCAACTGTTGTATTAGCACAACATGTACGTTTTTATTTGTAGATAATTATTTTGTAATTATTTTAATTTTTAAATATCAGTAATTATTTTGTTTTAATTAATTTTCGTTTGATTATCCTTAACCCTAACCTTAACCCTAATTTGTATATATACATATTCTTTTTGTTTTCTCTCACCAGCCGTCAGCTCACCCTCTCTCCTCTTCCTTCCCCAAAGAAACCTAGCTCCCTCAGATCTACTCTCTCCCTCTCCTTCATCACCCATAACCAGACCTTCTCCTCCACCAGAACCTGAGCACCCAAGCCCCTCCTCGCCTCCGATGCCGTCATCTCCCCGCTGCAACCCAACCCGCCGCCTCCTCCGCCACAAGCAAGACCACCACCCCTCCCTCTCCCATCATCGGCCACCCCAGCCTCACCCGCACCCCCGCCTTTGCTTGAACACCGCCGCTAGCTCCTCATCACCACCACGCTAGCCCCTGAGCTCCGACCACGTCGAGCTCGCCGCCCCGCTGCACACCACCTTCATCACGAGACCACTCCGTCAGCCTCCCTCGACCTAACTCTCCAGATCCACTCTTCAGCCCCTACACCAATCTCCGACCGCCGCACCCTCAGCCAAGAGCTCTGCTCCCGCCACTCAGTCCAACCCCTCTCGCCGCCTCATCTTCGTCGCACCTGAATGCCCACGCCATCGCTCCCATCAGCTCCCCCGAGCTCCCTGACCCGACGCCTTGAGCCGGCTGTAGCCCACGCTGCCTGCTCTAACCCCGTACAGCAGCCCCCTCTTCCTCTAAACACCCCAACCAATCCGTGTCACCGCCTCCCGTTCGAACCCTAAGCTTTCGTCGATGCCACCGTGCCGTGCTCAGTCCCAGTCCGCCCCCTCGTTGTCGAGATCCCGCGGCCCTCGCCTGAGTTCCTTCCGACATAGTGCTCCACCGTGTCTGATCCGACCCGTGCCGTCAACGTCGATTTGTTTGACGCGTTGAAGCAAGATCCCACTCTCCCTATTTCGTAGTTTGAATATTATATTTATTATGAATTATTTGCATAGTTTAATTAAGAATTATTATTATCTGTGTGGGACTGTTGATGACGATATTAAATGATTTCAAATAATAAATTAATGTTTTTCTAGATTAATTAGAATTATTATTATGTGAAATAATTTTTAAAAGAGTTTATTTTGGAAAAATTGTTTAATTTGAATTATTATAATGATAAATAATTTTAAAAGATATTATTTGGAAAAGGAATTATTTTCTGAATTACATAGTTGCTTTTCATGATTTATAATTCTTAGACTTGATTATCTGATATGCCATGATATTATTGCACATGATTAGTGGCATTGGTTGTTCCTTGTTATGATTGAGAATCGTTAGGAGTTTATGACTATAGTGACCCGTGTGACATGAATAAGACCTAGAGGCTTGTGTGTTGTTGACTTAGAAGTACAAGAGATGTTAGGGGGGAAGTTTGTAGATATATCTTCCAGGCTCGCACCAGTGGATCGGTGTCGCCACTGGGTTAGTTTGTTGGGTCAAAGTAGATCGGTGTCACTACTTTGGTCCGTGAATTTGATATTCATCCGAATTTAGCTTGAGTCTAGACCAGGCTGAAAACGGATTACGTGTAGTCCTCTGACCAATTTTGTGTAGCAGTATTGGATGCACGTAAGGTATTTGTGAACAGTCAGTTATTTGATAATATGAGCTTTCACTCTATGTGAGATGTGAACCGGCTGTTATAGGATGGCTAGTTGCATGACCTCGTTTCTTAACTAGGTATGATTTCTTGTGAGATGTAGGCCGGTTGTATTTCTTTTCATACATAGATCGGGGTTAATATTTAAATATCTACAATTTGAGACATATGGTATATACATGAGGGTTTCCTTATTTGGATTATTTCGCTCGACGTACTACGTCTCTTATTGTAGATTTTTAAGTATTAATTTCATCTAGTTGTATGACCATGTTACTTGAATGATTATTTTGATCGCTTGCTGCATGATCGACTTGTTACTTGGTTGATTTTATTGGATTTCCAGTTGCACGTTTCTTTATCATTTCTGTTGTTGTATCGTTTCTCGCATTGGGGTTTTCGTTCGTTCTTTTTTTGTGGGGTCTTGCCGTGTGCTATGCACGCTGACGTACACCTGTTTTCTCTGGTGTACATCAGACTTAGAAGAAGAACATGTCCAGTTTTGAGATGTTCTAGGAGCCAGAGGATCCTCAGCAGGAGTGCCTTGCAGACAGAGTTGAAGATTAGGCCGAAGTTCAGTTATTCTTTTAGTTGATGGTCTTAGTTTTTTTTTGTAGTATTTTCCTTACTTTTTCCGATAAACGATGTATCTCATATTTTTCTAGTATTCAGTTATTTAGTTTTGTATAAGGGCATGTTTGACCCGTATTTTTATATCTTGGATGATTTCACTTGTGATATGAATATTTTATTCTGAGTTTGTCTATTATATTCTTGATATCTGTGATCGGGGACCTGTGACTTCGCGTTGTATTTATTCCTTGACGCTTAGCGTATTAGGTTGAGGAGAAACGTTTATTTTTATTTATATTCCTTAATCTAATACGTCGCGGGCTTGTTCACGTTCTTATTCCCTGGTATTTTGGGAAGCGGGGCGTGACACATAATTCACCAACGCTGAGGTCACCTCCTTATAGCTAACAATATTTTTTCCATTTATCATAATGAGAACGAACGTACCATAAACATCCTCCAGCAACGAATACAAAAGTAGCATCGCATTGTCTTCATCCTCAACCATGATGTCCATATTGGCCATATCTGAAAGTAGCTTCGTGAAATTGTTTACGTGCTCTCTAATGAAAATTCCCCTCTTCATCTTGAACTAGTAAAACCTCTTCTTCAAGTAAAGTCGAGTCTTAATGCTCTTCGTAAGATACTTCTCATTGAGTGTTTTCATATTCTCTTCGCCGACGTCTTGTTCATCACGTCATAAATAAGATCCAGCGTTAAGCATGACCGAATAACTCCACAAGCCCTACTATTCATCTTCTTCCAAACGTTGTCCTCCATATCAGCGGGTTTCTCTTGTAACTCAAGAGTCTCCTCTAAATTCTGTGCATCCAACGCTTCCATTACCTGACACCTCCACAAACCGAAATTGATCTTACCGTCAAACTTCAGAATATCAATCTTTATGTTATTGATGCTCAGATTCTATATCGCCTTAGTAAGAGATGAACATGATATGCTTGCTTCTCCCATGTTGTCGATCTAACTCTTCAAATAGGAATTCTTTACTAAATCCTTCAAACAAGCCTCGAGCCAAACCTGAAGCTCTGATACGACTTGTTGTGCGCGGCGGAAGCTAGAAACCACACGAACAAGAACGAGATAAATCATAACCAATAAGCCAAACACAATACCATAGCAAGACAAATGAATTTCACGTGGTTAGGCAAGTTACCTACGTCCACGGGGCAAGGAGGGGGGATGTGACATCCCAGGTTTCACGTGAGACTACAGTCCAAGGAAAAACTCAGTTGTCAAACCTGCCAAGTATCAAACATCATGCTATGCCACGTTTCACCATCACAGTCACTATCTCTCTAGTGGAAATATCAAATAGGTAAAAGTACCGACAGACAATTAAAAAAATAGAATAAGCTAAGCATACACAGAAGCAATAAGAGAATACTCATCAATGAGCCCAACTGAAATAGAATAGAAATATCTCTGAGTCTGAAATAAACCTCAAATACAACGAGTCAAATAAAGTATCACTACGGCTCTCAGCCTCTACGAAATATAATACAAATCTAGAGTCTGAACATAATCAACTAACTATGGAGTTCTGAATAACTGCTAAAATAGTAAATAGCTAGATGGAATCTATGAAGAAGTCCCATCAGCCTACAACTCTCCGTGCGCTGGACTCGCTGCCTGAAAAGGGGGTAAACAACGAGCATCAAAGCGCTATAGTTAGAACATCTCCACCTCTCTCCAGGGAAAAGGGTAGGAGTGTATAGAAAATATAGAGAGTACATAAATATAGAATCATTCATATACATCTAACTAGAGATTAGTATTTAGGAATCCACAACACGAGAGTTAGTACGTCGAGCGAAATAATCCAAATAAGAAAACCCTCATGTATATACCATGTCTCAAATTGTGACTTCTTAAATACTAATTCTAAACTCTATGAATGATAAACAACAAACAAAAAGATAATACTCCAAACCTCAAACCTGTAGAACAAATATCTCATCCTGATCTACACTCAGGTAGATGGATTTGACATAAAAGGAACTCATCCAAACAACAGCCAACCACATACCATGTCGTGTAAGCCACGGTCTAAGAGAAGCACCCTACTTACGGTTATTCAATATGGAAGCAAAATTATACTTTATATTACTTACAAATATGCATCTCTTATATATATTAGCGATACTCTTGTAATACTCTTACTTAATCACTCTGCGGCAATAGGTTTCATCTTCCTATCCCGAAAACATAATATGATGATACTTTTGTAATACTCTTACTCAATCGCCCTACGAAAATAGGTTTCATCTTCCTATCCCAGAAACATAAGATGACGATACTTTTGTAATACTTTTACTCAATTGCCTCACGGAAATAGGTTTCATCTCCATATCCCGAAAACATAATATTTGTATACTTTTCATATTTAGTATGTTAACACAATATATTTTACCCATATATGTACATATCTCGGTGTACGTATCCATATTTGGTGTTTACTGACATCTCAGATGTTAAACAACTTATAAACATCGTATCATAATAGTGCAAGGTCGAGAGGCTTGCTCGAAAACTCAACAGTCGATTTTAAACATGGACGGGTAAAAAATACACTTGGCGGTTGACCGCAATTACGCGACAGTCAACCGCGACGGGTTCCAGGGCCTATGCAGGCCTATGTCCTGCATGCGGTCGACCGCCGCTAGGGCGCGGTTGACCGTGAGCCAAAATTCCAGATTCTCAAACTGGTTGTGTGTGTTATGTTCACGCCGTATTTAGGTGATTCAAACATGATTAAAACAACATGAACCTTGCATGGAAACATGAAAATAGCAGATAAAAACTTCTGGGAGAAACACAATATATATAACATGATAAATTACATAAAATTCATATTCGAAACCCTAAATCATGCACATGAACTTGAAACAATGCACAAATAATCTTTTATCAGATTAAACAACATTTAAATCATGTTCAGATCTTAAATATCATCTGTAAATTCGTTCTCAAACCTTTTCACATGAAAAAACCTAGTCTTTATACATATAATACAAAAGAATTAACTTTTATTCATAAACTACTCAATTTGGCTCTAATAAACTTGTTAAAAACTCTTTAAAAATATTTTAAAAACTAGGATGAGGATTAGCAGAGATGAACTCACCTGAAACTTGTAGAAAAATATTTAGGATGCTAAGCCAAAGCAGATCTCCAATCCAAAAGCCAAAAATCACGTGAAAATCCATTTGAAAGCCTCCAATATTCTACAAGAATCAAAATAGGGTTTGTGGGGGTTTGGTGGCTGTTAGGGTTCTTAGAGAAACTGAGAAATTCGTGAAAATTTGATATATAAACTAGAGAAAACGAATATGGGCTTTAGAAATCCGAAACCAATCCAAAACAGGAAAAAACTTTTCTGCAGGTCTCGCGGTCGACCAGCTGCTGTCAACTGTGGTGATCGACCGAACTGGGAATTTCCAGTTCTCATGATTTTGGCTGTTGTCCATGTTTCAACCTTTTCCTTCCTCACGAAAGAATTTGCTTATACTCAAAACACATGGTATACTACTCACATACCATTTAACTGTATTTATCAAAATAAATATCAATATATCATGATCAATCATATATATATATATATATATATATATATATATATCACAATTTNAGGGGAAGTTCTTACTATTAGAAATTAAGAGAATACAAATAGAGTTACAAATCTCACAAACTAAACCCTAAAACAAAGTTCTATATCTCTTACAACTCTCCCACAATTGGGTGCATCAATCCCCTCTTAAAGACTGTTCAAAACACCCTTGCTTAATCCTAATTAATTAGAATTAGGCTTATATATCAACTGAAAAACGAACCGGGTCGAAACCTGTAACCCAACTTAGAACCGCTAAGCGGTCGACCGTACCCCAACGACAGAAAGTAAAAACGCCTACAGGGTTCTTACGATCGACCACGACGGTCGACCGAATCTCATCCCGACACCAAAATCCATTACAGTGTCCGTGTGGTTGACCGCCTCATATCCTAAATTCTCCTGAACCTCGTGCACGTTTTCGGTCGACCGCAGCGGACTCGCGGTCGACCGGCCAAGTCCCCGGCAGCTTATCTGTCTGTTTCCTGAGCTGCTCTTCGCCAAGTTCGCCAATCCTTCAAAAAGATATTACAATCAGAAGGGATTCTTGTATGAACTATTTTCAAATCCATGTCTCACAGAACAATACAGGATTCAAACAAAATATATATAAGGAAATTTCACTCCAGGTGCCATTCTAGGCATTATTGAATTCATCAAAAAAATAACACACCTCACAAATTTTGTTCAAATTATTCTTTTTATTTATTTATAACCAAGACTACTCTACAATCAAAACATTATACACATATTTCTAGAATGTAAAAGGTTGAGGTTGTAACTAAAGTGAAAATGATGTTCTCCGATGAATATCACACAAGTTATTGAAGATATTCTTTGTATCTTAATTTATTGTTCTCGGCGTCATTCGTTTTAGGTAAATGTTGTACTCCAAGTTGCGATAAGCTTATGCCCCAAGCATGTGAAAAATTTATGTCCCAAACATACTGTAATATATACTTACACTTGAATGAGGAAGAAAGCAAGGCAGTCACTTGCTTTTACACAGTATTAGAGCACTATTAAATTCTCTGAGGTCCTAGCTAGCTGCCATTTTCCTCCCTCACAACTGCATGTTGTGGCTAATGATCAGAGCAACAACGGTCTTGTTAAGACTTGTTTCACCGGTCAACGGTGGGATGCTAAGGGGAGCGATTGTCATAACTCGGGCGACTACAATTGATACGCAATCACAGTATAATTACTTGCATTCACCCAATAATCCAGGCCAAGTCTTTGTTTCCAATCTATTAAATGAAGAAAAGTACCCAAGCTGGGCGCAATCTGTACACGATACATTGAATGCGAAGAACGAGACGAGTTTCATTGATGGTACTATTAAAAAACCAGCCGGTGATTCCCTTGAGGTTGGACGTTGGACACAGCAAAAGTATAATTGCATGGCGATTTCTGGCTTTGTAATGCCATCGCGAAGGAGATACATGACAGCATGACATTTGCATGTTCAGACTGCTTGTGAAGTTTGGCTTGACTTGGAGGAGAGGTTTTCACAAGGAGAGGCATGCCCTGCGGGCCCATTAAATTGAACAGAGCATTAGCCTCTTGCAGCAACAAGGTACTCCCACGGCTATTTATTTTGCAAAGCTAAAATCTTTGTGGGATGAACTACGGACGTATAATCAAATCCCTCTTTGCACGCAAGGAGGAGAAGGTGATAAATTCTTGCTGGGTGTGCACCAGATCGAGTTTTGCGACAGTTCGGTCGCAAGTAATACTGAACATATATGGATGATATCCCCTCCCTTCTATTGGAAAGACATACTTGATGGTTGTTCAAGAGAAGAAGCAGCGAGTAGTGGCTGCAACACGGTACGAGCTTGTAGACCATCGAAGCGGTAGGCATTGCGCTGCTAAGGAAAAACCATGATCTAGTGGTTCCTCCATGAGGCGATCAAAGCTGGAAAGGCTGGGCAATTTGGACGACCTCATTAATTGCCAGAGTTGCAAGAAGGTTGGACATCTGAAAGAGACCATGCATTATCCTCCATGTCGGAGGGGTCAAGTGATAAAATCCCACTTGATCAGTCGACATCAAGTCTGTATATACAACCAGTTAGCCTGCCGGATGGATCCAATTTACGAGCTCGCTACGTCAGGCAAACCACACTATTGAAGGGAATTATTTTAAATCATGCTTGTCAGTGTTTCAAATTTTCATTGCAATCTTTTGTCAGTGAGCAAGATTATCAAGGGCAATGATTGTGCGCTGATATTTATTTCCCAACTTTCGTATCGTACAGGATCTACTCTTGAGGAAGCTGATTAGAGTGGGTAGGCAACGAGATGGGCTTTATTATATGGAGATGAGTGGCACTAGGGGCACACTCCCAACCACAACTCCAACCACACCCTCTCTCTCTTTTGTTACAGTGCACCGGGCCCCACATGAGATTTTAAATTTTGAAAATCTCATATGGGGCCCGGTGCATTATAGCAAAGAGAGAAAGAGAGAGGATGTGGTTGGAGTTATGGTTGAGGGTGTGCCCCTATCATTTTCCTATGGAGATAGGGCGAGGAGAGGCTTTGGCGGCGAACAAGTCCAACAATTAGGGGTTGCTTCTCTTTGTGGCACTTGCGTACGGGTCGGTCACCCATCACATGATCGTTTGTCTCGCGTCACCGGCTTATCTGATGCTATTCTTAGACAATTATTTCATTTTATTTGTGATTCTGGTCCAAGAGAAAAAAAGATCTTCCATTCTCGTCGAAAGAAATATGGCAAATGATTGTTTTGAACTTATGCATTGCTATGTTTGGGCTTCTTTACTCGTAGGGTTGTCAAAGTGGTGGTTTGAGGTTGATTTTGGGTGTGTCATAAATTAATGAGTGGGCATATATATGCCCATTTGTCCATTGATGACCCATTTAACATTTGCTATATGGGTCACTTCTCACCCATCCATTTATTAAACGGGTGGTTCATGGGTGATCCAATAACTCATTTAGCTATTGAGCTTTTATATATAAAAAAGTTTTAGGAGTCTATTTGCAAATTTGAGGGCAAACTTGCATTTTTAAGGAGATATTTGCAAACTTTTGTGGGCTTTCCACAAACATTTGGGGGTTTTTCGCAAACAAGGGGATTTTTACAAACTAATGAGTGGCTTTCTGCAAACTTTAAGTGATGTTGTCTACAAACTTTTAGGGTGCTTTTAAAAACTTCTGGTTTTTTTAGCAAACTTATAGGGGCTTTCTGTGATGAAACTGGATCAAAGCCTCGTGATGAAGCTGGATCAAAGCCAAAAAAAACGTTGAATGAAGGCACAGAGGGAGAATATGCACACGGAGAGAACTTGAGAGTTTTTATTGATTGGGATGCTACTTAAACTTAAAACAATCACTCGCTTTAAATAAGAGAAAAAACTTAACAGACTCAAAACCAACCTATCCTAAAGATAAGATCAAATCCCGCAACCAACTCATCAAATCCCGCAACCAATTCATGCTGTTGCTTGACCGCTTCTCTCGGCCCGGCTTGTAGCCACGTCATGATTATTCCAACATGCTCCCCCCTAATCTTGACGTGGGGAAGACAGATCTTTGACGCCAATATGCTCACACATCTCCTTGAATTTGATTCTAGCAAGTGCCTTAGTCAGAATATCAGCACGCTGTTCTTCAGTACTCACATGCTTGACAACGATCAGTTCCTTTTCCACGCACTCTCGGATGAAGTGGAAACGAGTATCGATGTGCTTACTACGTCCATGGAACACTGGATTCTTCATTAAAGCTATTGCAGACTTGTTGTCGACGTAAAGAGTGACTGGCTTGGGCTTACAACCAGTCACCTCGCTGATCAAACTCCTCAGCCACAGTCCCTGACAAGCTGCTGCAGTTGCTGCCATGAACTCGGCTTCACATGAGGATAATGCCACAGTTCTCTGCTTCTGAGATGCCCAAGTGATCAGATTCTCACCGAGGTAGAATGCCATGCCACTAGTACTTCTTCTGTCATCGACATCCCCGGCTAGATTGCTATCAGTAAATCCGACCAACTCCTCAACTTCATGTCCTTTTCCATACACAAGCCCGTAGCTAATGGTTCCCTTCACATACCTTAGGATTTGCTTGACCGCCTGGTGATGCATGGTAGTAGGCCTCTCCATATACCGACTCACCAACCCGACGGAATAAGAGAGATCCGGACGGGTGTGAGTCAAGTACCTCAAGCATCCGATGACGCGCCTGTATTCCGTTGGATTCACCAATGTTCCATTAACATCCTTTCCGAGTTGCAGCTTTGGTTCCATGGGGTATTTTGTCGGGTTGCATTCGCTCATCCCGAATTGCATTAGTACCTTCTTGGCATAGGCCGACTGTCTTAGTGCGACACAGTCCCTTCTCTGGTCCACCTCGATTCCAAGGTAGTAGGAGAGTAACCCAAGGTCGCTCATCTCAAACTCCTTCATCATCTGCTGCTTGAACCCCTTTATCTCGTCAACACTCGTGCCGGTGACGATCAAGTCATCAACATACACTCCGACAATGAGTGTGTCAGCTCCATTGCTTCTTGTGTACACCGCCTGTTCTTGTGAACATCTCACGAACCCAAGGCCTCTCAAACTCTGGTCCAATCGTTTGTTCCACGCCCTTGGTGCTTGACGAAGGCCGTATAGGGCTTTGGACAACTTGTACACCTTGTGCTCTTGGTTCTTCACGATGAAGCCTTCAGGTTGGGCAACATACACTTCTTCTTGGAGATCACCATTTAGAAATGCTGATTTGACGTCCAAATGGTGCACCTCCCATCCTCGCTGAGCCGAAAGGGCAATGATCAATCTGACGGTGTCAAGTCTGGCCACCGGTGCGAAGACCTCCTCAAAATCAACTCCTTGCTGTTGAGTGTACCCCTTTGCCACAAGTCTTGCTTTGTGCTTGAGGGTGTTGCCTTCGCTGTCCTTCTTCAACTTGTATACCCATTTTAGTCCAATGAGTTTGTGACCGGGTGGCAGCTCGGTGAGCACCCATGTCTTGTTCTTCTCGATGGCCTCCAGTTCTCTCTTCATGGCTTCCTCCCACTCTTTCACATTTGCGGCTTCATGATAGGTTGCTGGCTCCTCGGCAGCTAGCAATAATAGCTCATCGTCACGGGTCTCTTCATAAATGTCAGCAAGTGAACGATATTTCTCAGTCCAATCATCAGTAGACGAGGA
Source organism: Asparagus officinalis (assembly GCF_001876935.1). Taxonomy (NCBI): domain Eukaryota; kingdom Viridiplantae; phylum Streptophyta; class Magnoliopsida; order Asparagales; family Asparagaceae; genus Asparagus; species Asparagus officinalis. The sequence continues at coordinate 46,666,592 of NC_033795.1, forward strand.
AGCAGAACTCCCTGGAGATCCCTGGACAGTTGACGGTGAGGCTGGAGCTGACGCGGCCAGCGGACTCGGAGATGATGATGATGCCGCACCCTGTGTCAATGACTCTGTGGGAACGCCAGGTGTAAAGGGCGTCTGCTCCCCAGCTTCCGTGTGACTGACTGCTGCTCTGTCACCATCAATGGGCTCCTCGACGGTGAACGTGACCCAAGCCTGTGGGTCATTTTTCTCAGCTTCACTCCATTCCCAGCTTCTTTCTTCCTCAAAGACAACATCACGACTCACGTGAATCTTGCCGTGTCGGGGATCATACATCCTGTGCGCCTTGCTTCCCGCTTCTACTCCAAGGTACACCATGGGAATGCTGCGGTCGTCGAGCTTCTTTGTATGTACGTTCGGTACCTTGACATGTGCAGTGCACCCAAAAACCCTTAGGTGCTCCAGATGAGGCTTCTTGCCCGTCCATGCCTCATAGGGAGTTGTGCTAGCCAAGGCTTTCATCGGTACTCGATTGAGTATGTAGACCGCATGCCTCACCGCCTCCCCCCACATCTTTGTAGGCATACGCATGCTCTTCAGTAAGCTCCTTGCCATTTCTAGGACAGTACGATTTTTTCATTCAACAACGCCATTTTGTTGTGGCGTGTATGGCGCTGTCAAGTGCCGCTGGATGCCTTCTTCTTCACACAAAGTCGTGAACTGTTGAGACAAGAACTCGCCACCACGATCTGTCCTCAACACCTTTATCTTGTGCTCAACCTCCTTCTCGATCAATGCCTTGAACTTCTTGAACGCGCCAAATGCTTCACTCTTCAGCTTGATTATGTACACCCACATCATTCGGCTATAGTCGTCAACAAGGAGGAGGAAGTATCTGTTGCCGGCGGGTGTCTCTGGTGTTATCGGTCCACACAAATCTGCGTGTACCAACTGTAGCGGGTGTTCGGCTCTGAAGTTCGCCTGTGAGGGGAAGGCATTCCTCGTTTGCTTTGCCACAAGACATCCCTCGCAAATCTGCGTTGGATGATTGATCTTCGGGATGCCGTGTGCCATTACTCGATCCCCCATCATCTTGAGTGCCTGGAAGCTCACGTGCCCAAGCCTCGCATGCCACAACCAAGCTGGATCCTCCATGCTTGCCGTCAAACAAACAGGTTCACAAGTTTCCAACAAAACTTTGTAAAGCCTGTTGGGGGATCTCTTGACTTTGATCAACAATCTCCCATTCCTGTCATATATACACAAAAATGCTCCACACATAACAGTCCTACTGCCACCTTCAGAGAGCTGACCAAGACTAATAATATTGTTACATAGACTTGGTATGAAATATACCTCTCGCAGTAGTCGTTGTTCACCGTTCTTGCATAGAAATAGGATGGATCCCTTCCCTTTGATTTGCACTGTCGAGCCATCGCCAAACTTCACCTGCCCATGGATGCTCTCATCCAGGTGCTTGAACATAGACCGCTGTCCTGTCATGTGGTTGCTGGCCCCATTGTCCAGGTACCACACGTCAGACCCGACCGTTTCCTTCTCATCTGTCTGCAGCTTCGGAATAACATTCTTCTCATTCAACAACACCATGTTGCGCGCGCCCCCTGCGCACTCGGACAAGAGTAGTGCTGGCTCTTCATCTAGAACACGGGTGAGATTGGTCTCCTCGTCTCGGTGCTTACTGCGACACTCCGAAGCATAGTGCCCGAAGTTGTTGCAGTTGAAACACTTGATCATGCTCTTGTCTCGGCCTCCTTCACGACCTCCGTTTGTTCCCTGGCGAGTACTGGTGCTACTGCCACGACCTCCATTGCCGCGGCCTCGGCCACGACCACGGCCGCGTGAGTAACCACACCCATGCCCGCGGTTGTTTTGAGAAAAAAATTCCTTTCCCCGTGATGACTTTGCGTCGGGTTTAGGATCCCCTCTTATTAGTAGCGCCTGTTCGTGCCGGTCGTCGTAGTCACGGTAGCGCTCCTCATGTGCCTTTAGAGCACCAATCACCTCGTCCACCTGCATGGTCTTGAGATCGCCGAACTGCTCCATAGTCGCGGCGATCTGCAAGAACTTTGGTGGCACACAACGGAGAAGTTTCTTCACCACATGGCTCTCCTCCATTGTCTCCCCAAGAGAACGTATTTGGTTCACAAGGGTAGTGAGTTTTGTAGCGAACTCATCCACCGACTGCGCATCGCCCATGCGCAGATTCTCAAACTCCCACCGAAGTGCCTGGAGTTTGACTTCTTTCACACGTTCCACACCAACGTGCATGGTTCTGAGTGCCTCCCAGACCTCACGGGCAGTCTCCTTGCCCGCGACTTGAAGCATTGTCTCCTCCGGGATCGCCTGGTAGATGACGGCGAGCGCCATCTGATCCTTCTTCTCGTCCACCGATTCAGCATCGCCGGTGGCCTCGATTGCCGCCCAAACCCCTTGGGCGCGCATGTTGGCCTTCATCTTCATTACCCACGCCGGGTAATTCGACTTCGACAGCATCGGGTACTTGAGGGTTACCGAGCCCTCCCTTGCTGTTACTGTGTCAGTGAGCTCCTCGCTCCCACTCTGGGATTTGCTCGACGACGGCATCTGCTTCGACATACTGGCTCTGATACCACGTGATGAAACTGGATCAAAGCCTCGTGATGAAGCTGGATCAAAGCCAAAAAAAACGTTGAATGAAGGCACAGAGGGAGAATATGCACACGGAGAGAACTTGGGAGTTTTTATTGATTGGGATGCTACTTAAACTTAAAACAATCACTCGCTTTAAATAAGAGAAAAAACTTAACAGACTCAAAACCAACCTATCCTAAAGATAAGATCAAATCCCGCAACCAACTCATCAAATCCCGCAACCAATTCATGCTGTTGCTTGACCGCTTCTCTCGGCCTGGCTTGTAGCCACGTCATGATTATTCCAACATTCTGCAAGTCATTAGTGAGATTTTTGCAAACTTTCGAGGGGCTTTCTACAAATTATTAGGGGTTTTCCCACAAGCTTTCAAGGGGCTTTCTGTAAACTTTTTAGGGGATTTTTTACAAACCTTTTAGAGGCTTTCTGCAAACTTCCAGAGGACTTTTAACAAACTCACAAATAGCATATCAACTTCAGCAGTCCTCTATAAATTTGAGATTTCACAATTTCATGTGTCATTTATGAGGTTATAAATTTTTTGAGAGTTTTTTTTATAATTTTTAACTCTTGAGGGTGTTTTCTAATATATTTTTAAAAGTTTGAGGGTGTTTTTTTTACAAATCTCAAAATTTTAAGGGCATGCTTTAATTTCCTGATTTTATGTTTGTTGGTCATTAGTTTACCTTTAGGGTGTTTTATGTAATTTTAAAATTTTAAAAATAGTTTTTGTAATTGTTGAAACTTTGAGGATATTTTTGAAAGAATACCCATCTAAATGGGCAAATAGGTGATTAATAGCTCGCCATTTATGACTCATTTATCTTTAATAGAAACAATATCTAGCCATTTGTGACGCATTTAACCAAATGGGTGAGTTTGGATGGGTTATTTAGTGAATGAGTATGTGTGGGCAAACGTGTTTGGGTCAATTTTGCTATCCCTATTCTTACCATAGATCATCCCATTCTAGTGACTGCTATTTTTTATTATCTATTGTGGATGATTTTAGTCATTGTACTTGGGTTAACTGATGAAAACATAAATCCCAAGATTTTTTTTATTTCATACACATCTACAATATGGTGAAAATGCAATTTGGAAGACCATTAAAGTATGTAGCGATGATGGCCTTGAATTTCAATTTGAACCTATTACAGTATTATCATAATAATGAGATTGTACATCACACTTCATGTACCGATACTCCACGACAGAACGACATGTTGAGAGAAAACATCATCTTCTTGAAATGGCACGAGCCCTAAGGTTCCAGGCGCATCTAGCACTTAAGTTTTGAGGCAGTAGTTTTTTTTTTAACTATAGTCTACCTAATTAATAAAAAACCTATGCCCTTGCTCTCTAATAGGATCTGTTATGAGGTTTTTGTTTGGAAAACTTCCTTCATAATAAGCCCAGGGACAAGTTCAAATCTCAGGCTACCCCTTGCATTTTTTGTGGGACACCCTCACTGTCAAAAGAGTTATCGGGTTTACAATATTGAGAATAAGCAGATTTTCACTTCAAGAGGTGTTATATTTCACGAAGTTAATTATCCGAGTTTGAATCGCCTAGAATTACCAACTGTTCCTTACCAATAAATAATTGCAAGTCCCCTAGATGTAGCAGATAACTCTGGGGTGCAAATAGTTGATGCGAGTGATGAGGAGATCACACATTCAGTTAGTCAAGCAGAACGTGATTTTGAGGCAGAGGCTAATGGACGCACACCAGCATGACATGACGCGCATGCATATGGGAGACAGTGGGATGCCTTCCAGTGCAGAATCTTCTACTAACGCAAAACCATCATAGGCGTCCCCAGCGCCAACGCCAAATTCCTACTCGCTTTCAAGACTTCATTAGTTTGTAACATTCCATCGAGCGTATATAGCCCCATCTCATGCGTGGTTCATCCTATTGCAGGCTAGATCACTTATAATAAAATTTTAGCTGATCACTCATCTTTCTTAGCGGGGCCATCACTGCTATAGATGAGCCAAAGTACTTCCATCAGATTGTTAAGGAGGCCCATTGGTGCGAGTCTATGACCAAGGAAATTCGAGACTTGGGGAGTAAAAATACTTGGACGCTTGAGCCCCTTCCCTCAGGGTAGAAAGCTATTGATTCTAAGTGGGTGTACGAGATTAAGTACAGCTCGGATGGGAGTGTTGAGTGCTATAAGGCAAGTCTAGTGGCCAAATTGAAGGCTTTAAACAGGTGGAGGGGGACAAACTACCATGAAACTTTTATACCCATTAGTACAAAACAGGACAGCCCAAACGGTTGGAACAGTTTGGGAAAACACAGTCCCAAACGGTTACAACCGTTTGGACAGATAAAAGACCCGTTTGGGAAAAGTCTACCCCAACAGTCACCCAAACGGTTGTAACTGTTTGGGCAAAATCCCAAACGGTTGTAACCGTTTGGGATTTTTCCAAACAGTTACAACCGTTTGGGATGTAATAAATTGTCAAACGGTCTAAACCGTTTGGGCAAATGTTTGCCCAAACGGTTGAAACCGTTTGGGCAAATATATGCCCAAACGGTTTTTGCCCAAACGGTTTGGACCGTTTGGGCATATATTTGCCAAAACGGTTTGAACCGTTTGGGCATAGATTTGCCCAAACGGTTTGGACCGTTTGGGGTGTTTATTTTTAACTTTTTTTTAAAATTTTTGATTACTTTATTTATCTACCTGTTTATTATATATACACATCTCACACAATAATTACTCATAATGAAATCAAAATGTACATACACAAAAAAAGTCTCAAAAGATGCAAGTATCCAATGATTACTTAATAATTACTCAATATTCAATATTAGAGACGAAACATATACATACGCAATGATTACTTAATATCTCACAATGAAAAGCATCTAATATTATATACGTGTCTCTAACATCCAAAATGTCTCAAATGTCCAAAATAAAATTAGAAGTGGCCTAATCAATCCAGTCAAGGAACAGAAGAAATTCCTCGAAGAATGTCCTCCTGTGACAAACCCGAACGCCTCAAGTATGCAAATATCCTAACAAGGTTCTCTTGCGATAAACCTTGAGTACTGGAAGTAGAAGTGTTAGTAGCTGAAGCAGGACGAGCAGAATGTCGTATATCGGCAGCGGGCTGAGGAATTAGACCAGGCCGAGTAAATGATGGTGGATCATTAGGAGTGGGAGCAGGACAAGCACCCGAAGAATTAACCTATAAAGTAATAGCAATGTATGAGTATATACGCGACTAAGTATTAAATCTATGTGTGTGTTTATGTGTGTATAAGTATTAGATGTATGTATATTTGTGTATGCTAGTATACATGTGTATGCGAGAGTGTGTATATTATTTGCATATGTACCATATTGTTATTAATCCAATGCATCTGAGACCTAAGCTCCTCCCTGAGACTGTCCATCTCAGCTACCCGAGCTCTAAGATCAGCAACCTCGCGACGTAGCTCTTGATTAGAAGTGCCGATTTCTGGTATAGAGGAGGCCCTCAAATAAGACCGAGTGACACCAATGCCCAAACCTCTTTCATAACAACCGTGATGCCCTCCGTGCAAGGAATCTAACATCTGGGTGAAGGAAAGTGCATCGTCCTCTGGGGTTGAACCGACCCCTGATGAGGTTGCCTTCTCGATGACCCGCTCCTACACGATACAAAGTATTCAAATATAAGTCAACAAGACATGAAAGCATATATAAGACAATGATTGTTCTCAACAGACATGATAGCATATATAAGACAAATTAAAAGTAATAGTAATACATTATAAGCAGTTGAAAATTAATCATTATATAAATCATACACAATGATTGTTCTCAACAGACATGATAGCATATATAAGACAAATTAAAAGTAATAATAATACATTATAACCAGTTGAAAAATTAATCAACAACTACAGAAAAAGAGGAATGCATTAAGTTAGTTCATGAAGGCAAGGTTAGTGAATGAGGAAGAATAAATCGCCTCGAGCGCAGCCGGTGATTACACTGCATCCCCTAGTGTAAGGGTTCGCCTTTGGAAGAGCATGGCAGTTGTAGTAAGGCTTCCCAGGCCTATTATAGGGCACATTGTCCCTCCTTAGAGCTTCATAGCTTATGTACCTCTTCTTTCCACCGCCACCAACAGCCGTCGCCGCCCAAAGAATTTTCTTGCGGCTCATCTCTAAGCATTCTCCAACATTTTCTCCGCTGCAGACATCAGCAGAAACCTGCAGCTCAGCATCAAACTGAAAGTTGGAGCTGCAGCTGCTGAGATCAATACTGAAGGTGAAGAAAAAGAGGAGAATGGCAATAGAGAACCTCATGATCTTCCTCTCCCCCTTATCTATTCTTGGGTTTAAGTTTTTTGAAGGGAAAACTGCTTTAGATCTAAAACATACACCCATTGAACGCATGATCAATGAAGGGAAAATAACATGCCTGCACTAAATAGTATCAGATACACATTATCGAAATTTTGGTATTACGCAAAACACATTAAGATGGAGATTCAAATCGTATCAGATACAATTTTAAAATGGATTCAGAAAAGGTACCACGACTGCACTAAATAGTTCGGATTTTAATAGTTAAATTGATACTAGGCCTGCAAACACAAAGTTCTCATGCCCTTCTTCAGAGGAAGAATGATTGCTTTCGAGAGTCAATAGTTAATGAGCTCAGTGCTGGTCAATACTATGTACCAGCCACCCTGCGTGGGTAATCGTGCATCTTATTCAGTCCAAGCAACAACACCCATATTTGAAGGATTATTTGCATTTTTTTTACCCTGAAGTTTGCAACATTTTTTTAAGAAACTTTCATACACCAAAATTTTAGTGTCGCTTCACTTTAATACCTTTCGATTCACTCTTACTTTTTTTTTAAATGTATTCATGTACTTAAACACGCGACTCGTTTACGACAACCATAACCTCAGGAAGAAAAATAAATTCTCTACGCCACATTTCTTTCTTCTCATTTTATTTAGTCCAAACCAATTCTTATCAAAGCCCAAGTAGAATGAGGTGAAGAAATTGAGAGATGGGATACATTTCTCCAAAATGTATCACGTGTTAAGCACGTGATACATTTTAAGCCTAGCAACAAGTGAAGCAATACTGAGTATATTAAAGTTAATGACAGTGAAACTTTCTTTCAGCTGGTATCAAAGTGTCAAGGGGGAAAAAAGAGAAGTCAAAGCTAAAAAGCGCTGTGTCAATAGTCTCATCAGCAGTTTATACAGAAAACAATACAATAGGATGCATAAATACTCAAGGTTTAAGGTACTCCTGCTATCACTGCTATCAGAATCCTGCTATCACTGCCAGGAAAATAACATGCCTAAATGTTTAAAAGTTTAGGTTGGTAAGTTGTGCCAATAATTTTTGAATGACAAGATACAGTATACTAATGCTTTATATATAACAAAATAGAACACTTACGCAATACTCCTTAGTGCTATTGTCCGGGTATGTATACTCTCCGGTGATCTTATCTACTGATGACGAGTGGGTACCCAAATATAGTTTCAACATTGTAGGTGTGTCACCATCCTCAATGATTTGACATTTCTACAATTCATCTGAATTTTAATTAGCTGTAAGAATCAAATTTACCAATTGTTCCATAGCCCAGCACATATTCCTCGAGCCACTTGTATCGGTTGCTCTACCATGCAAATTTGACGCTCGATTCTGTGCATTACGTCGTGCCTCCTCCTGCATGTTATTATAATATTTAGATTTATAATCAAACAAAGGCAAAATTAATTACCAACTAAACAATTGATTTACTTTAAACTATACACCTTCTTGTCCTCTGCATCATAATATGCACACAAATTAGTCCACGAGTCTCTATCAATCCAAGAAAACGCCGGAGTAAGCCAGAGAGCCTCCCTCTCTGCTTCGGGAGTATTTTTCCACACCTCAAAACACTCATGTTTTACCTGACACCTATTATAGCGAACCATCTCCTGTAGCTGAGACTTCATTCCTCGATAAATAATATGATGGGAGAGAGGTTGATTAGGATCCATAGGGAGAAACTCATAATCCTTCTGCAAATTCAATAAACGAATCACATGGTTAAAATATTAAGTACCAAATGATAACAAATTAATCAGATAAATCAAAATACAAATATAATTATACCTGGCATCTTATAAAGAACTCGTCAAACGACCTATTATGTTCATCACCCCATTCTAAATGAAGAGGATATTTGCAGTACACACGACTCTCCGTCCCCACATACTTTCCCCATTTCTCAGCATAATCACCAATGGGGCGACCCCTATTATTGAGGAACAGAGGCCATGCCTTCTCACCTTTTTCAGCATCGGGCTTAAGCTTATGGGAAGTATTGGGGCCTCGAGTGGGAACAGAGGATCGCGATTGCACTGTATGTGATGAGACAAATAAGATATTAGATAATATAAAGAATAATAAATAATATAAATTCAAAGTGGATATATATACAAATTGCTACCTCCATCGCCTTGTTGCTCCGCATGTTTCCGAGAACGACTAGGACGAAGATTAAAAGAGTGTTTTGGAACACATGCCGGTGCAGATGTAGATGCAGCTAAACAATAAAAATGATTCATGTAAGTACAAATATCCAGTTCAGAATGCACATTAATCACCAAAAGAACAGCTTGCACATGGAGGACAATCTGAACTAATTCACTGTTATTTGTACTTTATTAAAAGAACTCTTAATTAAAATTTAACATGTAGATAAATCTATTTGAGCAACAATTCCTTTACTTCTAATCTGAAATTTTTTGAAGCTGCCGAAAATGCTGAACTGCTGGTACATTTACGGATTGAAGTGGGTAACTTCTGAAACCTGAAGGGGCTATACATTTATAGCTAGAAGGCTCTGCCTGCAAGTCTCAAACTAGCTGGAAACTAAGTCTTTGTTAATTGGTTAAACAAATTAATCCCAAAGATAATGCAACTTGCTGCATTCCTCAACACGGAAAAATTGCATAAAGAATGACTTACGACTTCTGAAGGTCTTTACCATTATTAGATGAAAGTTCCTAGAACCCTACCGTTTTTCTTTCTTTAATTTCTTTTTAATTTTATTTTATTTGCGTTTTTGAAAAAACGACTAGTACTCCTGAACTACTAATAATAATATATAATAACAACCCTCAGGTTCTGTGGTTTTTTCTTTAATGGATCACAATAAGAACTGAGATTTAATTGCCATACAATTTCACAAGTATCCTCTAATATATACGTCACGTTATAGGAATTTTGTAAAGTAGCTAGGGAGAAAATTGTTTTGGTATCCATCATGTTACACAAAATTTCAAGCAATGCCTACTTACCATACACACCGGTCACAGCTCGTAGACCGAATGTTAAACAAATGATTCGAACGTACAATACAAAAGCGAAAGATATAAAGAAAGATAGAAGCATCTGAATTACATCCAAGATTGAGTGTAGAAGAGTACTGACCTGATGATTGTCCAGAAGGTATGGAATGCGAAAGGGGGGTCGTCTGTAAATCATTTAGGTTTGTAGGCGTTTGTCGATTTGCATCTACATCTGTGTAAGAGATGAACTGCAAGTAAAATATCTTTCCTCAAAGGACATAATCGATCAGGGAAATGTTTCCAAGGTAGCTTCTTATTTCATCATTTATTAAAGGGAAAAAAATCGATTAAGACTTTCCTCGTCAATAAAATTAACATGGATGACTAGACTAGCAAAAGACTAAAAACGGACAGTATGAGTTGAGAACTAGCGATAAATCAACATGTAACTGGGGGCTGGTTACAGATGTTATTTCCCCCCATGCATGAGATGCGAATCCAATCGAACACGAAATAAATTAAAACGGGTCACATAGTTCAATTAATTAGAATTAGTGTCCCAGATGTAGCTGACCATACAACATAAAATAGTTTGCCTCCATGGCTAAATCCAAACCTGTAAGTAGAAACCAACTACAACGCATACAAATTTGACATAAAGGTGCTAGGTTGCCAAATTTGCAAAGGAGTAGATATAGGCTCTGGTTGGTAGTAGTTCGGTAGAAACCATGGGAATTAATGTAGAACTCCAGGCACTTGAGCCAACACACAAGTCGCAGGAAAGAACAACACGCAGCAACACAACAGAACACAAAATAAAAAGAAATATGTAAGGGATAATGAAAATACAAAATAAAATGAAATATGTAAGGGATAATGATTTGATGTCATATTAAAACAGAATCAAAATAAAAGTAAATAGTTACCTCTGACTGGAGTAAACTCTCCAATGATAGGTACAGATGTAGCAACATGAGTAGATTCAAGATCTCTCCTACGCTCTCTCACTTGACGATGTAGGTCCCCGCGCTGTATAATTCTACGTGATCTGCTTCGTGATGGGTTTCCAGACAACTTCGTCAAGCCCTAGAAAAATTTTACAATTCATATAAGATATAAGCGAATAGACATATTTATAAATTTGAAGATATAAATTTTAAACAACATAAATTTTTATAATGGTTACCTTTTTTGCTTTACAGAAGTGTTAGGTTCTACAGAACAAGGAAATGGATAGAACTATGAGCTGACAAGCATAGAATCACACAATGAATCCAAACTAATTAATACTTAAACTCTACTGTTACAATTTGAAACTATTATAACACAGCCAAAGAGAATAAGGGGTAAAATTAAAGCAATTCATAACTCTTTTGACAATCACACATCCAAAGCACATCGTATAGTAATTCATTCCTCAATTCAAAATAAATTTTTATAATGGTTACCTTTTTCGCTTTACAGAAATGTTAGGTTCTACAGATTCCCTGTAAGTTGTAGGAATATCTACAAGTATTGCACTATTCAAATCAATCCTAACCCACGAAACTTTATCAAACTCAGGAGATTTATCTTGACATACAACTCCTCCCTACTCAAATTCTTCGTTATTATTAATCTCTACAATCTCTGAATCTACGAATTGTGGGACGTCGTAAGTATCCCTGGGCCTCCATCGACATACAACACTCCACCCCGAATGCCTCAAGCACTTCGTGTAGTATACTTGAAATGCTTGTTCTGGAAATATAAATGGATCGTCCTAAAAGGAAAACCGTGTCATATTTACACTCGTAATTGTCTCTCCACTTACCAGTTCCAGTCTTCATATCATACCAAACACACTAGAAGACATAAATGCATCCTGCTCGTCCGGGATAGTTGATACCAAGTATGTTATCAAGGTATCCATAGTATGTCTCACCATTGGTGCCTAGGGTTGCAATTCCGCTATTTTGGGTGGTTCGAGGTTCTTCTATAGACTTGATTTCAAACTTGTAACCGCCAACACCGAATCCTTTATAGTATTTAACTTCAGCATCTGGAAACGTAGCCAAATATCCAAGTTCCTTATCTAATATTGGTTCTATACCCGGTAATCGGCTCTGACAAAAAGGTTAATATGAAAATTACATAAAGATGTTAGATTAAATAATAGAATGAGTCAAAAATGAGATAATAGAAAACTTACATAATGTTTAAACCAATTGCAAAAATTGTCCTGATGATGTGTTTCAACACGTGTCTCATTCCAATTACTATGCATTGCACATATTTCATCTTTGTGTAATCTAATGTCAAAATGAGTAGTTAATGTGAGAAGTTTATTATGTCATATAAACATATATAATTATACGAAATAGACATACTCTCTAATTTCTCCAAGGCATTCGAGATTGAGAAGGATAAAGTGATGAATCTTGTTGATAAACGCGGACGTCATTCTATTGTAATCCGTCTTTTTAGATGGTCCGTCATGGATCACAACAGGTCTGTTGAGTTTTGTCTCAATGTCTTCATCCAGATAATGAGAACAAAAAGTGGTTACCTCCTCTAGCAGATAACCTTCCATAATAGAACCCTCTGGTCGATTTCTATTACGAATATAATTTTTCAGAGTGAGAAGGTACCTACAAAAGCTTACACTAAATCATCGCATCCAAGCTATAAAATAAAAATATATTGATTACGATAACTGAAAAACTAAAGGTACCTTTCAATGGGGTACATCCATCGATATTGTACCGGTCCGGTAAGCCTAGCCTCGGTTGCAAGATGAACAGTCAGGTGTATAATGATATCAAAGAATGAAGGTGGAAAAATTCGCTCAAGCTTGCACAAAATTAAGGGAATTTCAACCTCTAGTTTCTTCAACTTATCATCCTCAATGTTTTTAGCTCATAATTCCTGAAAGAATCTGCAAAAATCGTTGATCACTAAACCGACTGATTTAGGGAGAGAAGTCCTAAGAGAGAGTGGAAGAAGATTCTCCTTAATAATATGGTGATCATGACTCTTCAACCCTTCGATCTTGCCTTTAACAATCTTTATCTTCTTACTAAATGATCCTGAAAACCCCGTAGGAACCTTCAACTCATGTAACACCTGGAGAAACTTTTTCTTCTCATCTGGTGACATGTGATACACAGCATTGGGGAGTACAAATTGGTCAGGATTTCCTGCCTTCGGTATAGGATGTAACTCTTTTCTAATATTCCATGCCTGGAGATCCCTTCGAGCTTTGAGGTTATCTTTTGATTTTCCATCTTTACAGAGAAGTAAGTTAAGTATGTGCTCAGATACTCCCTTCTCAATGTGCATGACGTCTAGATTGTGCCGCACTTTATTTGTCTTCCAGTATGGTAGTTCAAAGAAGATATTTTTTTTGTTCCATCCCTGTGTTGCTTCTTGCCTTCCCTTAACTTTTCCGAAAGTCACATTGTTTTTACCATTCCATTGAGCAAGTATATCCTCTCCGGATAATGGGTCTGGACGTGGACGATTCTCTTTAGTACCATCAAAGTGGATGATGTCATCTCTGTACGGATGATTTTCATCCAACATACGCCGATGACTGTAATAACAAGTCTTATTGCTAAAGGGTAGTCTTCTCGATGTTGTCTGGAGATGACAGTAAGGACATGCAGTGTAACCATGTAGAGACCAACCAGATAGCATTCCATACGCAGGAAAATCATTGATTGTCCACATTAAGGCTGCACGCATGGTGAAGTTTGTCCCTGTGTCCGCATCGTATGTCTCCACACCATCGATGAATAAAGACTTTAACTCTTCGATAAGAGGTCGAAGATAGACGTCAATATTGTTTCCCGGTGACTTTAGACCATTAATAAGAAGAGGCATCATGAAATATGATTGGTCCATAGCTAACTACGGTGAGAGGTTATAAACCATCATCACAACTGGCCATGTGCTGTGGGGATTGCCCTTAAAGCTGAAGGGGCAAAAGCCATCACTAGCCAATCCCAGCCTGATATTGCGAGGTTCCTGACTAAATGTTGAGTGTCTACTGTCAAAATCCTTCCATGCAGGCATATCTCTAGGATGACTCATTCGTCCATTTTCACTTGGACGTGCACGGTGATGCCAAGTCATCGCCACTGCTGTCTTCTTACACTTGAATAGCCTCTGCAGCCTCTGTGTAATGGGAAAGTATCGTACTATCTTGATAGGTATATCCTTCTTCTGACCATGTACTTTCTTATATCTAGCCTCTCCGTAAGTAGGACACTCCGTCTTATCTGAATTTTCTTTCCAATAAAGTATACAATCATTAGGACATGCATGTATCATCTCACACTTCAGACCCAGATTAGACATTATCTTTTGAGCTTCGTACCAGCTCTCAGGCACATGGTTCCCAAGAGGCATAGAATCTTTAAGAAACTTGAGGAGCATCATAAATGACTTGTTGCTCCATTTATTTAGACATTTAATCTGGAATAGATGGACGAACCATGACAACGTGGAGTGTTTTGCATTCTCATAAATGGGCCTCCTAGCATCATTCATGTATTTATCATAATTATCTTCATGATGTCCTCCTCTGAAAGGAGGATCTTCAGCAGGGTTAGTGTTACCAAGAGCTACCTCAACCATTTCCTCCATTTCCTCATCGAGAAACAAGTTGACTTCTTCTTGTTCTTCTTCATCTGCATTAATGAGACCTTCAATTTCTTCATGATATACCCAAGTTTTGAAATCGCTAACAAAACCATTCTTCACAATGTGAAGTTCTACTTCTTCCTCCAGTTGATGCAACCTATTCACGCATAATTTACATGGACAAATGAGTCTCCCATGCCGAACCATATCGTGTCTACGAACAAAGTCCATGACGCATAATTTACATGGACAAATGAGTCTCCCATGCCGAACCATATCGTGTCTACGAACAAAGTCCATGAACGCACTAACTCCATTAACAAAAATATAACGCATGCGTTCTGCACGACCCACATACATCCAATCCTTATCTCTGATGTAGTTACGGGACATGCTAACCTAAATAAAATGATTTATCAGTAACGACTCCTAAGAACTTAACGGAACAAAACATGAGGTACATGGAGAGAAAAACAAAGCAAAAGACTAGCCTAAAAATAATTGGAACAAAACATGAGGTACATGGAGAGAAAAACAAAGCAAAAGACTAGCCTAAAAATAATTCAAGAAATAGAAACCTGATTAAATTCCCATGGAGAGAAAAACAAAGCAAAAGACTAGCCTAAAAATAATTCAAGAAATAGAAACCTGATTAAATTCCCGCATATGCAATATAAAGAATCTCGTAGAATGTTTAACTATTAACATTTTAGTGCATATAAAGAAAGGTTTGAAGTTATAATAGATTTGATGTAATCGTTCTATAGTCTTACACCAAATGAAACAGCAAACGTAAAGGAATGTGTAAACACAACAAGGAGAAGCAAAGGCCAAAAAACAAGATAATTGCTTATGGAAAAAAGCAATTAGGAGTCTATATGCTTAGTTAGAACTCCATGTGTCTATCTGTGATTTAACTCTTTCTCCTTCTCTTTAATTTCCTTTCTCTTTTTTACTTTTCATGAATTTTGCCTCTGGATCTATTTTATTATATTTTAAGATGGGGCAAAGGGAACTATATCCACTGAATTGGCAACATCTCAGATAAAATTATAACATTCTCTTCTACATTGATTTTCTAAAATTGGATAATATAAGAAAAAGAGTAGGGAAACAACTCCTAAATTTGCAAAAGTTTTTTCTCAAAAAATATTAAACCCAATATTAAAGAACATTAACAAATTAGCAAATCGATTATTATGGTTTGAAAATCCTCCAATTTGACCTTCTTAATTATAGTCTAACAAGTTGTATATAACTGATTTTTCTTTCTTGCAATTAAACAAAAAAAACAAACATTAAAAGAGAGAAAAATGAGAAAGAGAAAACAGGAAAAATTTATCTCATCAACAGAGGGATCAAGAGGATATCCGTATCCTACTGTGAATGTCATCAGTGAATTAGAAAATGGCATGCTAAAGAACTCATCAGATGGGTAGAATCAGGTCATCAAGATATAATTCTCCCCAAAAAAATTTTTTTTTTGTGTGTAAACTCCTAACTCATCTAAATTTCACTAGCACTCAACTTAAGTAAGTAACAAAATATTGAGGTAAACAAATAAATCTAAATAAAATCAAAGATCCAATGAGCAGAAACCTGAGATCTCTTGATCACTGTTGCCTCCAAAGATCGAAGAACAGAGGGAGCGGACGTGTCCCTTTAATAACCGCTTATTCAGGCGGAAGAGGCAGAGGCGGAGGATGGCTCGTCGGCGGCGAAGGTGGAGGATGGCTCGTCGGCGGCGAAGGTGGAGGCGCGGGCGATGATGAGGGATGAGAAAGAGAACGCGGGTATTTATTTTATTTACAGAAAAAAAAACGCCCAAACGGTTTAACCCTTTTGGGGTACTATCCCAAACGGTTACAACCGTTTGGGCTATGCGTTTGGGATCTTATTCTTGCCCAAACGGTTGTAACTGTTTGGGTTAAGTTATCCCAAACGGGTTAACCCGTTTGGGCTGTTTTTATTTGCCCAAACGGTTACGAGAACCATTTGGGAAGGCCAGTTTGGTAATAGTGACCCCTTGCTAAGCTAAACACTGTTAGGAATATATTTGCAGTTGCTTTTGTGCAAAATTGGGAATTGCACCAATCTGATGTCAATAATGCATTCTTGAATGGGGATCTTGATGCGGAAGTCCACATGAAAATTCCTCAAGGTTTATCTAGAAATAACGAGACTCGGGCTTGCCAGCTACGAATATCATTATACGGGCTCAAGCAAGCATCATACAATTTGTATAAAAAAGTTCACGGCATCATTCTTGGCCGTCTCTACTATTAGTCAAAGACAAATTATAATTTCTTTACTTCACGTCAAAGTTGCTCTTGTAGTGTTATTCTTATCTTTGTCGATGATGTTATTATTGTTGGCAATGATGGATCCAGGATATCTACCTTAAAGCTTTACTTAGACTCCCAGTTCCGAATCAAGGATCTTGGTTTCACCTAAAGTATTTCCTACGAATTTAAATAGCATGTTATTCTATTGGGGTTGTGCTTAGCCAGATGAAGGGTGCAATTGATATTTTGTCTGAGAGTGACTTACTTGGGTCACAGCCAGCATCCTTTCCTAGCGAACAACAACATAACCTGGCGCATGATTCTAGGATCAATCATTCCTGGCCCAGCTCAGTATCATCACCTCATTGGGCGACTTCTGTATCACACAATTATCAGGCTTGATATATGTTATTCTTTTCACATCCTTGGTCATTTCTTGCAGAAAATCTTAAGGAAGGCCAT
Source organism: Asparagus officinalis (assembly GCF_001876935.1). Taxonomy (NCBI): domain Eukaryota; kingdom Viridiplantae; phylum Streptophyta; class Magnoliopsida; order Asparagales; family Asparagaceae; genus Asparagus; species Asparagus officinalis. Next base: position 46,683,919 of record NC_033795.1, read on the forward strand.
CTTGATGCTGCACTATGTGTTTTGCGCTATATCAAGTCCTCCCCATGGCATGGCATTTTACTTTCCACTAGTAGTGTACTTACACTTAATGCTT
>NC_033795.1:46684022-46699782 GCF_001876935.1 Asparagus officinalis
AAACTTGTTTATTTTCTTGGTAAAATCACTTATATCATGGAGTCTAAGGAACAGTCTGTAGTTCCATGCTCCTCTGCAGAATCAAAATACCAAGCTATTACACAATCGCTCCTTCTGAAATGATATGGTTGCTTTGCTTACTCTTTGATTTATGGGTCTCTACTTCTCGCTTATCTATTTTATATTGGACAATAGGGTAACTCTGCATATTTATGCAAGTCCAGTATTTCATAAATGCACCAAGCATATTAAAGAAGATTGTCATTTTCTTCGTGAAAACCTCAAGTCTAAGGACTTAGTTACTGATCACTTATTTTTTCTACTGGCCAGCAAGCAGATATCTTCACTAAGGCTTTAGGTCCTGATTGTTTTCTCCATATACTCACTAAGTTGGGCATTATAGACCTTCATGCTCTAACTTGAGGGGAAGTATTGAAGATATTTTGTGTACCTTTATTATTCTCTGTATGTTTTATTTAGGGAAAATAGCTAAATTGATATATTTTGTAGACACTTGGTGACAGAATGATATATATATTTTTTTAATTTTTAACAAATTGGTATATTATATAGAATCCGACGGCATATACCCCTTAAGTTTGGCTGGATCCATTTTTCCAGTCAGTTTTCTCACGTGACAGGCTCACGTGATGCCCAGCTGGCAGGATTTATTACACAAAGAACTACAAAAGTAAAATGAGACTATCAACTAATAAAAGAAAAGACTAGGCTTCGGTTTCTTCTACTCTGTCTGCGAAGCACTCCTGCTGAGAATACCCGGGCCTTAGCGTGTCTCCAAGCTGGACCTGTCCATCCTCTAAGTCTGACGTACACCAGAGAAAAACAGGTGTACGTCAGCGTGCATGACACACGACAATAAAACCGTCCTCATAGGCCTAAGGGAACGGTTACTCATCCGATACCTTTGCCGCCGTAGTGCTTGGTCTAAGGGCATGGTTCATGATCCAAGTAGCGCGGTTCTTGAACTATTTCCGTTTATAACATTTGGGGACGGTTTACCTGTGAGGACGGTTTATATTTTTGCAGATGGTGACGGTTATTTAGTAATGGGAACATTTTTAATTTTAAGCTATTGAGACGCTTACACACCAAGTGGACAGTTTCGAGCTTGACCTAGGAGGACGGTTATATTGTCTATAGGAACGATTTTGTTTGTGATCTACGGAGATGGTTTTTATACCAAAGAAGAGGTTAGCTATGGGGACGGTTTTTAGCAATATGAACGATTTTCAGATGTAAAGATATAGGAACGAGTATATATAGCAAAGGGGGCGGTTTTCAATTTTGGCCGTGCAAAAACAAATCATCCAGATATATCACATATTTTTTTGACCTGCATCTTCAAAATTAAAAAAACAAAACAAAATAAAAACTCCATGATTTATACCTGCTCATGTCACAAACAAAGAAATGAAACTCTAAATTTTGCAAGCAAATTAACAACCAAACATAAGGAACAATTCATTGGTTCATTAAAATGACTTTAGTACAAGTTTTTTCTTTTGTCCAAAGTACATGACTAAAATTCTTTTTTCATTAAAACAAAAAATGTCTTTTGTTTAAAGGTCTTCATTGCTATACATAATTTATAAATTGTCTCGATAGAGCTAATCTCGTTGTAAGTGAAAAGCACCCATGGATTCACCTGTTTCAGCCACCATCAATTTTCCTGCATGAATTTAGATAAAAAGGTAAAAATGAGATTATATTCATTGTAAGATTCAATCACTTGAATATATGCTTTAAAATTTTAAATGACCAACTACATATGCTTTCTTGCTGTAATCATACATCAAAACCCTATTTAACTTTATGACTTCAAAGTCTTCTCCAATTAGCTCTTCGCCGATGGACTTGGATACTCTACATTATAGATAGGTAGTGGAGAATCCACTCTTTGAAAAGCACCCATGGATTCACCTGTTTTAAAAGGGATGCTTTCAGTAGACACTATTAGTTTCAACAAAGTTTTAAACATGGTGTAACAGCTAAGCTTTTAGCAGTTCATCTAATTTTTAACGTTTTAGACTTTTTTTATTATGGTAAAATATAACTAAAACTAAGATTTGTAATTTTTTTAGTACACAATGTTGTTACCATGTAGTGGTAATATATGCAATGTACAACAGACACCCGTAGGCACCCAGTTTAGTTCTTTGACAAAATGAAAACTAAGTGATGAAACCACTTTGTGATGCTTGCAGCAAAGAAAAAGCTCCTTTTTTCAGTAGGTGTGATGAACTCCTAGGTGAACATAGATATAGATTTGAGAAACTTAAAATGAAAAATTATAATAGGAGATACAAGCAAAAGGCACGTTTCAAATGCTATTTTTTTCATGCAATAAGCAAAATAATTCCAAAAGTCTAGAGTTGTCTTATCATATTATTCGATCATGGAAAAAACACGTGACTCAGTTATTAATACTATATTAAATGAAACCAAATGATATACCAATTTTTTGCTAACAGAAAGAAACGATGCAGTTAATAAATAATATTAAACGAAACCAATTGATATACCAACTTTTTGCGAATCCTGGAAAAACTTATTGACCCTGTAGTTTGTGTATATTCTTGATCATCATGATTTGCTTTATTGGTCTCATTTATTGTCTACACAATTATAATTTAGGAACAAAATTTATTGTAATTCCTAAAAACAATCAAAGTCACTATCCACAGACACATTTAATTTAGCAAATGTAATAGTTTATAGCAGAGTACTAATTAGATATCAAATTACCTACTGGAAAGTCAGACCCATATTGGTTAGCGCAGTCATTTAGAAAAACTTGTTAGGCTAGACAATTGCTGCATCATTAGACAATTTGCTTCCAAATTTCATGTGAAATTCATTTTACAGCTAGAAAAACTTTTAAAAAAACATTTATAAAATGAATAGTTGAGAATAGTGGTGGGATTTTTGTGAAGAACCATCTATGTACAAGACAATATTCAAAAAGTGACTTATGATAATAGGTAATTATAGAAATTCCACAGTAGAGAGATTAAGAGAAAAACAGGAGTAAATAATAGGTTACATAGCCAAGATACAGATGTTTCCTTCCGATGATGCAGGAAATGTTTCCTTCAGAATTAGTACATGTATGGAAAAAACTATCATGAGTTCAACCGAGATAAATTAAAGTGGCAGATAAAATAAAAGTCGGCATCATCAAAATGGAATAATGGTACATTCTGCAATTGTGAGGCGAGAAGCAAGGAAAAGGCAAGACCTATGACGTTTGGGAGCATCTTGTAAGGCGAGAAGCAAGGAAAATGTGAGACCTATGACGTTGGCGACGAGGAGTCATTTCACATAAGTTTCAGAGGCTTGCACACGTGATAAGGGAAGATCATCTGTATCCAAATCCATCCCCATAGTGTTTAATGATTATAAAAGTGTTTAATCAATATTTTCATACTTAAGGCTTAACCTAATATGTTAAATATGAGATTATTAATGATAAATCTTAACCCAATGCTAGATCATTAGCTTTTCCTAATTGTTTTTTATTGTAACATGATCATGATCATTAGGGGTGATTAAATTTTCATTTTTTTAAACTTGATAATTATGTTTAACTCGCGTGTTAACCCTAATTTGTTGTTTAATTGAATTATAAAGAGGTTTAGTTTTTGTTTTTATCATAGATTGCAGAAAACTGCTACACGTGTATAACATTTAACTAGAAATTTAAGATATTATATAAACTCCAAACTAAACAAAACTAGTGTTAAATGAAACCTATATGAATCTAATTTCCAAAGTGTAAAACCATTCTAAGAAAGAGTTTTTATAGCGAAAGATATACTCAATTTACTAATGACATATTCTGTAAAAAACTACTGCACATGTATAACATTTAACTAGAAATGTGAGATATTATATAAACTCCAGACTAAACCAAACCAGTGCCAAATGATATCTATGTGGATATAGTTTCGAAAACGGAAAATTTTTCTTAAAAAGAGTTTGTCTAGAGAAATATATGCACAATTTACTAATGATATGTTCTGTAAAAAACTACAGATATGGTAATTTAAAATAATTGATAAATTACGTGAAGGTCTTCTCTTGGGGCAAAAACGAACACTGATTTATCTTCTCTTGGGGCAAAGACGAACCCGAATTTGTCTTTCCTTGGGGCAAAGACGAACCCTGATTTGTCTTCTTTTGGGGCAAAGACGAACCCGAATTTGTCTTCTCTTGGGGTAAAGACGAACCCTTATTTATCTTCTCTTGGGGCAAAGACGAACCCGAATTTGTCTTCTCTTGGGGCAAAGACGAACCCTGATTTATCTTCTCTTGGGGCAAAGACGAACCCGAAATAGCAGCACATCGCATGGTAGACTACTATTTGAATAAAGGCACATCGCTTGGTAGGCCATTATCAAACAACAACACCTTTTGCGAAAAAGATGGTGCTGGGGGAACTAAATTGTTCAGGGACGTGTGAGTGTGACGATTGCTTGTTATAGGAGCCATCGCATGGTAGGCTACTACCCATCGATTGTTCTAAGGATATTAGAATGCTTGGAATGGATCAAATGGATTAGGTCATTCAGGGACGTATGAGTGTAATGATTGCTTGTTATAGGAACCATCGCATGGTAGGCTACTACCCATCGATTGTTCTAAGGTTATTAGAACGCTCGGAATGGATTAGGTCGTTCAGGGACGTATTAGTGTGACGACTGATCAGACAACGCCATTTGCAGGAATGACGATATCTGCTATCAGAGGTGATCATTAACCTGATAGGAATTGCCGTGATTTGAGCGACTTTTTGGACCTACCGCTCCATTGAGGAGAGTTGGTAAGTAGATCCTGGTCAGAGGTGTGATGTTAACATGACAGAGATTGTCGTGATCGGAACGACTTTAAGAATTTACCATCCTATTGAAGAGGATTGGTAAGTTAATTTTGTCAGAGGTGTAGTGTTAACATGATAGAGATTATCACGATCGGAACGACTTTGAGGACCTACCATCCTATTGAAGAGGATTGGTAAGTTGATTTTATCAGAGGTGTAGTGTTAACATGACAGTGGGAGTTTGTTACGATTTGGGAACTCCGTGGACTTACCATCCTAGTGAAGAGGACTGGTAAGTTGATTTGTCAGAGGTGACTGTTAACATGACAGTAGGAGTGGTCCCATCGTCCTATTAGAGAGGATCGATGGGGAAAATTTAGAGGAGACTATCAGAGGTAATGGTTAACTTGATAATCTTACCAGATCCATCGTCCAGTTGAACGAAACTGATGGAGAAATGGCTATCAGAGGTGGCAGTTAACTTGATAGTTCTGAGGACCTGCCCTCTTATTAGAAAGGATCGGCGAGGGAAATTGGCTTTGGTCCTAACTATAGGAAGGTTTGACCAAGTAGAAGATTTGGGATGCACCGGACTGTGAGAAGGTTTGATCATCCAGAAATTGGACTTCTCATCCTTGGAAGGCATCGTGAGGGGAAGTGGTTTCCACTACCAAAGTAAAATTGCTTTGGTCATCATCTCCTTCAAATTCACATGGCTTTTCAGCATCCATACGCTTGAGCATGCTCTCGACTTGTTCTCCTTGGCGGATTAAGTCTTTCCATGAGCGAGCTACGACTGCGTCCATATTAGATAGGGTGTCGATGGAGAGATTGTTCTGGCACATCTCAATAAGAGTGGCCTCAGAAACTTGATCACGTGTATGCAGTGATCGATTCCTGAACCTCTTGACAAAGTCGCTTACAGACTCTGTCTTCCCCTACTTTGTAATTAGCAGGATGGCCACATATATTTCTTCGTCATCGTCGAAGAATCTGGCCATGAAGAGCTGTTCCATGTCCTTCCAGCAGGTGATGGATTCAGGCTCCAATTTGTGGAACCATTCAAAAGCGACCCCCTTGAGGGTGCTAATGAACAGTCGAGTCATAATGGGATCATTCCCCACTATGTGTCCAGTTTGTGCCTGAAAGTAGTAGATGTGCTGGGTAGGAGAACCATTGCCATCGAACTGCAGGAGGTCCAGTGGCTGAAACTTCGTCGGGTAGGAGACTGTATCTCATTCGATTGGATATGGTCTGACAACCCCCAACTTGTTCATATGCTTTTGGAGCTTCAAGGCGTCAAGTTGGCTTTGGAACTCATCTAGCCTTTTGTCCCTCGGATTATGATCCGAAGATGACGCTCCTCTAGATGACTCGGATGAGGAGTAAGAAGGAGTAGGCACCCGCTCTTTGTGCTTTGTGGATTTGCGCGAAGCCCGTGAAGTCATCTCTTTCATCTTCTTCTTCTCGGTCAAAAGCTGTCCCAACATCTCCTTCAGGGAATCGATGGTTGCTTGTTGCTCGTCGAGTCTTCTGGATATCTTCATATGAAAGGAATTATGATGAGTTTTGACCCCATTACTTTAAGAAAGAGTTTAGTATATTATATACACACATTCTAGATATCGTTGATGTGCTCAGTTCAGTACTACGGAGGTAGTGCATCGATATTCCATTTGTACAAGCCATTAAGTTGGGTTTAGGATGTTTTATCTAGAAGTCTGTCCCACATTAGGGTGCGATGAGGTTTGTGAGCCATATTCCTAGGATGCCTACTTGGTAGTCCATCACGCACTCGTGTTACGTACAAAGATACGATGAGACTAATGAGCCGTGTACACTATTAGGATACCGACCGGATAGTCTGTCCCGCATGATGATGTAATAAATCAAAATCTTGTACGGAGTTGTCTTAAGATAGTTAAATGATAGCCCGAGTCGTTGGCGGATGCCAGTTATGTTTTTAACTCACTACTGTTGGACCCTAGAGGGGAGGTGATTAGGGTCAAGAGGCTCTAATTATGCAATAAAAATTAAGACAAGCAAACCACAATATTCTAATACAATCAAAGTAAGTGAGATAGGGTTAGGAATCGTTATTCTTTGACGCGCGATGTGTTAACGAGGTTCGAGGAGAAATCCACTACACACCCGGTTTGGAAGCCGGAACTTCGTCTACACAGCGATCCCCTCGCGATCTCACACTACACAGTTTGATCTTAACAGATCACACTCCCTCACAGTTGATCTACACAAGAACACACTCACAAAGCAATAGAAATGGTGCAAGACTCTCTCTTTACAAGTCCCTATGGCAAAGAGAAAGAATACTGAAGCTGGGAAGTGAACACACACAAAAACAGAGAGAAAACACATAGAACAGATTTTGAAAATTTTTCTCAGGAAGACAGCGTCTCTCTGGTTTTTTTTTATAGAAATTAGGACAGCCAAGAAGATGAAGGAGTGTGGGTTTAAATAGGAGAGATTAATCATTTTAAAATCACAACCCAATCTTCCCAATTAAGAAATAAATCTCCTATTCAGACTATGCCACAGACTGTGCCAAACACAGTTAAGTGATAGCACAGTAAACAAGGCAAACGACCGTTTTAAAAAAGTCTCGGTTGATCGAATAGATTTTCGGTCGACCGACAGAATGTTCGGTCGACCGAACGAATGAAATCAGTCGACCGACGAGAAATCCGGTCGACCGCGAGCAGGTCTGAAAACAAAGAAGAAAAGTAGAAACTTCATCGGTCGACCGCACCGGTCGACCGATAGAAAAATCGGGCTCCACCGGTGCGGTCGACCGACAAACTCTCTGTTGCCCAGAGACGAAAGATCATAAGTGCGGTCGACCAGTGCGGTCGACCGCATTTTGACATTTTCTAGAAACAGTATTTTTGACTCAACAGAAATATTTGGAAAATATTTATTTGACCTCTAAAAATTATGAAACTTTGTAAAATGTTTTTAATACTAAAAACAAACTGTTTGAAAAAAGAATTTTGTAGATAGGTCCTCATACTTGTGAAAAATAGTATTTTGTGAAAAACGCTTAAAAGCATAAGTATGAAAACGTGTGTGTGAGTCCCAATAGCTTCAAGTGAAATCAATAACTCTTTGCCTACATTCTAATACTAGAGAGAGAATAAAAAACTAGCTAATATCCTCACATAGAATACAATTCTTGAGTCTTGATATAGCTTGAGTTTGGATGAAGCTTTTATATGAATTTGTTGTTCTTGAAATAACATTGCTTCATCATTATGCCTCCTCCTCCTTTGGTTATCATCGTTGTAGTGTATATTCCATCCAATCCTCCATGAATGGCACTAACAAGCTTGATAAAAGAATTTACTACATTTACACTCAATAAGCCATTAGTACCGTTAATGGTGGTTGTAAAACATCATCAAAACATAAGGGCTAACAACTACAAATATATGACCCAGAGTACTTTACATTTGAAAGTACACGGGATTTGTGCCGGTATTCATTCTATCTTCCTAGTGACAGTGGAAGATATTATGAATAAAATATATTGATATCTTCCTAGTGACACGGGATTTGATGCAAATATATTTTCTTAGTTGAGATTAGTAATTAGCGATTCACAATTTGAGACATATGGTATATACACGAGGGTTTTTTTATTTAGAATATTTCGCTCGACGTACAAGTCTCATATTGTGGATTTCTAATTGTTGATTTCATTTAGATTGTTTATCTTTAGTTCGGTATTAATGTTTAGATGTTTACAATTCGAGACATATGGTATATACATGAGGGTTTTCATGTTTGGATTATTTTGCTCAACGTACTACGTCTTGTATTGTAGGTGTCTAAATATTAATTCCATTAGATATGGGGGAAAATAATCTAGGTAGACTATGCTTAGTAGATAGAGCCTCCACTCCATCTACCAGCCCTTCCCCGGGGGCGGATGGAAGTGATCTTGCTATAGCGCTCTGACACTCTTATTGTTGCTCTTTTTCTTCTAATATTCTTTCAGGTAATTCGGAATACCAAAGAGTCATAAGATTACGGAGTTCTTGCATAGTCGCCGTCACATGAGATTTATTAGAGGCTCCACCATAGTTTTATATTTTTGTTTAGACCTTAGAGTTTATTTCATAGTGTAAAGGTAGTGGGCCTTAGTATGATTTTTAGTTATTTATTGTCGAGACATATTTATTCATTTTGGATATCAGATGTATTCCAGGTTGTTCATTGAGACATGATTTATTTATGAGACACTTCTTTCTATATCATGTCTATTGTAGTTATTTCCTTTCTTTTGCTTATTTTGTGCCTGCACTTTATTTTGATTGTACTAGAGGGTATTGTTGTGATTGATAAAACATGTTGTTGCACAGTGTGGGTACATGGTAGGTTTGACATCTCTGGGTTCATTTTGAACTACAGTCATGTATGAAAATATTGCGTCATAGTTGGTATCAGAGCTCTAGTTCCAGCATCCTTAGCATCATCATGTGTCGAGTCGTGGATCTACGATAGAGTTTCTTAGGATTCATGTATAGAGTCTGATAGGAATTCCTAGAAAGAGTGAGGACGTTATACACATATATTCGAAAATTACAAAATTCTTTTTATGACCATCTTACTTTGATTGAAAAGTATTTGCGTGAATACTTATTGTGATATGTTATATATATATATATATATATATATATATATATATATATATATATATATATATATATATATATATATATATATATATATATATATATATATATATATATATATATATATATATAATTGTAGGCATATAAAATTGCTTATAGGTCCCTTAACACGGCTCAACACGAACTAATGAACCATCGGCGACGTATCTAAGCACGAACGTCAGTCCACAACACCGAACGCCAAGTGACACGCAATGAAGCGGATTAACAAGGCTACGAAGCTGACGAAACCGGCACGTGAAGCGACGAATGAATCCACTCGTGTGCGGAATCAAACCAACGATCCATGGAGTCCACGAGTCACTCAACCGTATAACGGACTCGAACTCAGACACCAAAGCCGATTTACTGCCTAATCAGGATCCAGACTTCCAAATCAGGATTCAGAATAAATCGGGGTTCAGAGCAACGCCACAGGCGAACTCGGATGAATCGCGATCGAGTCATGATCAGTTTTGGAACAAACTCAGATCGGACTTATTGCCAAATCAGGAATCAAGTCAACGAATCGATTTCAGAGCCAATCAACCGCATAACCGAATCACGGACGAAGCAGATACAAAGACCGAAACAACCGAACGACGGACGCAAAACCCGGAGTGCTCGCCAAAGCCGAGCCACCCTGGGGTGGCTCGGCTAAGGTCGAGCACCCTAGGGTGGCCTCGACAAGCGAGCGCACCTAGGGTGGCTCGACAAGGCCGAGCCCACCTCAAGGGTGCTCGTGGTGGCGCGAGCCACCTCAGACGCTCAGGTGGCTCGGCCAAGCCGAGCCACCTCAGGGTGGCTCGGCATGAGCCGAGCCACCCTGAGGGTGGCCGCCCAGATCTGTGCCAAATGCACAGATCTGGTTTCCTATAAATAGGCGGGGTCATTCATCATTTTAAAGGACTTTTTGGGAGAACTTTTGGAGAGCCGAAACTCTGCCGGATTGAGACCTTATCTTGGAGTTTTTGGAGGCTTGAAGACTTGGACGTTCGGATCTGATTCTCGGCGAGCACCTGCATCACAAAAGGCAGGAGTTCGAGGGGATCGAGATCTCACATCTACGTTGTTACACTCCCGATCAAAGCTTGGTCTTTGATCCCGAGATTCGAGCGATTGTTTTCTTGGTGAAATAATCCCTCCGGCTATTATTTCCTTAGTGAAATAATACCCGTTATACTGCGTAGATCTGTTCGGATCTAGATCGCGCGGTGGTCCACGGCAAACAACCCCGGCGCAGGCAAACAACCCACAAAGCGAGTGACCGAATAACAGGAGCTCGCGATTTGTTCGACAAAAGAGAAAAAGTTGAATTTTTTTTAATTTTCTTTATTTTTGATTTTCATTTAACCGGGTCTAAAAAAGACCGGATCTTCTGTAACCGAAAAACTGTTATTCAAGATAGCAATGGAATCAATGAAGAAAACAACGATTTTTCCCGCGAACAATCTGGCGACCACAGTGGGAGCCACCGATCTCGCTGCCGAGATCGGAGCGTCGCAGCCGCGGATCTCGATCCCGGTCGTGGAGGAGGTCGAGTATGAGTTCGACCAGCAGAAGTACGAGGAGTACGTGTCCTCGTCTGGATCAACCTCCCCCCATAAGTCCAAGAAATTCCAGAAGTTCTCCTCCAGGAGAAAAGTCCGTTGGTGCGAGGAAGTTGAAGCCACCAACGACAACCTCACCCCGATCGACGCCGAAGTTACGTCGGGTGAAGTCACCCCGGCCTCTAAGCAGGTCAAGTCCGCCGTCGAAGGCGTGGTGACTCTCTCTAAGAGAGCTCGCTAGAGGCAGCGTCAACGCCTCGCAAAGCAATTCGCCAAGGCCATGGAGTCCGTTGACGGGGTCCGCTACAATGCGGATCTGAAGAACAAACGAGGCAAACAGCCTCAACATCAAGTGAAGAATGGTTCCTCCAAGCCATCAACGATGGAGTGGGTCCGGGTCAAACGGAACCGTACGACGCTGGAGGAGCGTATCAGCAAGCGCCGCGCATTATCGGCGCAAGTACGGGCCAAAGCTGAAGAAGCCCGTAGAAGACTGCAAAAGGAGGTGACGAAGAAACCGCCACCAACCCGCCAAGTCTGGAAGCCTAAGTCTGAAGTGGCGACTCAGGCCAAAAAGCAACCATCGCAGCCTTCTAAGCAAGGTCAAACTCCGGCGAGTCAACCAAAGTCGCCGTTAATCCCAATAACTTCTCCGGGAGATCATGCAGAGTCATCCCGCAAGAAGAAATCAATTATGGAGCGCCTCGGTCCAATTCCTGACGAGAGAGGCAAAGCTCCAATTCACGAGCGTTTGGGCCCGATGAAGAAGCCCAGAACGGCTCAACATACTGGGGGTCGCCATCACCTCCAGCATGACAAAGAGCTCAAGGCAGCTGCGCGCACCAATTTGCGCATTGAAGTCCAAGAGCACGCCGAAAATTCACGCCCAAACAGGCATGTTTTGAGGCGGGTAACCTTTGAAAGCCCAAAGAAGGCAAGTCAACCTCAGATGGAAACATTATCATCTGATAGTGATAGTGTTATACCTGAGAAGTCGTGCCCGCACACGATAGGTTACTCCGACTGTCAAAATGACGAGTTGTACTATCGTGCTGGGGGTACGAATAGAACCAGGAAGAGGAGCCCTCAAAGATTAGAGACTCAATGTCCTTGCTCAAAACTCATTCGGGCGGGATTATCTGAAGACTCAGCATGGAAGCGCCAAAGCCAAGGACTAGACGTTTCCGAAGAAGAAGAACAATGGTCGAAGATGGTGAACGTTCAAGGGTCACTGCCAACATGACCAGCAAGGGGACATCGGCACGGGATGATTTCGAGTCGATTCTGAGAGCCTCCCGACCTAGAACCCGTCTGCAGTCCGGAACCATCGAACGAGCAACCTATGGTAGGGTTCGGACAAGACGCCCTTCAGAAGATGAAGAATCTGATGCTGGCTTCGCAGTTGCATCAGATAATACGGTATCCAGCTAGGGACAACCCCGCGAGGTGCTTATGATAAGTGCGGAGCAAATTGCCAAGATGATTGAAGACGCTTTGGCTAAGCAGCAAGAAACTTTCAGGTTCGAGATGCAGATGACCATGCAGAACATGAGAGAAATGCATGACCAACAAATCCAAGCATTGACGAACCAGCAAGGCGAGCCGAGTCGTCGCAACCAAGTCCATCAGGAGGACGAGGATACGAATGCTCATAATATCAATGATCCTCCCGTCAATGCAGGGGGTGGTAACGGGAATGCTATTGAAGATACAGGTGAAAGCCTAAAAATTAAAAACCTCGAGAGCAAAATCAATACATTGATTTCCGCTCAAGAGACGAAAAAGACGGGCATTCCTTGTCCATACCCAAGAGAGTGGGAATCAATCCCATATCCGGCGAAGTTCAGTCTAATTAACTTCACGCCGTTTAATGGGATGGGTTCACCCACTCAGCATTTGATTTACTTCAAATCGCACTTGGGAGTTATCTCTGGTAATGAGCCTCTGATGGTACGGTCCTTCGTTGGCACTCTTCGTGGAGCCGCCTTCGATTGGTATCGCCGCCTCAAGCCAGGAAGCATAAACAGCTGGGACGACATGGAGACTAAGTTCCTTACAAATTTCTTCGACGACGACACCGAGATCTCTATCGGATCGTTGCTCGATGAGAAGCAGAAAGACGGGGAGTTAGTCGACACCTTCGTCAAAAGGTTCCGGAACAAGACGATGAATTGCCGGGACGGAGCCAGCAAGGTGACGGATCCAAAGTACTGCGCGTACCACAGAGCGGTCCACCACCCTACGAGATCATGCTACCACCTCAAGGACAAGATCCAGGCGTTAATCGACGTAGGGGTCATAACCCCGAAACCAGCCAAGAATGTGGGGGCAAACGCAGTGTCAATCAGTTTTGGGTCGGTGCCTACAACTTGGTTCGAGCCAAAACGCGTCACCAAAGTCGGGATGAAGACGGTGAATGACGACCCGCACGGACAGCGCCAAAAGGGACTTGTGCCGCACACAGCCCCAAATGGCGAAATCCTTTGGGTTCACCCCGATCTGATTGGAGATGAACAATGGGCCGGGTCGTCATCCGGGAGGAAGTCTAAAGGGAAAGGGAAGTCTTGTTATGGAGTCTCTGCTATCCCAGGGGAAGATGACGAAAGAATCCCCACTTTCCCGCTTTCCGAAGAAGAACAAGAAGTTTTTGCGACCCGAAGCGGCAACGAATATCACTACAACTATCCACCACCTAGTGAGCAGGGGGTGAATAAACGGGGACCAGCCAAAACTCTCACGGAGATGGGAGTAATTACGAGTCCCACACTGGGTAAAGAAGCTCTACGACAGCCGGTAGATAAACATAAAGAAAAGAGGCCCGAGGAGGTTCAAAATCCGAAGCAATCTCGTTTCAGTCGTCCGATTGGAAAGGATAAACCGGAGAGTTCGAAAACTCCACGCGCCTTTGACATCATGGCTCAGCTAGCTAATATTCCAGCGCGGATAACGCTATATGAGTTGCTGCGGCTGTCTAAAGAAACTAGAGAAGCATTGCAAGAGGCCTTGGCCGATTCAGAAGCATTCCTCACTCGGATCAAACCGGCGCCTGAGGAACTAGAACTGTTAGCTCAACAGTGCAATGTGGCAGCTAAGAACATTCCCTGCATCACCTTCACCAAAGAAGACATGCAGACGAAGAATTCAAACCATGATCGGCCCTTGTATTTTGTCGGGTACATTGGCTCCAGTGAGGTCAACCGAATCCAAGTAGATCCGGGTTCCGCTGTGAGCATTATGCCGCTTCGCCTAATGCATAGCCTTGGCATTCCAGTCAGCAAATTGGCGTCTACAGGCACAGTCATTTACGGATTCAACACCAGCGGGTCAAGGCCTTTGGGGAAGATCCGAATAAAATGCCAAATGGGCGATCTGAAGACGGAGGTCACGTGTTACGTGATAGATGCTGAGACATCCTATAATTTACTATTGGGTCGGCCTTGGATCCATAGTAATGTTATAGTTCCCTCCACCTTACATCAGTGTCTGAAATATGTCGACACTGATGGAAGGGTCAGGACGGTGGTCGCAGATAAGCAACCATTCAAAGGGTATGAGAATTACTTCACTGATTCTCTCCTTTATGGTAACGAATCCGATACTGAATCATCGGCCCAAGGCACGGATAGCGGAGGAGAAGCTGAAACCGAAGCCGGATTTGGTTACAATGGTGGTTTTGTTTTAAATGACATTGTACCCTTTGTAATCAATCTTGACGATGAACAATCGTCAGATGGCGGTTGTAACTGGCAACTTGCTGATATTGAAATAAATCATGATTTAGAGTACTCCTTGTCTCTTAATGATGCGATAAAGGGATTATATGATAACCCAGATTTATGTATGCCGCTCCGATCATCCTATGTAACGAAGAGAAGTCTCCAGCATTCTTTCGGAACAACCCGAATTATTCCTGCCAAGGTAGGGGGACAAAAGGAAGTGATTTATGGTAAAGGAGAAAATCTTCCGTTGCCAGATCATTTCCTAAGAGAAGACGAGGATGAAGACAAATCTGGTCTGCATTTATCTAAGTATAGTCCGGAAGCGCGCATGCTCATGGAAAAACAAGGATACGATTTCGCACTCGGAGAGGGTTTATACTTCGATCGAGGTCCTCGTAATCCAGCCAAAGCGGTATATGTACCAAAAGGGAAACCTGAGGATTATTATAAATATGGGCGAGGCTTAGGTTATGTTTCATCAGATGACGAATGTGGTTGGCAAATTATCGATCAAATTGCTAACAAAGCTAAGGATGGGTACTTGCCAGATTCTTCAGCTGAGGATTCCGACACAAGTTTGGGAGAAATGTTCAAAACCTTAATGTCAAACATGACTACAGCTGATCCATCTACGTTGGAGGATGACGATCAAATGCCAACGTGGGAAGACCCATGGGTTCATCACCTAAACATACAGTACGGTGATAGGTTCGAACAGAGAGAACCACCAACCGAAGATGAAGTAGTCCAAATTAATATGGGCGATGAGGCCAATCCAAAGCCCATATTCATCAGTGGTAGTCTTCCTCCAGATGAGAAAGAGGAATTAATTGCCCTGATCAGAGAATACATTGATGTCTTCGCCTGAAACTATGAAGATATGCCAGGACACGACCCCAATGTGGCAATGCACCGCCTTGACATCAAGCCGGATGCCAAACCTGTCAAACAACAGCAAAG
>NC_033795.1:46700782-46759664 GCF_001876935.1 Asparagus officinalis
ACGACCCTTTTATTGATTTTGAGATATGGTTTTTGACCAAACAAAACCCATCTTTAAAGCGTCGATCCCCACCAAGGAGAATCAAGGGTCTTCCCGATTGTCTCACCAAGGAGAACAAAATGGGGACAAAAAGGACCAATTTGTAAATTTCCAAGAAAAAATGGACTAATTTGTAAATTTCTAAAAATAGCTCACCAGCATAAGAGGGAGGCGCGCCATCAGCCGACGCGGTAGAGGATTGACCTCTAGCAATACGAGACATAGAGACCTGCAAAATAAATTAAGGAATCAGATCCAGGAAAAATTTCCTCTTTTTTGTAATTCTCCCCCCTTGAAAGGTGAGCTCGAGGCGCCAAATCTTAATCCTAACCCTCGCATGCGATCCCACAAATTCATAAATTGGCCAAATCTTAATCCTAACCCTCGCATGCGATCCCACAAATTCATAAATTGAATTAAGGATGAAATATGTTAAAATTGCGGAGGATTTACCCGAGGGAAAGCTCGAAGATCCGACAAAAATCAAATCTTGAAAGAGGCTCATACCACGTGCTCAAGGGGCCTGAGAGGAATTTCTATATAAAGATTTTTGAGGGATTCTTCAGTCAAAGATCCAAAGGAAGACTAGATCTAATGCAACTATGGAGTTTTGAGGGAGAACGGATGCTCGAGGGAAGAGAAATCCAAAAAAAGGGCCGGCCCTAATGAGGAGAAAAAGACCCCTTTTTATAATGTTGAACCAAGCCAAGTTCAACCGGACCAGACCTGGTTTGAACCAAAATTCAAATTGAAGCTGAATCGAGCATCGAAACAACTTCAAATCGACAAAGGGTTCAGTCCTTTGTTTATTCTTGCCTCTCCCACATGTTCGGAAAAATCAACATGTTCGGAAATATCAGAGATTTTTTTGAGCCGAATTACTGCCTTTTTTGGCTCATTATCAAGCCGGTTCAGCTCATTATCAGGCCGGTTCAGCTCATTCGGGCACAGAAATTACTCCAATAGGGTATATGAGTATAAACTGTTCCCTATTTTTCGTTGAGAAGTTCCTGGAGAATATTTTTCTAAATATTCTTAAGGATAACTCAGCAACACTACGCCGGACAACGCGTCGCAAATAAAGACTCAACGTCAACATTCGAGAGTTAGTTCTATGTTGAACCAAAG
The DNA here is from genome assembly GCF_001876935.1 of Asparagus officinalis. Taxonomy (NCBI): domain Eukaryota; kingdom Viridiplantae; phylum Streptophyta; class Magnoliopsida; order Asparagales; family Asparagaceae; genus Asparagus; species Asparagus officinalis. The sequence continues at coordinate 46,701,950 of NC_033795.1, forward strand.
ATCATAAAATCAGGAATTGACTTCAAATTCGAAATTCCGACAACGGTCAGACAATAAATGCAGCACCGAAAACCTTACAGACATTCGACAAAGCACCGAATAGCCTGAAGGATTGAAGGAATCAAGAACAGAAGTCATTCCAAGGTCCCGTTATACCGACTAAAGGTTGGGACAATCATATCCAAAGTATTCCAGACTCTTCTATAAAAGAACGAGGCTGAAATACTTTGGAGGGGGTATCTGTAGGCGTATAAAATTGCTTATAGATCCCTTAGCACAGCTCAGCACAAACCGACGAACCAACGAGGTGACAAGGTTAACGAATCGCATGCAAACAACGGAATAGATCCACTCGCGTGCGGAATCAAGCTAATGGGTTGAAGAGTCAACGAGTCATCCATCCAAGGGCGGACTCGGACGAATCACGATCGAATCAAGATCAGTTTCAGACTCGAACTCAGAAGTGGATTTACTGCCAAATCAGGAATCGGATTTACTGCCAAATCAGATCAACGATTCAAGTCCGGATAAATCAACCACAGAACCGGATCACGGACTGAACCGAAAACGGAAAACGACGGAAAACTATGCCTAAGGGGGCTCGGCCAAGGCCGAGCCACCAATGGGTGGCTCGGCCCAAGAGCCAGCCCCTATAGGTGGTCGGCCCAGATCTGTGCGCGGGCACAGTTCAGAGAGCATATAAATAGGCCCCCTTGGTTCATTTGTAAAAGGTTGGAACTTTGAGAGCCGAAACTCTGCCGAATTGAGAATTAAGCTTGGAGTTTTGAAGACTTGAGGACTTGAACATTCAGATCTGGCTCTCGGCGAGCATCCACGTCACGAAAGGCAGGAGTTCGAGAGAGAGAGAGATCAGATCTGAGATCTACACGAGATCATACTCCGGATCAAAGCTTGGCATTTGATCCCGAGAACTAAGGGCGATTATTTCCTTGGTGAATTAATCCCCCCTGCTATTATTTCCTTCGCGAAATAATACCCATCAAATCGTGTAGATCCGATCGGATCTAGATCGCGCGGTGGTCCACGGATTAACCCCGGCGTTGGCAAAGAACTCACACAAGCGAGCGACCGCAAAATAGGAGCTCGTGATTTGTTCGACAAACAAGGATAAAAAGTTGTAATCTTTCCTTTCTTTTATTTGATTTTCATTGTAACCGGATCTTATAAAAAGATCGGATCTTTGTAACTCAAAAAGCTGTTATTTAAGATGACAATGGAATCAACAATGAAGAAAGACACGATTTTTCCCGCGAACACCAAGGAGAACAAGTCGAGAGTATGCTCAAGCGCATGGATGCTGAAGGACCATGTGAATTTCAAGGGGGTGATGACCAAGACATCTTGGTAGTGGAAACCACCTCCTCATCCAAACCCTCTTCAAAATAGAGGGGCACTACTTCAAAGATCAAGAAGCCCTCGATGGCATTTGCCGAGTTCGCCAACTCGGACCCAAACTATGGGGGCGACTGCGAAGACTTCACTAACATTAGCCAAAGATGATCGGTGACGTTTAAATACGTCAATTGAGGGAGAACCTACAGCTGACAAAAACTTTATTACCCATTCGTAGTGGAGACATTCTACTCGAATGGGCAACGTGTCGAAATGGGATTTCATCCACATCTCCCACCTGGTCAAACCTTCCTACAGTTAGGACCAGAACCAAAATCCTCTCTCGATTCATTCTAAGAACAAAAGGTCCACTTTCAAAAGTGGACGACTAAAACTTTGAACAGTTAGAGTCATCCCACATCTCCCACCTGGTCAAACCTTTCTACAGTTAGGACCAAAGCTAACTATCAAGTTAATTTCCACCTCTGATAGTCATTCTTCATCAGTCTCATTCAACTAGACGATGGATCTTTTAAAACTATCAAGTTAACTGTTACCTCTGATAGTCTTCTCCGAATTTCCCCCGTCAAACCTTCCTACAGTTAGGACCAGAACCAAAATCCTCTCTCGATTCATTCTAAGAACAAAAGGTCCACTTTCAAAAGTGGACGACTAAAACTTTGAACAGTTAGAGTCATCCCACATCTCCCACCTGGTCAAACCTTTCTACAGTTAGGACCAAAGCTAACTATCAAGTTAATTTCCACCTCTGATAGTCATTCTTCATCAGTCTCATTCAACTAGACGATGGATCTTTTAAAACTATCAAGTTAACTGTTACCTCCGATAGTCTTCTCCGAATTTCCCCCATCGAGCGTCTCCAGTAGGACGATGGGACACTCCCACTGTCATGTTAACAATTACCTCTAACAAAATCAACTTACCAATCCTCTTCACTAGGATGGTAGGTCCACAAAGTCGCTCTAATCATAGCAATTCCTATCAGTTTAATGATTACCTCTGATAGCAGACACCGTTATTCCTGCAAATGACGTTATCTGATCAGTCGTCATACTCATACGTCCCTGAATGATCTGATCCTTTCTGAGTGTTCTAATATCCTTAGAACAATGGATGGGTAGTAGCCTACCATGTGATGGCTCCTATAACAATCAATCATCACACTCATACGTCCCTGAACGATTTGATTCTCCCAGCATCGTCTTTCCTGCAAAAGGCATTGTTATTTGATAATAGCCTATTAAATGATGTGCCCTTATCCAAATAGTGGCCTACTATGCGATGTGCCACTATTTCGGGTTCGTCTTTGCTCCAAGAGAAGACAAATTCAGGTTCGTCTTTGTCCCAAGAGAAGACAAATCAGGGTTCGTCTTTGCCCTAAGAGAAGACAAATCAGGGTTCGTCTTTGCCCCCAAGAGAAGACAAATCAGGGTTCATCTTTGTCCCACGAGAAGACAAGCTTCTCCTAGACTCCAACGGATATACGAGTATAAACTATTTCTCAAACCTTCAATTGGTATATGAGGCTAAACTGTTCCTTACCTTTGACGGGAAGTTCCTGGAGAATGTTCTTAAGGATAACTTGACAACCTCTAACTGGTATACGAGGCTAAACTGTTCCTTACCTTTGACGAGAAGTTCTTAGAGAATATTCTTAAGGATAAGCCGGTAACCTCCAACTGGAGCACGAGGTAAAACTACCCCTTTACTCTGACAAGTATACGAGTATAAACTGCTACTCCTTTTCTCTAACCGGTGCACGAGGCTAAACTGATCCCTTTTCTCTAACTAGTACACGAGGTTAAACTGCTTCCTACGTTCAAACGCCTCAAATAGCTAAGGAGAAATCTTAGCATTGAGCCTAAGAGAAGCTCCTCGACAACTTACCATGCTAAGGGGAAGAGCATGGCTAGTCTAACTCAAATGGTGGTTGGTAAAGATAAATCAAGTCCGTTAGTTGAGGGTTTGCTAAAAATCCTAATTCAATCTCGTCGAGTTCGATTAGAAGGCGCCTCGCTCTATCTGAGCAATGATTACTTTGCAGGTCATCATATTCAAAGTGTTCCAGACCCCATGCGGCCTGATCCAGGTCTAAAAACTTTGGAGGGGGTTCAGTAGGCAATAAAAATTGCATTTAATCCCTAACAGAGAAGTTCAGAATAAGACTGCTAAAACCTCGTCCGAAATAGCTGAAAAGGGGAAAACGCTGATATATCTCTCAAACCGGAAGGAATTTGACAAAATAGATAGGAGCAAACTAAACCCTATGGGGTGGGTTTGGTTGGCTCCATCTCATCAAGATAATCAATTTACATATATAATTCGTCAAATTCCGACTTACGGTTTGAATGTTATGACCTGTTCTTCGTGGCATATTCTGGAGGTCACCTGCATATGTCAAGCTCGCCTGCAGAAATTTCTTGCATGATCCAGGCTCACCTGAAGGCTGAAGCTCACCTGAAAAGGGTGAAGTTCGCCTATAAGGAAGTCCGTCTATAAGGCTAGAGTTCGCCTGAACATTGGAGCATGACCGAACTAAGCGAAGCTCGCCTGCAAAGCTTCACCTACGAGGCTCCCGTGTATAGCTCGCCTGAAGGCCGAGCTTTCCCGTAGCATCCAGGGTTGCCTGCATGCCAAAGCTCACCAGTCTTGCCTGCAGACCCAAGCTCACCTGTTCGCCTGAAAGCTCGCCTGCACAGCTCGCCTAAAGGTCGAGCTCGCCTGTAGCACTCGGGCTCGCCTGCATGCCAAAGCCCGCCAGGCTCACCTACAGACCCAAGCTCGCCTGCTTCCCTAAAAGCTTACATGCTCGCCTGATAGCCCAAGCTCTCCTATAATGTAAATCTCACCTGCATGGCTGGACCAAGTCAGCCACTTAAGCTTAAAACGTGGGAGTGGGTACACCCACTCCTCATGATCTAAGGGATAGAATATGGTTCACCTCACCTCCAATAGTCACATCCTAAGATTTAAGGGATGGAGTTATGGTCCCCCTCAACCACAATCCCACAGCTTGAGGGAGTGGCCATGCTTCTCCTCCACTATAAATAGCCAATGATGGCTATCAAAAGAGATGTCTTGAACTCTTGATCAGGACCGAACCTATTTGGCTCCTTAGCAATCAGTTCTCTTAAGCTCGAAGAGAATCGGGCCTGGCTCTTTACATTGTTCTTGCACTGTAGCATTGTTCGCGGGAAAAATCGTGTCTTTCTTCATTGATTCCATTGTACACTCTTGTAATAGTTTATCGATTACAAAAATCTGGTCTTTTTATAAGATCCGGTTACAACGAGATCAAAGAAAAAGAAAAAAGATTACAACTTTCCTTATTTGTCGAACAAATCACGAGCTCCTGTTTTGCGGTCGCTCGCTTGCGTGGGTTGTTTGCCTGCGACGGGGTTTATCCGTAGACCACCGCGAGATCTAGATCTGGTCGGATCTACGCAGTACGATGGGTATTATTTCACCAAGGAAATAATAGCCTGGGGGGATTAGTTCACCAAGGAAATAATCGCCCGATTCTCAGAATCAAAGACCAAGCTTTGATCCGGAGTATGCCTGCGTAGATCTGAGATCCGATTCCTCTCGAACTCTTGCCTTATTTGGCGTAGACGATCGCCGAGCACCGGATCTGGAAGAGCAAGTCCTCGAAGTCCCAAAGCTTGGATCTTTTTTAAGTTCTGAGCCTTGAATCCAGCAGAGCTTCGCCTCTCCAAATTTTCCAACCTTTTAAAATGAACCAAGGGGAGGCCTATTTATAGGCTACCCTCACTGTGCCTTGGGCACAAGGTGGCCGGCCACCTTGGTGGCTCGGCTACCGAGCCACCTCAGGGTGGCTCCGAGCCCCTCTAGGTGCCGTTTTCCGTCGTTTTCCGTCTTTCGGTTCTGTCCGTGATTCGGTTGTGTGGTTGACTTGTTCGGACTCGATTCGTTGACCTGATTTGGCAGTAAATCCGGTTCCTGATTTGGCAGTAAGTCCGTTTCTGAATTCGAGTCCGAAACTGATCTTGATTCGATCGTGATTCGTCCGAGTCCGCTCTTAGTTGGATAACTCGTTGATTCCTCAACCCGTTAGCTAAATTCCGCATGCGAGTGGATTTATTCCGTTGTTTGCGTGCGGTTCGTTAGCCTCGTAGCCTCGTTAATCCGTTTCTTCACGTATTACTTGGCTTCGGTGTTGTGGACTAACAATCGTGTCTGCATACGTCGCCCGATGGTCGGTTCGTCGAATCGGCATCGTCGAGCTGTGCTAAGGGACCTATAAGCAATTTTATACGCCTACAATACGTTCTTCCAGTGTCGAACGATTCCGTTTGACACGGACCCATTTCCATTCTTGGTTCCTTCAGTCCCCCAGGCTGTTCGGTGCTTTGTCGAATGTCTGTAAGGGTTCCGGTGCTGCATTTATTGTTTGACCGTCTGTCGGAATTTTGAATTTGAAGTCGATTCCCGATTTTTTGACTTTTTAGCTCGAGTTTGTTGGTTCAACATAGAACTGACCATCGAATGTTGAGTCCATATATGTGACGCATTGTCCGGCGTCGTGTTGTTGAGTTATCCTTAAGAATATTTTTTGTTAAAATATTCTTTAGGAGCTTCTCAACCAAAAATAGGGAATAGTTTATACTCGTATACCTTATTGGAGTATTAAGAAGCAGTTTATACTCGTATACTTTTCGGAGTATTGATTTTTTCATTGCAACTCATTGATCGGCGTTGACCTAGGGTTACGCGTTGACCGGCGTTGACCCTAGGGTTTCGAACATCGTACGTTGACTGTTTGATCGTAACGCTTTGACTGGCATTGACCTAGGGTTACACGTTGACCGGCATTGACCCTAGGGTTTTGAATGTCGTTGGATGCTCAAGTCATGAGACCAACTAATGAAGCTGATGCGTCAGTGACTCTCGTATTTATAGGATTTTTGGTAAACTCTCAGCCATCAACGGGTTTGATAAGCCTTTACCGACTACCGTTTGAGTCGGGCTAGCATGCGGATTATCTAAATCCGTTCCGCATGTGACGTTGTGCTAAGAGAGTTCACGCTCTTAGTGCTACGATATTGAATACGTAGACTTCGTCTTTCTCACGGGAATAGACTACCCGGCGACGCGTGTTAGGCGTTGACTTTAGGATTTTTGGCTAACCCTCAACCTTCAACGGGTTTGATAAGCCTTTACTAACTACCGTTTGAATCGGGCTAGCATACGGATTGTCTAAATCCGTTCCGCATGTGACGTTGTGCTAAAAGAGTTAACCCTTTTAGTGCTACGATATTGAATACGTAGACTTCGTCTTTCACCTGTGAAAAGACTAAACAGCAACGTGTATCAGACGTTGACTTAGGATTTTTGGCAAATCCTCAGCCCTTAACGGATTTGACATGCTTTTACCGATTACTGTTTGAATCGGGCTTACATGCGGATTGTTTTAAGTCCGTTCTGCATGTGACGTTGTGATAAAGGAATGAACTCCCTTAGACTTGATGCTACGACTTCGAATACGTAGACATCGCCATTGTTACGGGAACAGGCTACCTGGCCACGCGTGTTAGACGCTGACTTATCCTTACTTAGGCTTCGGGATAGAATAACCCAGAATCGAACTCTGGTGTCTTTTTCCACGGAGAAAGACTAAACCGGCGACGCGTGTTAGGCGTCGGCATATCCTTTCTTAGGATTCAAGATGAAATTCCCCATGCATGTAAGGCATGAATTTTGGTGTTATTAATAACACCCTGCCACAATGTTGAATATGTGAACGAGTGTTCTTTTTAACGGTTAAGAACTAACCGGCAGCGCGGGTTAAGCGCAGACTTATCCTTGCTTAGGTTTCAGGATAAAATACCCCAGAATCGAACTCTGGTGTCTTTTTCTACGGAAAAAGACTAAACCGGCAGCGCGTGTTAGGCGCAGACTTATCCCTGCTTAGGATTCGGGATAAACTTCCTAGGATGAATCCTAGATTGAGAAATTTTGGAAAAGATCGGTGCGGGAAAGGAAGAATTTTATATTCTGTTTCCCGGTCTTCTTTTAGGGGAAGGCAAACCCGGAAAACAAGGAAGGAAGAATTTTATATTCTATTCCTTGATTCTGGAAAGGAAAAATTTTATATTCTATTTCCAGTGCAGAAGAAACTAGGAGTGGGATCTCCACTCCAAGAATCTGGAAAAATCTAGATAAACTTGCCTTTTATAGGATTGTTTATCTAAACTGAAAAATGAGTTCTTCGTTTATCGAAGTAAAATTTCAACTTCGGTTATAGCCATGAGAGGGCTTAACCAAAGAGAAGAAGAAGGGAGTTCTTTCGTTTATCGAAAGGGGACTCCGAAATGAAAGTGGACCTCTTGTTCATGGAGAGAGTCAAGAGGGCCGGAAGGACACTTTTGGTGGACCCACTGTCAATTGAAATTGATCAGTGAGGGATTTTGGTAGTGAAAATAATTTTGGGTTATCCTCTAGAATATTAAGTGTAATATTCTTCAAGGAACTTCCCGGTAAATGAGTTATCCTGAATGTACTAGGGATAGTACTTTTTCAGGAACTTCCCATTTATTGGCATTAATTGCCTGGCGCCCTCTTGATCACAAACGGGCCTTCCCATTTGGGTTCGAATTTACATTTCTTCTTGGAGTTGAGGATTATCGGTCGACGAGCAGCGAGGACCAGATCTCCTTCCTTGAAGCTTCTCTGTCGGACTCTTTTGTTAAAAGCCCTAGATATTCTAGCTTGATAAAACTCAATGTGTTGTTGAGCCTCCAAGCGATTTTCATCCAACCTCTCGAGTTCTTCGAGAAGTTTTTGATGCTGTTTTTCTGTTGTCATCTCGGTTGCGAGAGCGATCCGAAGAGATGGGATTTGAATCTCCAACGGTAGCACAGCTTCACATCCGTATACCAACGAATATGGGGTAGCTCCTGTAAGTGCGCGTATGGTGGTGCGATAAGCCCAGAGTGCTTCACCGAGTTTATCGTCCCAGTCTCGTTTATTGGTCTTCACGAGCTTTGACGGGATAGTAAGCTGTTGACGAAATATCTTTAATTTTTAACTTGTCACAAAACCTGACGAAGGAGTTGCTTATGAACTGTGGACCGTTATCATGAATGATCCGTCTTGGCACACCGTGTCGGTATATGACATGATGCTTGATAAAATTGATGACGTTGTTCGTCTTCACTTCTCTAAGCAAAATTGCTTCAGCCAACTTTGAGAAATAATCTGTGATTATGAGGATGAATCGATCACCTTTGACTGAAGGGGGAAAAATAGGACCAACAATGTCCATACCCCATGTCTCGAACAGCCAAGACATGGTTGATGTGTGCAACTGTTCTGGCGGTTGATGCATATAATTTGCATGTATTTGACAAGGATGACACTCTCGGGCGTATTCGATTGCGTCACGAACCATCGTTGGCCAAAAATATCTCATTCTCCTGATGCGATCATACAGTTTGGGACCAGGCTGATGCGCACCACATTCTCCTTTGTGTGCTTCCTTAAGAACTTCTTCTGCTTCTTTGTTCGAAAGGCATCGGAGTAATAAACCATCGTACCCTCTACGGTATAACGTATGGGTCTCGGTATTATAGAAGAATCTTGGTGCTCTTCGGCGGATTGATTCCTTTCTTTTACGTCCTCTGGTAAAATACCATATTGGACGTAGTCAATGATAGGAAAACGCCAATCTCAGGACTCAGACCCAATTTGAGTTGAATTCACCTCCTTGGCGCTTATGTCTCTATCATCTTCCTCTTCAATATCCATATCGTATATGGGTCTGCAAAGCTGATGCGTCCTCACTGTGACTAATACCTCGGTTTTGGGAGGCTGCGCAAGTGATACCGCTAGTGCTGCCAGTGCATCCGCATAAGCGTTCTGGAGACGAGGGATGTATTCAATAAAAAATTCTTCAAAAGATTCTGCCATTTTGATGGCCTCCTGGTGGTACGGGATCAGGTCTTGGTTCCTGACTTCATACTCTCCACGGACTTGGTTGTCTATCAATTGAGAATCCCCAAAAGCTTCGAGATATTCGACCCCCAGCTCCTTGGCGAAACTGAGTCCAATGAGAAGCGCGTTGTACTCAGCTACGTTATTGGAGCATGGACTAGTCAATGAATAAGCCCGAGGCATCACATGCTTCCCCGGGGAGATTAAGACAACTCCAACCCCGGAGGAAACTGTAGAACCTCCTGGGGTTATTACCCTATTAACTGACCTTGTGGCACCATCAAAATATAACTGCCATACTTGTTGGTGCGACGTAGTGTTAACCTCGTGGGTTTCGTCCAGCAAGTCATCATATACGGGAACCTCGATCAAAGTACAAGCCTTCTCAGACATATTTCAGACACTGATGTAGAGTGGAGGGAACTATAACATTACTATGGATCCAAGGCCGACCCAGTAGTAAGTTATATGATGTCTCAGCATCAATCACGTAACACGTGACCTCTATTTTCAGATCACCCATTTGGCACTTTATCCGGATCTTTCCCAAAGGCCTTAACCCGCTGGTGTTGAATCCGTAAATGACCGTGCCTGTAGACGCCAATTTGCTGACTGGAATACTAAGGCTATGCATAAGGCGAAGCGGCATAATGCTCACAGCGGAACCCGGATCCACTTGGATTCGGTTGACTTCGCTGGAACCAATGTATCCGATGAAATATAGGGGCCGATCATGGTTTGAATTCTTCGTCTGCATATCCTCTTTGGTGAAGATGATGCAGGGAAGGTTCTTAGCTGCTATGTTGCAATGTTGCATTGACAGTTCTAGTTCTTCAGGTGCCGGTTTGACCCGAGTGAGGAATGCTTAAGAATCAGCCAAGGCTTCTCGTAAGGCTTCCCTAGTCTCCTTAGACAACCGCAGCAACTCATACAACGTTATCCGCGCTGGAATATTGGCTAATTGAGCCATGATATCGAAGACGCACGGAGTTTTCAAACTCTCCGGTTTATCCCTTCCAATCAGACGACTGAAACGAGACTGCTTCGGATTCTGTATTTCCTGGGGTTTTTGTTTATCCGCCGGCTGTCGTCGAGCATCTTCAATCGGTTTAGGAACCGTAATCACCCCCAGCTCTGTGAGAGTTTTGGCTGGTCTCTGTTTAGTCACCCCCTGCTCAGCTAACTGATCACTAGGTGACGGATAGTTGAAGTGGTACTGGTTTCCGCTTCTAGTGGCAAAAACTTCTTGTTCTTCTTCGGAAAGCGGGAAAACAGGAGCTTCATCGCCATCTTCTTCGAAAATTGCGGAAGTACCATTGCAGGACTTGCCTTTACCCTTTCTTTTCGAGGAGGTCGCCCACTGCTCATCTCTAATGAGATCCGGATGAACCCAGAGGATTTCGCCGTTCGGGGCTGTGTGTGGCACAAGTCCCTTTTGGCGCTGTCCATGTGGGTCATCATTCACCGTCTTCATTCCCACTTTGGTGACGTGTTTCGGCTCGAACCATGTTGTGGGCACCGATCCCAAGCTGATTGACACTGCATTTGCTCCCACATTCTTGGCAGGCTTCGGGGTTATAACGCCCACATCAATTAATGCCTGGATCTTGTCCTTGAGGTGGAAGCATGATTTGGTAGGGTGGTGGACCGCTCTATGGTATGCGCAATACTTCGGATCCGTCACTTTGCTAGCCCCCTCTTGATCCACGATCGCCGGCAGCTGGATTTTGTTGTTCTCCAGCAGGTACTTGAAGATGCCGGGCACCTCGTCATCTTTGAAGGAGTACACCTTAGGAAATCTTGGCTCCGCTCTTTGCTTCTGAGACCGTTGTTGCCATTGCGGCTGCGATTGTTGTGGCGCTCTTTGTTGCTGCTGTTGCTGAGGTTGCAATTGGAAAGTTTGATTAGCATCAACTGCATTAGCATGTGCCTTACCTTTCCCCCTTGGGTTGAAATTCTGTGCTGGAGCATTTGTCGCCTGTTGGCCTCTCTCTCCGCCTTCTTCCTTCTAAGGAATCGCTCAGCCTGCTCCCCTCGGACCTTCAGATCTTTCCACGTTTTGGACGGTGCTGTCCTCATTGCTTCCAACACGTCCAAGGACAGATTATTATGGCAGGTCTGGAGAATGAATTCCTCGGTGATCGGGTCCCGGCAGTTCATCGTCTTGTTCCGGAACCTTTTGACGAAGGTGTCGACTAACTCCCCGTCCTTCTGCTTCTCATCGAGCAATGATCCGATAGATATCTCGGTGTCGTCGTCGAAGAAATTAGTGAGGAACATAGTCTCCATATCGTCCCAGCTGTTCACGCTACCTGGCTTAAGACGGCGATACCAATCGAAGGCGGCTCCGCGAAGAGTGCCGACGAATGACCGCACCATCAGAGGCTCATTGCCGGAGATTACCCCCAAGTGTGATTTGAAGTAAATCAAATGTTGAGTGGGCGAACCCATCCCATTAAACGGCGTGAAGTTAATTAGATTAAACTTCGCCGGATATGGGATCGATTCCCATTCTCTTGGGTATGGGCAAGGAATGCCTGTTTTCTTCGTCTCTTGAGCGGAGATCAATGTGTTGATTTTGCTCTCGAAACCTGGTTACGACGACTTGGCTCGCCTTGCTGGTTCGTCAGTGCCTGGATTTGTTGGTCATGCATTTCTCTCATGTTCTGCATGGCCATCTGCATTTCGAATCCGAAGGCCTCCTGTTGTTTAGCCATGGCTTCTTCGAGCATCTTGGCCACTTGTTCGTGCTTATCATAAATGACTCGTGGGGTTGTCCCTCACTGGATACTGTGTTGTCAGATGCGACTGCCGAACCGGCATCCGACTCTTCATCCTCTGAAGGTAGTCTTGTCCGAACCCTACCATAAGTTCCTCGTGTAATGGCTCCAGACTGCAGACGAGTTAGATACCGGGGTACTGGCGGAATTGACTCGGGATTATCCCGTGTCGATGCCCTTTTGCTGGTCATATTGGTGGTGACCCTCGGAAATTCCCTGTCTTCGACTATCCTTCTACTCCGTCGGAAACGCCTATGCCTTGGTTTTGGCGCTTCAGTACTAAGCCTTTCGAACACTAAAATTCTCTCGGGGACTCCCTTGATGCAGTTGCACTCAGACAGTACCGCCCGAATAAGCTTTGAACAAGGGCACTGAGTTTCTAGCCTTCGAGGACTTCTCTTTCTGGCTTTGCTCGTACCCCCAGCATGATAGTACAGCTCTTCCATTTGAAAGTCGGAGCAACCTATCATCAGACGATAACGTTTCCTTCTGAGAGCGAATTACCTTCTTCGGACTTTCGAGAGTCACGCGTCTCGAAACGCGCCTTTGTGGGCGTGAATTCTCAACGGGCTCCTGAACTTCGACGCGCAAAGTAGTGCGCTTGGGTGCCATGATTTCTTTGTCATGTTGAGGGTTGCGGCGACCCCCATCATGTTGATTCGTTCGGGGTTTTCTTAGTGGGCCCAAACACCCTTGGATTGGAGCTTTGCTTTGCTCCTTGGGAAGTGGACCGAGGCGCTCCAAGACTGACTTCCTTTTCTGGGATGGTCCTGCGGGATCTCCTGGAGCTGTTGTGGAAATCATCGGTGGTCTGGATTGATTCGCCGGAGGTTGAACTTTCAGAGGCTGCAGTTGTTGCCCCTTAGTCTGAATCGCCGCTTCAGACTTCGGTTTCCAGGCTTTGCGGGTTGATAGCGGCTTCTTGGCCACCTCTTTCTGCAGCTTTCTACGGGCTTCTTCGGCTTGAGCCCGCGCCTGCGCTGATAGTGCGTGGCGTTTGCAGATACGTGTTCGCGGTGAAAATCGTTGCTTTCTTCATCATTGATTCCATTGCAAATTCTTGTAATAGTTTATCGATTACAAAGATCCGGTCTTTTTTTTTAGATCCGGTTACAACGAAAATCAAATAAAAAAAGAAATAAAAATTACAACTTTCTCTTTGTTTGTCGAACGAATCGCAAGATCCTGTTTTGCGGTCTCTTGCTTTGTGTGGGTTCTTTGCCGACGCCGGGGTTAATCCGTGGACCACCGCGCGATCTAGATCCGGTCGGATCTACACGATTCGACGGGTATTATTCCGCGAAGGGAATAATAGCCGGGGAGGATTAGTTCACCAAGGAAATAATCGTCCAAATCTCGGGATCAAAGGCCAAGCTTTGATCCGGAGTGTAGTTTCGTGTAGATCTCAGATCCGAGTTTTACCTCTCTCGAACACCTGCCTTTTGTGACGTGGACGCTCGCCGAGAATCAGATCTGAATCTTCAAGTCCTCAAGTCTTCAAAACTCCAAGCTCGATCTTCAATTCGGCAGAGTTTCGGCTCTCAAAGTTCCAACCTTTTCAAATGAACAACCCTTGGCCTATTTATAGGCACCCAGATCTGTGCCTAGGCACAGATCTGGGCTCGCCTCCAAAAATTCCAACCTTTTCAAATGAACCACCCTTGGCCTATTTATAGGCACCCAGATCTGTGCCTAGGCACAGATCTGGGCTGAGGTGGCTCGGCCACAAGTGGCCGGCCACCCCTGGGTGGCTCGGCTCATGCCGAGCCACCCTGAGGTGGCTCGGTTTCGGCTGAGCCCCTCAGGGTGTTTGGGTTCCGTCGTTTTGTCGTTTGTTCCTGTTTTGTCCGTGATTCCCATTTTGTCGGTTGACTTAGACTCTGATTTTTTGATCTGATTTGGCAGTAAATCTGATTCCTGTTTTGGCAGTAAATCCACTTCTGGGTTCGAGTCCGAAACTGATCTTGATTCGATCGTGATTCGTCCGAGTCCGCTCTTGTTTGAATGACTCGTTGATTCCCCGAACTGTTGGCTTGATTCCACGCTCGAATGGATGTATTCCGTTGCTTGCGTGCGGTTCGTCAACCTCGTCGCCTCGTTGGTTCGTCGGTTTGTGCCGAGCTATGCTAAGGGACCTATAAGCAATTTATATGCCTACAGGGGGAACCTGACAACTATTATGGACATAGAAGAGGTCTAGGCTATGTCTCTTCATCTGATGACGAATGTTGTTGGAAAGTCATCTGTCCGGCGTAGTGTTGTTGACTTATCCTTAAGAATATTTATAAAACTATTCTCCAGGAACTTCTCAACCCAAAAATAGGGAATAGTTTATACTCATATACCTTATTGGAGTAATTTCTGTGCCCAAATGAGCTGAACCGGCTTGATAATGAGCCAAAAAAGGCAGTAATTCAGCTTAAAAAATTTCCTAATCCTTCCGAATATGTGGGAGAGGCAAGAATAAACCAAGGACTGAACCCTCGGTCGATTTGAAGTGGTTTCGATGCTCGATTCAGCTTCAATTTGAATTCTGGTTCAAACCAGGTCTGGTCCGGTTCAACTTGGTCTGGTCCGGTTCAACTGGGCTTGGTTCAACATTATAAAAGAGGGTTTTTCTCTCCTCATTAGGGCCGGCCCCCCTCTCTCTTTCTTTTTCACTTTTCTCTTCCCTCGAGCATCCTTGCATTAGATCTAGTCTTCCTTTGGATCTTTGACTGAGAAATCCCTCAAAACTTCCATATTTAGAATTTCTCTCAGGCCCCTCGAGCGCGTGGTCTGAGTCTCTTTCAAGATCTGATTTTTATTGGATCCACGAGCTTTCCCTCAGGTAAATCCTCAATCATTTTAGCATATTTTATGTTTAATTCAATTTATGAATTTGTGGGGTCGCATGCGAGGGTTAGGATTAAGATTTGGCGCCTCGAGCTCACCTTTCAGGGGGAGAATTGCAAAAAAAAAGGGGAACTTTTTCTTGAATCTGATCCCTTAACTTATTTTTGCAGGTCTCTATGTCTCGTATTACGAGGGATCAATCCTCTACCGCGTCGGTTGATGGCGCGCCTCCCTCTTATGCTGGTGAGCTATTTTTGAAAATTTACAAATTAGTCCACTTTTTCTTAAAAATTTGCAAATTGGTCCTTTTCACCCCATTTTGTTCTCCTTGGCGAGGCAATCGGGAAGAGCCTTGATTCTCCTTGGCGAGGATCGACGCTTTAAAGATATGTTTTGCTTGGTCAAAACCATATCTAAAAATCAATAAAGGGGGCGTTTTGACGCTGCATTGTGCCTTATAAGGCAGGGATATATAGTCGATAAACCCTATCTTATAAGTACATAATGTGGCCAAATTGTCTCACCCTTTATAAGGCAGTGACTCTATCTTACCCATTCGTACGATGAGTTCAACTTCCTTTTATGATTGAGACTAACAACTGTTTAAATTTTTGCTTCCAGTGGAATATCCTTCTGGGGCGTTCTCATCTCACGCAGTGTACGGGCGTCGGGGCGAGTATTATTCGACTTCCGACGATTTTTTCCCTATCCCAGTCACTTCTCGGTTTGCTTCGGGCACGTCGACAGAGGCTGCCCAAGTGGTGAAGGAAGGTGGACATCGAGCTCTTCGCTAGTTGATTACAGATACGCCCCTCGTGAAGGATGCCAGTTCGATTCAGCCTCTCAAAAAGACCGACTTCTTATTTGGCGATTCTGCCAGAGATCCGGATGCCGTGTTTATTGATGCTGAGCAGTGGCTTCATAGGTTTCATATATTTACCGAAGATTCCTCGGCATCGTTCGTTGACTGAGCTCCGGCGTCAGGCTGTGACAAGGGAGATGTCGTGGCGCTTGACGGAGGAGCATGAGAGCGTCCACTGCGGATACATCACTCATCAGGCAGCTCCTAGTTCGAGCAGGAGTCACATCACTGGATTGCATCCTGGAGTGTTGGGGTTACATGCACCGCCACGTAACGAGCTTCTTGCCACTGCTTCTACTTTGAAGAATCGTCTCGCTGTTTTAGGACGGGAGATGCCTGCGACACGCCACAGGTTTTATGGTTGGGTCCATTCTTTGGACAAGCTTTGGTAGACTCGCATGACGAAGTACGTCTTGAGCCGATGGAGTGAGGAGTTGCACGCTTGTGGTCTGTATGCAGTCGTTCGTGCTACTATGTATGGTTTGCCTGTTAGCACGAAGCATTTCTTCGCTTTGTGCGAGCTCTATAACCCAGATTCGAACTCTTTTCTGACATGGCAAGGGGAGTTGGGCTTGGCCCTCCATGAGAAGCACAGGATTTCTGGTTTGCCCATGGGACAAATGCTATATCAGGAATATTTTCCCTCCAACCAAGAATTGAGTCAACTGAAGGATCGCATGCCCGACCGCTATGAGACTTTATGGGACCTCACATGTCACTATCATATCGCTTTGGCGCAGTCTGAACCCTTAGCGAAGAGGGCTAAATCCCATGTGAGCAAGAAACAGTTTGCGTCTTATCTGTTCAGGAATCTAGAGAGTAATTCTGGCGAGGCTATTTGTGAGCTGGCACCACTCACTCCTTCAGGGGTTAATAGTCTACTGAAGAAGGTTAATGCTCATTCCTATACCATTAGCAGTCCTGAGAGTGGTTTTCCTACAGGGACCAAGTTTAAGGCATTCTTGTGGCATGCGACCGCGCCGATTCGACCGATGACCCTTCTAGCCGGTTACCTCGCTATCTGGTTGAAGAAATGCGTGGTCCCGTATCAGTCTAGTGATATCTTGCCATTGGAGGTGCTCTACCCAGCCAGTTGCTTGAGAATGGCAAGTGGGAGGGGTGAGGATTCCCTGACGTCAGACAGCAGCTACAGGTCCACAAGTGTTGGGCGTTTTCCACTTGCTTTCCACAGTTCTCCGGCCGATACGGCGAGTGTCTGATTGATGAGGAGAAGCCGAGGGAGTATCG
Source organism: Asparagus officinalis (assembly GCF_001876935.1). Classification (NCBI taxonomy): domain Eukaryota; kingdom Viridiplantae; phylum Streptophyta; class Magnoliopsida; order Asparagales; family Asparagaceae; genus Asparagus; species Asparagus officinalis. The sequence goes on from NC_033795.1 coordinate 46,719,002, forward strand.
AACTCATTTAGACATCGGCTGCTTTAACTGGTTGGTGAACATCAGGCCGGGTTATCTGACTTTCCGGGTGAGGAATCAGTGTTTCATAGAGCCATACCTACCCTGCCGATTCGCTCGCCAGTTTGGCTATGATCAGCTTTATGTCGGGAATCCACGTCAGCAGCTTCGGACCCACGGCGGTTTGGTGGACGGTCTTCGTGCATGGTTGTGGACCGTGACGGGCTGTACTGGTGCTAAGTTCAGTCTCCTGAGTTTTGAGCGGCAGTTGAACCTCACTTTCCTAAACTGCAAGTGATTGTTAGCAGCCAATAAAACTATTCCTGTGAAGCCGATTGCAGAGCTAGAGGCTGAGGAGGCTTCTCAGGCTGATTCCCGTATGATTTGGGAAAATGCTCGATCACAAAGGGCATGGCACAAGACCCGTCGGATTAATGAAGAGGGAAAGAAGATCTTTCATTCTGCTGATGAAGCTTCAGGCGGAGATCTTGAAGATCACGAGGACTATTCTGAACGAGGTTGGTTTCTTACTCTTTCCCTTTATCTTCCAGAATTATTAAGCCTGACTATGGTTTGATGTTTCAGGTACCACAGCTGACCAGGATGAAGAGTTCCGTCCTTCTCCCCAGGCGAGACCTTCGATTATTGTCCCTGCTGCTAGGCGGAAGAGATTAGCCCGCAAGCCGCGTGCAGTTTCACGAGCATCGGATATGGATTTGGCCGGTGACGATCCTGCTAGTGATGGAGGTAACATCTACCCTATAGACCAGCCTCTTGATCATTCAGAACTTTGACTCACGCTTTTCTATTTCTATATAGGAGAGCGTGGGGAGAGAGAGATGAGTCCTGATCCTGTTTTTCACGATTCTACATTTTCTGGTGAGCCCGACTAACCGCACCAGGTAGAAAGGCCTGTAGAAGCTGGTGACATTAGGGAGACCGTCGATGTAGGACCCGGTTCAATGAATCCAGGTACATCTACCATTAACGATACACAAAGAAGTTGAATGATTTGGAATTTGTGTATTCCCTAATTGTCTCTATACTTCTTGCTCTTTTAGATAATTCGCAGGAGGCAAACGTGGATCCTGGGAATAGAGAGGCTGACGCACCCATAAGAGGTAACTCATTTCTATTGGTCGTAGTCTCTTTATTCTTCTTTCGTACTTATATCCGCTTGTATCAGATTTCTCGACTGATGACTTTGATGAGGAAGGATTGCTTGTGGACACTCCTATGCTCCATTTCATGTATGGTTCTCCTCAAATTGATGACCAGTTGCCTGGAGAAGTATTTCCTGAGTCTACGCTCCCTAAGAATCCCGAAGATGGTTTTTCTAAAGGTACGTAGCTTTTCTCAAGTTAATTATAGGACTAGCCAATTTTTGACTAATGCAACTATAATGTGATGCATCTGAAAATTCTATTTTGTATTTGATAGGAGCTTTTGTCGAGACTGATCCTGTTGAGCTGGCTGTGGGACCAACTACACCAGTTGATATACCCCCAGCCATTACACCTCCACCACCCCCGGTGATTCAAGGGGAAGAAGGTATAACTTGAGCAACTGAGGAATGTCATTCATTTCTTCATCAAGGCTTTTGACGGATTTCTCCTTTTTGTGTGGGGCTTTCTTCTCGGCTTCACGTCCTTGTGAAGGAGTTGTTATCAGACAGCGACCCAGAGAAGATTGTCATCTGTATAGAGATCCGTTCCTTCTTCTCTTTTGTGAATGCTAAGATTGACAAGCTTTTCCACGACGGACTTTCCCTTCACCAGTTCAAGCCATTCCTTGATCTTAAGATAAATTCAATAAGGGATGCAGGGTTCCCTGATCTGGCGAAGTCTATTGTTGATGATCTTGACTGCCTAGAGCATGAGCTCCAGATGTTTCGTGAGCTCCGGGATGCAGGTGCCTCTTCATTCATCGCTGCCGAGTTGGATACTCACTTACAGACATGGCGCGATGCTAGGTTTCTTGCTGAGTTCGACATTCAGGTGCAGCGGGATCGAGTGGACCGAGTTGAGGCCCACCTTGCTGCTAGATCATCTTCACTCACCGAGCTTGACTCCTCTATTACCTCTTGTGAGACCCAGATAGACCAGCTCCGAAGAGAGCTCCATGAGAAAGAGGAGACTTTGAGTATTCTTCAGACAACGAAGATACAAGATCAGCAAGCCTACACCGCTTCATCTGAGGAGTTGAAATTTTTGAAGCAGAAGCTGACCGAGACGGAGGAGGTTGCTGCGAAGACTTTAGCCACCAACGAGGAGTCCATCAGCAGAATTTTGGCCATGTTCTTGATGTATGATTTCATTTGCTGAATGTTTTGACTTTTGATCCTTTTAGTGGAACTGATTTCTTTTATCGACACGTGTTAGGTGTTGACTTTAGGATTTTTTGGCTAACCCCCAGCCTTCAACGGGTTTGATTAGCCTTTACCGACTACCGTTTGAGTCGGGCTAGCATGCGGATTATCGGAATCCGTTCCGCATGTAACGTTGTGCTAAGGGAATGAACTCCCTTAGACTTCGTGCTATGATGTCGAATACATAGACTTCGCCATTGTTACGGGAATAGGCTACCCGGCGACACGTGTTAGGTGTTGACTTTAGGATTTTTGGCTAACCCCCAGCCTTTAACGGGTTTGATTAGCCTTTACCGACTACCGTTTGAGTCGGGCTAGCATGCAGATTGTCTAAATCCGTTCCGCATGTAACGTTGTGCTAAAAGAATGAACTCCCTTAGACTCGATGCTACAACTTTGAATATGTATACTTTACCATTGTTATGGGAATAGGCTACCCAGCCACGTGTTTTAGACGCTGACTTATCCCTACTTAGGCTTCGGGATAAAATTCCCAAGAATCGAACTCTGGTGTCTTTTTCTTCGGAGAAAGACTAAACCATCGACGCGTGTTAGGCGTCGGCCTATCCTTTCTTAGGATTCAGGATGAAATTCCCCATGCGTGTAAGGCACGGATTCTGGTGTTATTAATAACAACCTGTCACAATGTTGAATATGTGAACGGGTGTTCTTTTTAACGGTTAAGAACTAACTGACGGCGCGGGTTAAGCGCCGACTTATCCTTGCTTAGGTTTCAGGATAAAATACCCTAGAATCGAACTCTGGTGTCTTTTTCTACGGAAAAAGACTAAACCGGCAGCGCGTGTTAGGCGCAGACTTATCCCTGCTTAGGATTCAGGATAAACTTCCTAAGGATGAATCCTAGATTGATAGATTCTTAGAAAAGGTTGGTGCGGGAAAGGAAGAATTTTATATTCTATTTCCCGGTCTTCTTTTAGGGTGAAGGCGAACCCGAAAACAAGGAAGGAAGAATTTTATATTCTATTCCTTGATTCTGGAAAGGAAGAATTTTATATTCTATTTCCAGTGCAGAAGAAACTAGGAGTGGGATCTCCACTCCGAGAATCTGGAAAAATCTAGATAAACTTGCCTTTTATAGGATTGGTTATCTAAACTGAAAAATGAGTTCTTCGTTTATCGAAGTGAAACTTCAACTTAGGTTATAACCATGAGAAGGTTTAACCAAAGAAAAGAGGAAGGGAGTTCTTTCGTTTATCGAAAGAGGACTCCGAAATGAAAGTGGACCTCTTGTTCATAGAAAGAGTCAAGAGGGTCAGAAAGACATTTTTGGTGGACCCACTGTCAATTGAAATTGATCAGTGAGGGATTTTGGTGGTGAAAAAGATTTTGGGTTATCCTCTAGAATATTAAGTGTAATATTCTTCAAGGAACTTCCCGGTAAATGGGTTATCCTGAATGTACTAGGGATAGTACTTTTTCAGGAACTTCCCATTTATTGGCATTAATTGCCTGGCGCCCTCTGGAGTAATTAGGCGATATGCGCCGTTTGAGTAGACTATGTCTATCACAAACGGGCCTTCCCATTTGGGTTCGAATTTACCTTTCTTCTTGGAGGTGAGAATTATTGGTCGGCGAGCAGCGAGGACCAGATCTCCTTCCTTGAAGCTTCTCTGTCGGACTCTTTTGTTAAAAGCCCTGGATATTCGGGCTTGATAAAACTCAATTTGTCGTTGAGCTCCCAAGCGCTTTTCATCCAACCTCTCGAGTTCTTCGAGACGTTTTTGATGCTGTTCTTCTGTCGTCATCTCGGTTGCGAGAGTGATCCGAAGGGATGGGATTTGAATCTCGTCTCAAAAATAACTCATAATGAATGATCCGTCTTGGCACGCCGTGTCGGTATATGATATGATGCTTGATGAAATTGATGACGTTGTTCGTCTTTACTTCTCTAAGCGGAATTGCTTCAGCCCACTTTGAGAAATAATCTGTGATTGCAAGGATGAATCGATCGCCTTTGACTGAAGGGGGAAAAATAGGACCAATAATGTCTATACCCCATGTCTCGAACGGCCAAGATGTGGTTGACGTGTGCAACTGCTCTGGCGGTTGATGCATATAATTTGCATGTATCTGACAAGCGTGGCATTCTCGTGCGTGTTCGATTGCATCTCGAACCATCGTTGGCCAGAAATATCCCATTCTTCTGATGCTGCGCACCACATTCTCCTTCGTGCACTTCCTTAAGAACTTCTTCTGCTTCTTTGTTCGAAAGGCATCGGAGTAATAAACCATTGTACCCTCTACGGTATAACGTATGGGTTTCGGCATTATAGAAGAATCTTGGTGCTCTTCGGCGGATTGATTCTCTATCTTTTACATCCTCTGGCAAAATACCATACTGGACGTAGTCAATGATGGGAAAACGCCAATCCCGGGACTCAGACCCAAATTAAGTTGAATTCACCTCTTTGGCGTTTATGTTTCCATCGTCTTCCTCTTCAATATCCATATCGTATATGGGTATGCAGAGCTGATGCGTCCTTACTGTGACTAACAGCTCAGTTTCGGGAGGCTGCGCAAGTGATACTGCTAGTGCTGCCAGTGCATCCGCATAAGCGTTCTGGAGACGAGGGATATATTCAATGAAGAATTCTTCAAAATATTCTGCCATTTTGATGGCTTCCTGGTGGTACGGGATCAGGTCCTGGTTCCTGACTTCATACTCTCCACGGACTTGGTTGACTATCAATTGAGAATCCCCAAATGCTTCGAGATATTCGACCCCCAATGAGAAGCGCGTTGTATTCAGCTACGTTATTGGAGCACGGACTAGTTAATGAATAAGCTCGAGGCATCACATGCTTTCCCGGGGAGATTAAGACAACTCCAACCCCGGAGGAAACTGTAGAACCTCCCGGGGTTATTACCCTGTTAACTGACCTTGAAGCACCATCAAAATATAATTGCCATACTTATTGGTGTGACGTAGTGTTAACCTCGTGGGTTTCATCCGGCAAGTCATCATATATTTCTGCCGTATCTGTGGTCAGGTTTGCCGCCAAAAGATCACAAATCGCTTGTCCTTTGATCGACTTCTGCTGCTTGAAGTGCAAATCATATTGGGACATGAGAAGAGCCCATTTTGCTAACCGCCAATTCATAGAGGCCGGTTGCGTCATAAACACCCGTACTGGGTTAACATTGGAAATGACGTAAACCGTCTGTCCAACCAAGTAATGCCGCATCTTTTGCATCGCGAATACCAATGCGAGGCATTCTCTCTCAATCATCGGATATCGAGACTCGGCGCCTAACAAGGTTCGACTTAGGTAATAAACTGCCTGTTCGTGACCGTTATCGTCGTCTTGTGCTAGTAAAGCACTTATCGAGTGGTTCATCGCCTTGATGTAAATCAAGAACGGTTTACCCGATTTCGGTGCGATGAGAACAGGAGGATTCGCCAGATACGTTTTGATATCTTCGAATGCTTTTTGGCAGGCATCGTCCCAAATGAATGACACCCCTTTCTTGTTTAGCTTAGAAAATGGTTGGCACTTCCCAGAAAGGTTTGAGATGAACCGCCGGATGTAAGCTAGCCGCCCTTGCAATCCCCTGAGCTCTCTTAGATTTCTAGGAGGTTGCAGTTCGTGTATCGCCTTCACTTTGTCAGGATCGATATGTATACCTTTAGTGGTGACGACGAATCCAAGGAATTTTCCGCTAGACATTCCAAGGAAGGATTTAGTAGAGTTCATCTTCAATTGATGACTTCGCATGAGATCGAACATCGTCTTCAAGTCCTTGATGTGATCTTCTTTGTTGCGGCTTTTTACAACCAAATCATCAACGTAGCACTCGACTGTTTTCCTGAGATGTTCTTGGAAAATCTTAGTCATTGCTCGCTGATATGTGGCGCCTGCATTCTTTAGACCGAATGGCATCACCGTGTAGCAGAATACACCGAGGGGCGTTCTGAATGCTGTATGCTTCTCGTCATCTGGGTGCATCTTGATTTGGTTATATCCTGAAAACCCATCCATGAAAGACATTCTCTCAAACCCGCATGTATTGTCGATAATGACATCTGTGATCGGGAGAGGAAAGTCGTCTTTTGGGCATGCCGTATTCAGGTCCCTGAAGTCAATGCAAATCCTGATTTTACCGTTCTTCTTCATGACTGGAACGATATTGGCTAGCAAATCTGGATGTTGCTCCTCTCGGATAAATCCTGATTCGATCAATTTCTTAACCTCTGCCTCAATGGCTTCCATAATCTGCGGACGAAACCGTCTTTGCTGTTGCTTGACAGGTTTGGCATCCGGCTTGATATCGAGGCGGTGCATTGCCACATTGGGGTCGAGCCCTGGCATATCCTCGTAGTTCCAAGCGAAGACGTCAATATACTCCCTGATGAGAGCAATTAACTCCTCCTTCTCATTTGGGGGAAGGCTGTCACCGATGAATATGGGCTTCAGGTTGGTCTCGTCACCCATGTTAACTTGGACTATTTTATCTTCAGTGGGGGGTTCCCTCTATTCGAACCTATCACCATACTGCATGTTCAGGTAATGAACCCACGGGTCTTCCCATGTTGGCATTTGATCATCGTTCTCCATTGTGGACGGATCAGCTGTAGCCATGTTCGACATTAGGGCTTTGAACACTTCCCCCAGACTTGTATCGGAATCCCATTCCGAAGAATCTGACGGGTATCCATCTTTGTATTGCCCAAATAATTGGTTATTGATTAACCAGCAACATTCGTCTTCTGAAGAAGATTCATACCCTAACCCTCATCTGTACTCGGGTCTCCCCTTTGGTACATATGCCGCTTTGGCTGGAACACGAGGACCTCGATCGAAGTATAGACCTTCTCCGAGTGTGAAATCGTACCCCTGCTTTTCCATGAGCTTGCGCGCTTCTGGACTATACTTAGATAAATGCCGACCAGATTTGTCATCATCTTCATCTTCACTTAGGAAATGATCTGGTAATGGGGAACTTTTTCCTTTACCATAAATCACTTCTTTTGCACCTCTTATTTTGTTTGGGACGACCATGGTTGTTCCGAAAGAATGCTGAAGGCATTCTTTTGTTACATAGGACGATCGAAGCGGCATATACAAATCAGGATTATTGTACAATTCTTTTATCACATCATCAAGAGACAGGGAGTACTCTAAATCGTTATTTATTTTAACATCGGCAAGTTGCTAATTACAACCTCCATCTGACGATTGTTCATCGTCAAGATTGATTACAAAGGGTACAATGTCATTTAAAACATAACCTCCATTGTAATCAAATCCGGCTTCGATATCAGCTTCTTCTCCGCTGTCCGTGCCATGGGCCGATGATTCAGTATCGGATTCGTTACCATAAAGGAGAGAATCAGTGAAATAATTCTCATACCCTTTGAATGGTTGCTTATCCGCGACCACCGTCCTAACCTTATTATCAGTGTCGACATTCTTTAAACACTAATGGAGTGTGGAGGGAATTATAACGTTACTATGGATCCAAGGCCGACCCAATAGTAAGTTATATGAAGTTTCGGCGTCGATCACATAACATGTGACTTCCGTCTTTAAATCTCCCATTTGGCACTTTACCCGAATCTTACCCAAAGGTCTTGACCCACTAGTATTGAATCCGTAGATAACAGTGCCCGTGGATGCCCGGCATAATACTCACAGCAGAACCCGGATCCACTTGGATTCGGTTGACTTTGCTGGAGCCGATGTACCCGATGAAGTATAGCGGTCGATCGTGGTTCGAGTTCTTCGTCTGCATGTCCTCTTTGGTGAAAGTAATGCAGGGAAGGTTCTTGGTCGCTATGTTGCACTGTTGACTCAGTGGTTCTGGATGCTCAGGCACCGGCTTGATTTGAGTTAGAAACACCTCTGAATTGGCCAAAGCTTCTTGCAAGGCCTCCATGGTTTCCTTGGACAACCGCAGCAACTCATACAGCGTTATCCGTGCTGGAATATTAGCTAGTTGAGCCATTATATCGAAGACTTGTGGAGTCTTCGAGTTTTCCGGTTTGTCTCTTCCAATCGGGCGACTGAAACGAGACTCCTTCAGATTCTGCACCTCCTGGGGATTCTTCTCTTTCGGTTTATTCACCGACTGTCGTCGAGCCTCTCCGCCCGGTGTAGGACTTGTAATCACCCCCATCTCCGTGAGAGTTTTGGCTGGTCCCCGTTTATTCACCCCCTGCTCACTAGGTGGTGGATAGTTGTAGTGATACTCATTTCCGCTTCTAGTGGCGAAGACTTCTTGTTCTTCTTCGGAGAGCGAAAAAGTAGGAGCTTCATCGCCATCCTCCTCGAAGATTGCGGAAGTAGCATTGCAGGACTTGCCTTTGCCCTTTCTTCTCGAGGAAGTCGCCCACTGTTCGTCTTCAATGAGATCAGGATGAACCCATAGGATTTCTCCGTTTGGGGCTGTGTGTGGCACAAGTCCTTTTTGGCGCTGTCCATGTGGGTCATCGTTGACTGTCTTCATCCCTACTTTAGTGATGCGCTCCGGTTTGAACCATGTTGTGGGCACTGATCCAAAGCTGATTGAAACCGTGTTTGCTCCAACATTCTTGGACGGTTTCGGGGTTATGACGCCTACATCAATTAGCGCCTGGATCTTGTCCTTGAGGTGGTAGCACGACTTGGTAGGGTGATGGACCGCTCTATGGTATGCGCAATACTTCGGATCCGTCACTTTGCTAGCCCCTTCTTGATCCACAATCGCTGGCAGCTGAATTTTGTTGTTCTCCAACAGGTACTTAAAGATGCCGGGAACTTCGTCATCTTTGAAGGAGTACACTTTGGGAAATCTTGGCTCTGAAGACTTCTGCTTCTGAGGCCGTTGTTGCCATTGTGACTGCGATTGTTATGGCGCTCGTTGCTGCTACTGCTGTTGCTGTTGCTGAGGTTGCAATTGAAAGGTTTGATTAGCATCAACTGCATTAGCGTGTGCCTTACCTTTCCCCCGTGGGACGAAATTCTGTTGTGGAGCATTTGTCGCCTGTTGGCCTCTTTCTGCCTTCTTTCTTTTGAGGAACCGCTCGGCTTGCTCTCCTCGGACCTTCAGATCCTTCCATGTCTTGGACGGTGCTGTCCCCATTGCTTCCAACACGTCCAGCGCGAGGTTGTTGTGGCAAGTCTGGAGGATGAATTCCTCGGTGATCGGGTCCCGACAGTTCATCGCTTTGTTCCGGAACCTCTTGACGAAGGTGTCCACCAATTCCCCATCTTTCTGCTTCTCGTCCAGCAACGATCCGATGGATATCTCTGTGTCGTCGTCAAAGAAGTTGGCGAGGAATTTGGTTTCCATGTCGTCCCAGCTATTTACGCTTCCTGGCTTGAGGCGGCGATACCAATCGAAGGCGGCTCCGCGAAGAGTGCCGACGAATGACCGCACCATCTGAGGCTCATTGCCGGAGATCACCCCCAAGTGTGATTTGAAGTAAATCAAATGCTGAGTGGGTGAACCCATCCCATTAAACGGCATGAAGTTAATTAGGTTGAACTTCGCCGGATATGGGATTGATTCCCAGTCTCTTGGGTATGGACAAGGAATGCCCGTCTTTTTCATCTCTTGAGCAAAAATCAATGTACTGATTTTGTTCTTGAGATTTTTAATTTTCAGACTTTCATCTGTGTTTTCACTAGCATTCTCGTTACCACCCCCTGCATTGACTGGAGGATTATTGGTATTACGAGCTTCATTTGTATCCTCGTCTTCCAGATTAACCGGGTTACGACGACTTGGCTCGCCTTGCTGGTTCGTCAATGCTTGGATTTGCTGGTCATGCATTTCTCTCATGTTTTTCATGGCCATCTGCATTTCAAACCTGAAGGTTTCCTGTTGCTTAGCTAAGGCGTCTTCAAGCATTTTGGCCACTTGCTCCGCACTTATCATAAGTGCCTCGCGGGGTTGTCCCTCGCTGGATACTGTATTATCTGATGCGACCGCGGAGCCGGCATCAGATTCTTCATCTTCTGAAGGGAGTCTTGTTCGAACCCTACCATATGTTGCTCGCTTGATGGTTCCGGACTGCAGACGGGTTCTAGGCCGGGATGCTTTCAGAATCGATTCGAGATTGTCCCGCGCCGACGTCCCTCTGCTGGTCATGTTGGTGGTGTTGCTCGGAAATTCTCCATCTTCAAACACCGTTCTTCTTCGTCGGAAATGCCTAGGCCTTGGTTTCGGCGTTTCAGTACTGAGTCTTTCGAAAACTAAAACTCGTTTGGGGACCGCCTTGATGCAGCTGCATTCAGACAATACTGCCCGAATGAGTTTGGAACAGGGGCACTGAGTTTCCTGTTCTCGGGGACTCCTTTTCCTGGTTTTGTTCGTACTCCCAGCACGATAGTACAACTCGTCTGCTTGACGATCGGAGTAACCTATTGTGTGTTGGCACGACTTCTCAGGTATAACATTATCATCATCAGACGATAATGTTTCCTTCTGAGGGGGAACTGCCTTCTTCGGGCTTTCAAAAGTCACGCGCCTCAAAACATGCCTTTTTGGGCATGAGTTCTCGGCGGGCTCCTGGACTTCAATGCGCAAGTTGGTGCGCATGACTGCCCTGGTCTCTTTGTCATGTTGAGGGTAACGACGACCCCCAGCATGTTGCGTCGTCCGGGGTTTCTTCATTGGGCCCAGACGCTCTTGAACTGGAGCTTTACATCTCTCGTCGGAAAGTGGACCGAGACGCTCCAAGACTGGCTTCTTCCTTTGGGACGATTCTGCATGATCTCCCGGAGTAGTTGCTGGAATTATCGGTGATATGGGTTGTTTCGCCGGTGGTTGAACTTTGGTTGGAGGCTGCTTCGGCCTCCACACTTGGCGGGTTGATGGTGGCTTCTTGGCCATTCTTTCTTTCTTCAATTTCTCGGCCTTCTGCACGAGGATTCTTGCTTGTGCAAGTAATGCGCGGCGTTTGTGAATCCGCTCTTCGAGTGTCGAACGGCTCCGTTTGACCCGGATCCATTCGTTTGTCGGCGGCTTGGAGGAACCGCTATTCTTCAGTTGTTGAGGCTGTTTGCCTCTCCTATTCGTTGAGGCTGTTTGCCTCTCCTATTCCTCAGATCCGCGTTGTAGCGGACCCCGTCCGTGGACTCCATCGCTTTGGCGAATTGCCGCGCAAGGCGTTGATGTCGCCTCTGGCGGGCTCTCTTCGAGAGAGTCACAACACCTTCAACAGTAGAAGCGTTGATGAGAACAGGTTTGACCTCGTTGGAGATCGGTGGAACTTCTCCTGACGCAACTTTGGCGTCAGCTGGGGTGAGAGCATCGTTGGTATTCTGGACTTCTTCAAACCAACGAGCCTTTCTCCTGGAGGAGAACTTCTTAGACTTGCGGGGGGAGGTAGATCCAGACGAGGATGAGAGGTATTCCTCGAACTTGGCCTGGTCGAATTCATACTCGACCTCCTCCTCGACCGGGATCGGAATCCGCGGCTGCGACGTGACGATCTCGGCAGCGAGATCGGTGGCTCCCACTGTGGTCGCCAGATTGTTCGCGGTGAAAATCATTGCTTTCTTCATCATTGATTCCATTGCAAATTCCTGTAATAGTTTATCGATTACAAAGATCCGGTCTTTTTTTTTTTAGATCCGGTTACAACAAAAATCAAATAAAAAAAGAAATAAAAATTACAACTTTCTCCTTGTTTGTCGAACAAATCGCAAGATCCTGTTTTGCGGTCTCTTGCTTTGTGTGGGTTCTTTGCCGACGCCGGGGTTAATCCATGGACCACCGTGCGATCTAGATCCGGTCGGATCTACAATAATAGCCGGGGAGGATTAGTTCACCAAGGAAATAATCGTCCAAATCTCGGGATCAAAGGCCAAGCTTTGATCCGGAGTATGATCTCGTGTATATCTTAGATCTGATTTTTACCTCTCTCGAACTCCTGCCTTTTGTGACGTAGACGCTCGCCGAGAATCAGATCTGAATCTTCAAGTCCTCAAGTCTTCAAAACTCCAAGCTCGATCTTCAATTCAGTAGAGTTTCGGCTCTCAAAGTTCCAAACTTTTCAAATGAACAACCCTTGGCCTATTTATAGGCACCCAGATCTGTGCCTAGGCACAGATCTGGGCTGAGGTGGCTCGGCCACAAGTGGCCGGCCACCCCTGGGTGGCTCGGCTCATGCTGAGCCACCCTGGGGTGGCTCGGTTTCGGCCGAGCCCCTCAGGGTGTTTGGGTTCCGTCGTTTTGTCGTTGTTCCCGTTTTGTCCGTGATTCGGTTGTGCGGTTGATTTGTCTGGACTCGATTTGTTGACCTGATTTGGCAGTAAATCTGATTCCTGATTTGGCAGTAAATCCACTTCTGAGTTCGAGTCCGAAACCGATCTTGATTCGATCGTGATTCGTCCGAGTCCGCCCTTGAATGGATGACTCGTTGACTCTTCAACCCTTGGCTTGATTCCACGCGCGAATGGATGTATTCCGTTGCTTGCGTGCGATTCGTCAACCTCGTCGCCTCGTTGGTTCGTCGGTTTGTGCCGAGCTATGCTAAGGGACCTATAAGCAATTTTATACGCCTACAATACGTTCTTCCAGTGTCGAACGATTCCGTTTGACACGGACCCATTCCATTGTTGGCAGCTTGGAAGAGGCACCGTTCATCTGTTGTTGAGGCTGTTTGCCTCTCTTGTTCTTCAGATCCGCGTTGTAGCGGATCCCGTCAACTGACTCCATGGCCTTTGCGAATTATTTCGCAAGGCGTTGACGTTGCCTTTGGCGGGGCCCCCCCCGGGGGGCCCCCACATGGCCTTTGCGAATTATTTCGCAAGGCGTTGACGTTGCCTTTGGCGGGCTCTCTTCGAGAGAGTCACCACGCCCTCTGTGGCAGAAGGGTTGGTCAGAGTAGATCTGCCTTGGTTGGGAATTGGTGTTTTCGACGTCTTCATCCTGGAGGAGAACTTTTTGGACTTGAGGGGGGAGGTTGATCCAGACGAGGACGACAAGTATTCCTCGAACTTCTGCTGGTCGAACTCGTATTCGACCTCCTCCACCACCGGGATTGAGATCCGCGACTGCGATGCTCCGATCTCGGCAGCGAGATCGGCGGGGGCCCCCCTGGTCGCCAGATTGTTCGTGGGAAAAATCGTGTCTTTCTTCATTGATTCCATTGCACACTCTTGTAATAGTTTATCGAATACAAAAATCCGGTCTTTTTATAAGATCCGGTTACAACGAGATCAAAGAAAAAGAAAAAAGATTACAACTTTCCTTATTTATCGAACAAATCACGAGCTCCTGTTTTGCGGTCCCTCGCTTGCGTGGGTTGTTTGCCTGCGCCGGGGTTTATCCGTGGACCACCGCGAGATCTAGATCTGGTCGGATCTACGCAGTATGACGGGTATTATTTCACCAAGGAAATAATAGCCGGGGGGGATTAGTTCACCAAGGAAATAATCGCCCGATTCTCGGAATCAAAGACCAAGCTTTGATCCGGAGTATGCCTGCGTAGATCTGAGATCTGATTCCTCTCGAACTCTTGCCTTATTTGGCGTAGACGATCGCCGAGCACCGGATCTGGAAGAGCAAGTCCTCGAAGTCCCAAAGCTTGGATCTTTTTTAAGTTCTGAGCTTTGAATCCAGCAGAGCTTCGCCTCTCCAAATTTTCCAACCTTTTAAAATGAACCAACCCTCACTGTGCCTTGGAGGCCGAGCCACCTTGAGGTGGCTCGGTTTCGGCCGAGCCCCTCTAGGTGCCGTTTTCCGTCGTTTTCCGTCTTTCGGTTCTGTCCGTGATTCGATTGTGTGGCTGACTTGTTCGGACTCGATTCGCTGACCTGATTTGGTAGTAAATCCACTTCTGAGTTCGAGTCCGAAACTGATCTTGATTTGATCGTGATTCGTCCGAGTCCGCTCTTAGTTGGATAACTCGTTGATTCCTCAACCCGTTAGCAAAATTCCGCACGCGAGTGGATTTATTCCGTTGTTTGCGTGTGGTTCGTTAGCCTCGTAGCCTCGTCAATCCGTTTCGTCGCGTATTACTTGGCTTCGGTGTTGTGGACTAACAATCGTGTCTGCATACGTCGCCCGATGGTCGGTTCGTCGAATCGGGGTCGTCGAGTTGTGTTAAGGGACCTATAGGCAGTTTTATACGCCTACAAGCATCTTCTTCCTGCTTTTGGCCTTGATAGCTATTAAACTCGGGAACTCGAACTTGATTGACACAAGCTTCTACTGTGTACTGAAGCTCGCCCGCAACTTCGCTCGAATCGTCCAAGGGAAGCAAACTCGGTACGAAAACTGAGGGAGGCGTCCTATCGCTACCAAAGCCCCCACGTTAAACAAAAATAGCATTCCCTCCGCTTCTATTGTAATTTTGATTCATTAGTTTGTAATAAGCTATTCTTATCAATACAAATGAGATCCCTGTTTCGGGAAATCAAATTTTACACCTACACTTACATCTTGTGCGAGACATTCCCTAGACGTAAAGAAGTGGTAGAAATTTTAGGTACCCAAATCTTGGGTCCTTGAATGTTAGTACTTTTGATACCCTTAGATACTCGCATTAACCCATAATAATGAACATTATCTCTAATCTAACAATGTGGGGAGGTGTTACCATATCTCATGTAATATGTGCAAATGAAGTCTTTCTTGTGGGTAGGGGCATGAGATATATGATACCATCTTCTTCTAAAAATGATGATGAGCATTACTAGTAGAAGCATGATTGGATTTTAACATGGCATTTTTATTTTTCAATTTTTCAATTTGAGACCTTAATTGTTTATTTTCAAAATTAAGGTCTCTAATTATTTCATCCTTTAAATCAATGGATTTAGTGAGGATTATAATTGCTCAAATTTTGAGTCACATGAATTATGCAATTTTTTGAAAGAAGAATGTTCTTTTGCTACATTTTTAAATTCATAGTTTAATTCCTCAAGAGCGGCATCAAGTTCACATTGCATATAAAAAGATTCGTCATCGAAGTCAGATTGTACCTCATCTTCATGAGCCATGAAGCACATGTTTGGATCATGAAAGATGCACTTGGCGGCTTTTTCATCACTATCCGAATCGCTTGGTGCGGATTCTTCCAATCCCGCATACATCACCTTCTTCTTCTTGTTCTTCAGGTATTCTTCTTTTATCTTGAGACAATCCCTTGCAATATATCCCGACTCATGGCACTCAAAGCATTTACCTACACGAAAGAGGAATTTGTTAGAACGGTTATTTTTAAAATTTTTATTCATTCTTACCAATCTTGATATTCTCCGTGAGAGGTATGCCACTTTTTTGGAGACATCAATCTCACTATCGGATGAGCAAATTAAACCCTAATAATTATACTAAATCAAGTTTTATACATAGGTTTTTTGAGAATATTTTATTTTTGTTCATGATAGAGAAAAAAACCTAAATTTTATTTTGTCACCAGCATCTAGTGACCGATCAAAGAAATCAGTCGACTGATTAGTCTGTAAGAAATTGAGAAATTTCCTCTAGTCAGACAACTCACCTAGGAAATTGGTTGACCGGTCGACCGACCGAAGCTGGTTTGTGTGTGTTTGGTGTGCACGTTCCGCTGGTCGATCAATGGAGGATGTCAGTCGATCGATTTGAGTTGTTTTGTCTATGTTGATTCTTTCCATGCATGTTTGATCACAAATTACGAAGTACAAGCTGTATATCAACACACGTACGTGACCATGAGATGCACATGTTTGTTTTGAGCACGCACGAGTGTTTGGAGGTACGCAATTTGATATTTTGAGTTAGTCATGATAGAGAGTGATATATGTTTTGTTTTATGGTAATTTGGAATGCTTGAGTGGGGTTAGTTGGTACACCATAACAAGACCGTGGTTGACTACAACCGCAAAATATTGCAATAAGCCACAGGATATTGTGAGCGCTTATACTCCACACCATTTTCTTTGTAGTGAATCATACAAAATTGTAAATTTGCTTCCATGTTTCCTACCTCAAGCGTAGAGTATAAGGTTATGGTTTGTTGTGTACTACGTATCCTAGACCAGATATTTTACCAAATATTTATTTTTGTTCCCGCGCCAACTACCTGAGGAAAACGTGAGTTGTTATGATGCAATTTGTTATGGATGAGGCTTGGTAAAGTATTATTCTCTGTTAATTATTTTGTTCATAGGATTTTATAGTTGATATTTAGAGATCCACAATTAGAGATACATGGTATATATTTAAGGGTTTCATTGTTTAGATTATTTCACTCGACGTACTCATTTTCGTGTTGTGGGTTTCTAAATATTAATTCCTTTTAGTTCAGCTTGTAGGATTTATGTATCTATATTTGCTGTAATTTGTGTTTTTATACACCTAACCCCCTTCTCCCTAGTGATTGTGGAGATGTTCTAGCTAGCGCTTTTATGCTCGTTGTTTCCATCTTTTTTAGCTAGCTAGTCAGAGGTTCAGAGAGTCACAGGTTGACGGAGACTCAGCATAGTTCGTCGTTATTTATTAGTAGCTAGTTAGTATTTCACAATATATTTTTTATGAGTTTAGTTTTCTTTTAGAGTTGTATTTCTTTTGGAGGATGAGTGCCTATATACTTTTCAGTTGACTCTTTTGTATTAGAGATTCATTATCATTATTTTAGTTTATTGGATGTACTTTCTTCTCTTTTGTTAGAACATAATTATAAATATTATTGGATCTTTTCTCTATATTATATTTCTTATATTGTCACCTTTACTATTTCTTCTTGTACTCTCACTTCTTGTATTTTATTCTACTAGAGAGATATAACTATGATGGTAAAATATGTTGTTATAGAGTATTGGGTGCATGGCAGGTTTGACATCATTGGGTTCACCTTGGATTGTAGCCTTATATGAATCCAGGGGCGTCATAATTTCCAAGAGACTATGGAACTCGATCTAAATAATACCATTGAGATCAGCTATACGAAGCTCCTGTAGATCTCGAAAGCGGGATTCAACCTTGCCAATCGCCATCTTGAAGGGTTCGAAACGAGTAGAACCCGCAACTAACGACAAACGACCAAGTTGATCTCTCAACAGTTTAAGAAAGCGAACACATAATCCTTTCTTCAAATGCAAGGTAATCATGACAGATTGGTTGAACAGTCTCACCAGACACTCCACTAGAATCTTAATTTCTACATCAATTAAATCTTCAGGAACAGAAGATTAGGGAACCTCAACACGATACGAAAGGCCTGCTCCTATGGAGACCACCACTGCATCCATGGTAGTCAGATAGATAGTCAGCCAGACTTGTATCCATTACCTGACATGAGGTATGGTGAAAGCATGACCAAGGTGTTCAAAATATCTATAAAGGATGCTGTCACATACAGTCACCATGATAGGAGAGGTACCAATCCTCACAACCATTGATGTGGTCATCAACACATCCATAGACGCAACTTCAATGCCTGTGGAAGAGAGATAATTTAAAGTAGCTATAGCCTTGTTGAGACCTCATCAGAACAAGGCTTAGGGCTTGGTGGTGCTACCCTTCTAGCCCCTGTGGATATTGGAGAGACCATAGTATCATCATCGTCATGAGAAGATCCATGAACGATTAGTTTCCATCGCACTAATGAAACGGGTGCTGGCACAGGAGCTGCGGTCATATCAGTGGTAGGCACAGGCTCCAAAACACTAGAAGCTCCCTAAAAGTTAACTACAGGCTCAAAATGGCCACCAGTTGGAAATGACACAGGGACTGCTTCACCCATGGTCCCGAAGTCAGGTTCATCATCTGTTAAATAGATGAAACGTCAGTTACCAAAATGAGGTAACCACACAATATTGACTAAAAGTACCTGGGATATATGAAGAGACGTCGATATCACCATCAAGACCTACATTATAAGGCTCAGTCAGATAGGTGTCAGTATCATCAGGCTCGTAATCCACTTGCTCCTCATCATCATCTAGAAGAATGGACTCTTTACCTTCAAATGAGAAGCAAAAATCATTTAAAGGCACTTCAAGACGAGTTGTGCAAATATATAAATACAAATCACCTGAAGGGCCAATCCTTGGCTCTTGCCTTGGGACCACTGAATACCCAACTCTGATCCTCGAAGAGTCTTTAGCATAGGTTCAGGCTTGGAGACAAAAACATTGCTTCTTTGAAGGTGGCGGAGGAGGAGGAACGTGTAATGACCTCTTTCTTTCATTGCCCCGACCTTTATCAGGTGTTCCATGGCAAACCACGGATTCAGTCAGTTCCCGATTGTTGATACCTTACCTTTAAGGTGCAAGATGCTCACCTGGCACTTCCTAATCCTCGTATGCCACACATTCTACTAGAAATTCTTGGATTCCAGGAGCTCTACTCTTTACACCCTTCTTAGAGAGCTCCTTATACATCTGACTGATCCAAAACGAGCCAGCCTTGTTCACCTGATATTTAGGATGAGGGGCACTTACTTTGTTATACTATTTACAAAACCACAACTTTATGTAACAGTTAGGATGTGATCGGGAAGTGAGAATCTCGCTCCTGTAACCCCAACAACAAAATGGTACCAAGCACGAGCCAGATCTATCAAGCTTCCACCATGCGATAATCCCAGATTCGGATTCCCAACATACACCTGATCGTAACAAAATTCATGAGCAAATCGATAGGGCAAGTAGGGTTCAATGTAACACTCCATCCCATTCAACCTGGCTGCAAGGTGACTTAGTCAAATATTCACCAACCAGTTGAAACACTCGCTAAGTAAGGAGGTGAATCATTCGCTACTCATGCTATCTTCAAACTCATCCCTTGGATTTACACCGTCAATCGAGGTAAAACGTTAGAAAAGATGATAATGATATTTATTCTAAAGAAGTATTCACACCCTAGTGAGGTATTTGACTATCCATTTTAAATGTTCATTCCTCTGAAGGAAGGCGGCATTCGCTCCAATGGGTGCAACAATTGACATCAATGGAGAGCAGTGTTGAGTAAACCATATCACTAGATATGTGTATAGTAGCTCCACTAAAGGATAAGGAACTTGATTTCTCTAGCAACGGTCTTCCTATTTTATGTTTCGGTGGCTAACACCCTTAGGCCATGGTGGATACAGCTAACCATTGTCAGTAGGAGAGCTAAATCAAACATAGAGGCAAGCAACACATAAATGTATAACACTTTGATGGAGATGAGATCCTTTGGTCAAGAAGGCACAATGCAACCCTTAAGAAAATTAAGAAAACCCCTGCAAGCAACACCAATTCAAATATTGGTTCTTTCACTTGGTGATGGAAGCTTTCGAACTAGCCACCTACATAAAATCCTCATATGTCTAATTTGGTAGTATGTAATATGCAACCATCATTGAAGATGCTCAACCTTAGTGTTAGTGGCTGGACGGATTGAACTTATGCTTCCTTTCTTACTAATGTTGGGAAGTAGGTATTCAGCCTAAAGAACACGAAGAATGGGAGAACCATGCCTAGCATTTGCAGTAGTCCTTTGAAGAATGAGGAAATGGTAGACCAGTTTTTGAAATGCCTCCACAACATTGGCAACATGCGAGAGAGTTTTTAACTCTTCGTTAGTAGGAAAATACTCTTCATACGGACGAGCCCCTAAGGGCAGAGGATAAACATAGAATATCTCATGAAAATCAATCTTGATCTCTTCCGCCAAAGTGAAGAAAGTATTGTTGTCATCATTGTATTGCTCTTGGATGCCATACAATATGGGTGCACAAATCTCGGTGCCGTACATTGAAGCTCTCGCTGTAGCATAGAGCCTAGTTGACGAGAGTGAAATCCACCAAATGGGTCCATCTCTGGATATCCATTGATCTAATCTAGACAAGAATCCTAGTATCCTAATTAGGATATTAAGCTTTAGTCTTGACAAGCTCATTTCCAATAGTATTGGAGACAACAACTTCATTAATAGGAGCATCCTCATTTACATAGTCGGGATGCAAGCCTATGTTTACCTTGTAGAGTCCATCTTGACGAAAACTGTTGGCCTTCTTGTTTTGATGATGTTTAACAAATAATTTATTACTAATGTTGTTTGTCTAGTATTTGTGCATATCTATGTTTTGTAGACAAACAACGTTGTTGGAGGATGGATGGATTGCGCCATAACGATCATATCAAATGGAGGTTGGTGGAATGTCGGGTTGAAGTCTTGCAATTCAAAGTTAAAGATCAAGTTCAAGCTTCATCCACATGTGTACCAAGTTGAACTCAATGAAGATCAAGATCAAGCTTGGGTAATCTAGTTTAGATTTTATATTATGTGTGTTAAGTACCTTAAGCTCAACATCATATACACACACGTATTTGGTTTCTATGTATATATATAGTTATATATATACATGCATGGTTTTGAGTTTTTATGCTTTGGACACACTTGCAAAATACATGAGTTTTCACAAATGGAAATTCAATTTGAGAAATTCTTTTTCTAACATGTTTGTTTTCATGTTTATAAACATTTCGCAAAGTTTTATCAAGTTTGGAATTGATTTGTTATGTTTAATGGAATTTACAAAATCATGTTTTTGTTCGTGCACATGTTCGTGCATGTTTTACAAAATAGATGAGTTTTCATAAATGGGAAGTGGTATTCAAGAAATTCTTTATTTGACATGTTTATCTACATGTTTAGAGACTTTCCTCAAAATTTTACTATTTTTGGAGTTGATTTACTGTGCCCAATTGATTTTACAAAATCATGTATGTCAGCAGATTTTCAGAAACGGTATATCTGTGTTCAAATATTTATTTCTCTCAAATGAGAAAAGATTTTTCAGAAATGCTTTCTCTAACATGTTCATATACATGTCTAGAACCTTCCCACAAAATTTCATGATTTTTTGAATTGATTTATTATTTTTAATTGATTTTATAAAGTCAGATACGCAAATTTCCAGAATGCTGGAATTTGGGGTATTTTGGTCTTTTCAGCCTATAACGGCTAGTAACGGCTAGTTTTTGATATTTTCGGTTTTTGGGGGTTTGTGGCTGGTTTAAGAGGCTATAAAAAGCCCTCAACTTTCATTGTTTCTTATGGATGTTTAAGAGAGTTTTAAAAAGAGTTTTACAAGTTTGTTGAAGGGTTTTTAAGTTTGTTTCAAGAGTTTGTTTGTGAAGAAAATTCCACAAGAGCTTGAGGAGATCATCTATTAAAGTTTGAGCTTCCAACTATTCTCCCTCCACCTCTTGATCTATTGAGAAGTTTTCTAAATTCTTATCTAGCTTTACATTTGCTTAGTTATTTGATTATCCTTCTTTAAAGCTAGTTTTTATATTGAGTTTAGATTTGATTATATTATCTCATTGTTACACACACCCACATTGAGCTTATTGTATTTTCATACATAGTATATTTGGGTTGGTGAGAGTTGTAATAATTGAGTGTGAGATTTCATTGTGTTCTCATCCATAGTAGAGAACAAACACTTATTATATTAAGCCTAAATGTGAGGATACACTTTGTATTACACTTGTACACCGAGAGGAGTGTGTGGTGAGAGTCGGGGATCGTCCCAAGAGGAGTGGCGTCGGTTAACGAACCTAGGGAGAGGTTGTAACCGAGCACTTGAGGGAGACACGGCTAGGTCCAACACTTAGTGGGTGTAGAGTGTGATTGCAAGAGTGTGAGTTGAAGAGTTTTCGGTTAGCTAGAAAACCGAGTGTGTAGAAGAAGTTCCGGCTTCCAAACCGGATTGTGTTAGTGGATTTCTCCCCGGGAGTGGGGAGCGGAGACGTAGGACGGAAGGTCCGAACTCCGTGATCATATTGCTTGTTTGAGTGTGCTTTGGCGTTCATTCATATTTATGTTCATATCTTATATCGCCATTGTCATTAGCTCATTATCTATATCATTCACTATCTTGTTTAGATTGTTTACCCCTTGTGTTAGTTTATATATCCTTGCATATATTTTACTATATACCTCTTTGCTAGGATATATCATATTGTATATTGCTTATCCTAGATCATATATATTGTTGCATTTCATACTTGCTAGGATAACTTGTTAATTAATTTTAATTGGCATTTAATCGGCATACTTGCTAGGATAACTTGTTAATTAATTTTAATTGGCATTTAATCGGATTAGATTAGCATAAGATCCTAATCACCCCCTTAATTGGCATTTAATCGGATTAGATTAGCATAAGATCCTAATCACCCCCCCTCTAGGGTCTAACAAAAACCACCTCCATGTTTAAAGGAGACAAATTTAATGCTATCTTCCCTATTAGTGATATTATAGCACATGAAATGGGGTATGGCGAGACGCTGCAAGAATAGGAAGGAGGCTTGACATTCTATCACAGCTAAAGCAAAGTGATGATCCCCTTAGGCATAATACCAATACTCCTCTCCCCGATAGAAAAGAGAGTTGCCACTAGGAGTACTATCTCCGTAAATGTGGCTTCACGGAGGCATATTGATGAGGAACTGAGAGCTTCGCATTAGTGATTATTTTCGGTAAAGTTTTATAGGCAAATTTTGCTCGAGTGATTGTTACCCAAATTGGTGAACATCATGCTGGTGAAGAACAGTCAAAACAGAGCAATGTACTCTGCCCAAACATAGTCCACTCCAAAAGCCCAAAAGGCTAACAGTAACGAGCTCCCATGAGAAGCGAAGTTCACCACATCAAGTGCTATTGACGGTTGCTAATGAAGCTACATTACCAATGATGAAAGCTCATCAAAAAGACCATAAGAGGTCAAAACGATCTCAGTTTTAGTAGTAGATCAAGATTTTTAAATGCTTTAAGGCATTGTCTAAAGTCTGATCGGCTGAGTCTTAGGCTAATCCGAAGATCGCCGGTAATGAGTTCAAAGCTTACCCACTATCTTCTCCAGCTACGCTAGCACCTCTTCAGCTCTTGGCCGACGAGCTCCTCTAGTGGATCCTCTTCCTCTAGAGATAGTACGACAAGGAGCCATTGGTAAGGAAATTAAGCGGATTTTGAGAAAACTAAGGCTTGAAGAAAAGTTGGAGAGTTTTTGACATCAAAGTGAAGAAGAAGGAGGCAAATAGACTATTTATAGATTAGCCTTGAATTTGAGGAGGCAAATAGTCTATTTATAGACTAGTCCTGAATTTCATTAAAGATTCTTTGCCTTGATGTTTACAGAAGATTTAACCCTGAACTCTGCCAAAGATTCTAGACTCAAACTTCACTCAGAATCTCGCTTTGAATGATCTTCACTGCAACTTCAGGCATGCAAATTGACGACATGAATTTTTAACTATTAGGCGGAGCCTTGCCTAAAAGACTTACTGAGTATCACCTAAAGCAACTTACTGAGCTTCACCCCGACTACTGTTTCCCAAATAAGCAAACTTCACCCCCTTCAACAGGGTGATAAAGTGAACCTTGCCAAAATGGCTTGGCAAAATTTTACTAAGTCTCCAATGTCTAACTCAATTTTCTTTGAGACCACATTGGGCGAACCTCATTTTGACCATCAGAAGCTTGAGTTTCGCTTCCAAACACACTAACTCCATGTAGAGTCATGTAGAGTTTAAGATCACTTCAGAAGTAAAGTACGTAAAGATCAAACATATGTAGATGGACAATTTCAAGAGGCAAAAAGTTTATTTTAATTAATCGAAGACTCTACTACATGAAGAAGACATTCAGACTATACAATTACATGAGTGATGGGTATCGATTTCTATTTGATGCTGTCCAATATTTCTAAAATATGGGTAATGTGATGGTAGAAGAGCATACATGAGCTGCACCAAGATATAGCTCGTACTCCTCTAATCTCACAAGAATTTTCTGACCGTAGACAAAACTGCTCCTACTTACTCCTCCCTAGACCCTAAGTCAAGCAATGAGAAGAGAGCTATTGAACAAGAAGTCCCCCTTACAAGAGACTAAGGCATTTCAAGGGGAAGAAGCACTTCCCGTAGCCATAATTTAACATCAGGCCTGAGTCAGCCACATGACGTCTAATTATGATCTAGGTTCACGTTTGTGACACCTAGTTGCTATTGAAGTCCTCGCTTGTGGGATCCAATGATCCTTCTTCAAGCATCATATTAGTCACTAAACAGTCTTGTGAAGAGCGTGGCACTGGAAGCTACACATATCTCTATCTCGAATTAACTTGCCTCAGGCGATTGACTAATTCTCAATGATCTGTTTGAGTTTCATCTTCTCAGTCGAGAGTAAACCTGCCAAACGGCGTAGTACGTAGAGCTCATCCGCTTGATTGCCCTTCACATGGGCAAGCTCCTATTGGAGTTGTTTATTTCAGCTACTCTATCAAGGAGCATCTCCAATCTAAGCGATGGAGACTTAAACATGGGGAAGAAGAAGAAGATGAAGGCTGTGAGAATAGAAGAAGAAGGCTACTATTTATAGCCTCTTTCAAAGCCTAACTCCTAAGAAAATCACATTTTTTTGATTTAATTGGACCGTACAAAGAGGCTAAAACTTAGCCTAAAACTTGATCAAATGCATAACGGATTAGTGAAAATTTTAATCAAGAGATCTCAGCCACAAATCAAAACACAAATCCAAAGGCAAAATTTAACAAATTTCGCCAGCAATAAAACATCGCCAATTGATGAGCTTTGCCAACACAACTTGAAGTAAAATGAGTCTTGCCAGTTAGGGAATATTGCTAATCGATGAACGTCACCTAGCAGTCTAAAATTTAGCAAGCTTCACTCCAGAATCAGTCCAAATTTGCTGAAATCCTAACATCGCCTCAACAATAGAAAAACTACGTTTGACATTACACCTCAAGCTATTTACTATATGGTGTAAATTTGATTTCCCGAAAATAGGGAGTTTCGTTTGTATTAATAAGAAAGCTTATTACAAACTAATAATCAAATGGTTACAACGGAAGCAGAGGGAATGCCCTCTTTGTTTTGTGTGGGGACTTTAGGTGGCTATAGGACGCTTCGCTCGACGCTCGGGTCGAGTCTGCTTCCCTTGGATCGTTCGATTGAGGTTGCTGGAGAGCTTCAGTTCGCAGTAGAAGCTCGAATCGATGGAGTTCGGGTCTGCTTAGTTCGTCGGCGATCAGAGCTCAGAACTAAGCAGTGGTGCTGTAATGCAAGGATCTGCTAACAGCTCGGTCTCAATTACTTTTCTCCAAGTTTTGCGACCTCTCCTCCAGTGTGCTGGAAGGGGCTTTTAAATGGAAGAAGGACAGCTTGACTTATCCTTGAATTATGGGATGTGACCATACGTGGTTCGGAGACGTCCTGCTATTCTTCGTACTGCCAGCGGTCATTCGAAGTGTTGTGCTCGGTATCACGTTTCGTAAGAGTGGGAAAGCCCCTCCTCTTATGCGTGACAGCGGCTGTCAGATGCTTGCCTGGATCTGACCAACCACCGAGCGCCGGCGGCTCTCGTCCCTTCATTTGGGACAACTGAGGTGAGCCGCATTTATGAGGGTGCAGGCTGTTTTGACACCTGTCTGCTCATTCGTACTGTAGGCGGCTTGTTCGGCGGGCCTGGAGTGTCGTGCCTTCTCTCTTCAGGTTAGGGGAGGCGGGAAAGCGTGTTCCTGGTACTCGAGTGGGTTTGGACAGTTCGCCGAACGCCGGCGGATTCGTCTCCCGACTTAGATAGCCGATGTGAGTCGCATTTATGACTGTTCAGGTCGACTCGACACCCGTCCAGTCCTTCACACTGCAAGTACTGTGAGCGGCCGCCTGGCGGTCTTGGAGTACTGTGCCCTCTCCCTTTGGGTCGAGAGAGAGAGAGAGGGGAAGGCCCATCTTAGCACGTGGGGTAGCGGATACCCAGCTGTACTGACAGCCTGGAGGTTTGCAGGCGGATTCGACTTGACTCCGGCAGGCGAGTCACGTGAAAGGCGAATTTCCGCTATTCCAACTGATCTCAACTCGTGCAGGCGAGTCGATTATTCAGGCGAATCTAGAACCGAGCACGTTTGACGACTATACGGCTTAGGCAGGCGACTTCTTGAGGGCGAATTTCCTGTAGGCTTATCAGAGGTATTTTTTACCGTCTACAAGACCCCCTTCAAAGTTTTCAGACCTAAACTGGCTTGCGTGTGGTCTAGAATACTTTGAACGAAGAAATTCTTGGCGAAGCAAGCGCATTTGATTGCATTTGATCTCTTTTAGGATTTTTAGCAAACCCTCAGCTATCAACGGGTTTGAGGTGCCTTTACCGATTACCGTTTGAATCGGGCTAGCCATGCTATTCCGCCGTTAGATCAAGTCGTGAGTTTTGGTTCGGGTTTCGGGCTTTGACCGGCCCGTTCCCTTTTTTAATGGCTCTTCCGCAACTATAGAACGAGTTGCAAAGGACAATCTGGGCCGTCGATTTCGATCGTGGCCACGTCTCTTGAACGTGAGTGTCTCATTTTGCAAGTACCATCAGAGCCACGCAAGCCCTTTCGCCTTTAAATAGGTTTCGTCCTTTTCCTCCTTTTTTTTGAAAGTTGCTGTGTGCGAAAATCTCTCAAAAGAGAAAGAATTCCCGCTTCGTTTCAATGGCGCCGAAATCCAAGAGGTGTAAAGTGCAGGGAAAGGGCCCCGGACGCTACTCCGACCGCCTGTCCGCCGGTGCGACTGCCGATATGCCTGAGGCGCGCTCGGGTAAGTTGAGAAAGTTTGCCTTAACGTTCTTGTGTTGGTCACCGCTGTCGTGCCAGGAAGATGAGTGCTGCTCATCTTGCCTCCGTGGGTTAGGCAGTCCCCGTGATTTTGGTAAAACTGCCCCTTTCTAGGCGGATTTCACCTTCATCTGCGTTTGGGCGATTCCAGCCTTTATAGGCGGGGTTGGTCTCTATTAGGCGAAAGTGAACTCGTCTTCTGACAGGCGAGTTCGATTTTCGTCTAATAAAGGCGATGTTGGGCGGATTTCGTTCCTGGACGGGCGGATCTGCATCTGCCTCCTGATTTTTCTTGACTTTGTTTTGCAGCGACCTTTTCCGACCAAGCCCTCCCGAAGGGCATGGCCACCGGCTTCGCTGGAGGTGAAGGTAATCCAGCGCCTCCCCGATTTCCTTCCTTGGGTCCGGTGCCCGTGTTCTCCGCCGATAAGCCGGTCGGTTCGACAAGGAGAGTCACCGATGGGTATCACTTAACGCTGCGCGAGTTGACTACTGACGCGGTATTGACAGATGAGGACAGGGTGGAACTGCCGAAGCCCTAATTTTTGTTTGGCGACTCTGTCACCGATCCTTCCGCTCTGTTGCTCAAGGAGAGCAGATGGTTGCGTGTAGTGGAGGGGACTCACTATTACCTCCCCGTCATGCCAAGGGGGTTCTCAATTATCGAGCTACGGCCTCTCGTGGTCCCTCGAGTGATGAACTGGGACCTGACCCCCACTCAGGACGGGGCCACCTGTGGCGTCTTTACAGGCTCCACGGCGGGATATGGGGTGGAGGGCTCATGTAAGCGCGTGACGGGTCTGCGCCCTGGCCTACTGTCTAATGAGCCGCCTGTAGGGGAGTCGACGGCGGTAGCAGAGACTTTCCGTCACCGTTTCTTTCGAGTAGGTGGAAGTTTTCCCCCAAAGGACTTCAGAGCCCCTGGGTGGGTATATTCTGCGCCGGGCAGCGATACTTGGTGGTCCAAAATTACCGACTACATCCTGGCCGAGAATTCTGACCTCAAGAATTCGGAGTTGTATGTGGCCATTCAATCCACTCGACATGGTTTGAGGATTAATGCCTCTCAGTTCCACAGCATCCTGGAACTGTATTGTGCGGAAAGCGGCACCTTCTTCACCCCCAACGGTGAACTCGGTATGTCTCCCCACGAGATGTACGACGTGTCAGGGCTGCCCCTGGGGGACTTTCCTTACGAGGAATACGTCCCAGATCAAGACGACATCGACCAGCTTTCCGACTGTTCCCCCTTGGTAGTAGAAACTCTGTGGGAGTTGCTCTGTCATTATCATATCTGCCTCAACACTTTAGGGGCTAGGGATCACAAGGGGAAGAAGAAGCGGACTCCGGGGATCAGTCACAAGAATTGGGCTGACTATCTGTTCCCTGGGAACGATGTCAAAGGGAATCCTGCTCTTCCTCTAGGCGGGTGCGACCAGGCTGAAGTGGAAAGGAGGATGTCTGAAGAGGAAGCCACCATAGTTCTCGATCATGACGAGGGCGGGTTCAAATCTGGAACGGTCTTCCATTCGTTCCACCACCAGGCCATGTCCCCTATCTCTGGGAAGGCTCTGCTTGCAGGGTATCTCATGTTGTGGCTCAAGAGGTGCGTAATCCCCATTCACTCTTTTGAGGCTATTCCCGTAGAGGTTGTGTATCCTGCGGTTTGTTTAGCCCACGGGAAGTCCTATTCCCTGGTATCGGCGATGATAGCGTGTATTCACCGGGGGCTCCGCACTCTGACGGCCCAATTCTGTCATGTGTCGACTACCGACGAGGGGAATGGAGAGGTCATCAGGACTCCCAATCCCAGAGTGGGGCGTTTGTTTACCACTGTGAGTGTTTGATGAGCGTCCCCGCGATTCTTCAAGGAGATAGGTTCGTTCCGTTCCTCGAGCGTTTGGAGAGGTGCTCCTGGAAGTGTAAAGACATTCCCGATGCACGGAAGACGTTCTCCCATTTTGTTCACTACAATTTTCGTCGTTTCTTCCCTTACTTCAGTGGAGGAAGATACGGCGAGTCTCTCAGGGACGTGCCGACGGTGGATCGCTCCACAGCTCTCTCGCGTGGCGTTTTTCGATGGTTGGTGAATATTCGGCCAGGGTATCACATTCTACACACAGGCTCTGTGTGCTATCTCGAGCCGTATATCCCCTGCAGGTTCGCCCGTCAGTTCGGGTACGACCAATTGTACGTGGGCAATGCCAATCCCCACCTACACTTCGAAGGAGGACTGGTGGATGGAGCTCGGGGATGGTTCTGGACCCATGCCAGTGGTACCCAGGCTCATTTTGATTTACCCGCGAAGGGTCGCGATTTGCATCACACGCTTCTATACTGCCGGTAGTATCGGGGCGCCAGTGCTAACCCTGCTGGTTTCTGGTTCCAGAGCTCCTGTCTGGCGGAACGTGATCGTCCTCTCAGGGGGTCTCTCCATTCTTCAAAGCGAAGGGGCTATCAAACCGCTAGGAGGATCCTCTTCGTGCATTCCTAGCTGATCGCGCCCCCGAAGTTGCTGGCAAGGAGGATCCTCTTTCTTGGGCGGGTCGCTCGTCTGAGGAGACGGGTGAATCTGAGGAGGAGACGGGTGAATCTTCATCCCTCGCGCCCGATTCGGGCCGTTTGTTGAAGATCGTGTTCTCGAACCGTCATATCTTGTCCGTCCAGGTAAGATCTGATCTGTTCGGCCTTATCCTTCAACTTCTTTAGCCTTGAACGGTCTAATCGAGTCTTGAGTAACCGCCTAGGGCTCTTAGGGTATTTAACGCCCTTATTTTCTGTTACGAGGATCCACAACCTTTTCATTGTCTTCCCTCGGAGTAAACCCAAATTCCTCCTTCCTCATACACCCGATGGCGCCGAAGGTGAAGAGGGTCGCTTCTAAGAAAAGGAAAGAACCGTCTTCCTCGGGCGCTGCTGAGGCCGCCGCGGCCGAAGGTATCTTTCCGTTCTGACTCTCGCGTGGGTTGAACAGGTATTCTTCCCTTGACTCCTCTCTGTGTTGTTGTTGTGTTTTGCAGATCGAGGGGAGGCGCCGGCTGCCGAGGAGCATGCGGCAGAGCCTATCCTGATCTCGGACGATGAATCCAAAGGTTCTGAGAACTCCGCCGCCTCAGACTCTGCTCCCCAGCCGGGAGCTGAACCCTGCCTTGAGATTCCGCCCATCATGGCGCTTGCTCCAGGCCAAGAGCCTGCTCCCTCTGAGTCCTTGTCCTGGCAGGCTCGCATCGAAGAGTTCGAGAGTGCTGTGAGACAGGTGATTTCCCTTGTCGAACTCGGCATGGGTAGTTTTGACAGCTTCAGGCAGTCTCTCTATGATCGCGTGGCTGATTTGCGGCGATCGGGCGAAAATCGGCTCGCTACCCGTTGCATGCGTGAACTCCGTCTCTTGGAGCCACGCATGATAGGGTTAGAGACCTTGCTACGGGAAGGTTCGGAGGCCATCATGGAGCCTTGCCTGGCTCACGTCAGGCGTCAGGAAGCCCTGGAGCAGGAGACCCGTTCCAAAGAAATAGCGGATTTGGAGTCTGTCGCCAACTTTTGGGTGGGTCAACAACATTTGCTAGAGGAGCAAATCATTGACCTCAATTGCACTATGGCTCGCCTGAGGGCCGAATTGGGACATGCGGAGGCGAAGTGGAAGGGGCTCCAGTCCAACGTCGTGAAGGTTAGTAAGAATACTAAGGTGGAAACTCGACGCCTGCTAGCCTTGCGCCAGACAGATGCTGTTGCCAAGTCGAACTGCGAGGACCGGATTCGGAAGGCTGCTAAAAACAAGGCTCGGGAAGACCACGCGAGCCAGGTGGAGGCGGCCAAGGAAGAGATCTCCACTTTTAGCGTGTTCGACTGAGACTTCTGCCTCATGATTGTGTTAAGACATTTTGTTTATGACTTGTTTGCTTATGCAATCATAACTTTGTTCAAATGTATTGTCTTAAGCACTGGGTGCATGTTTCGCTATCATGACTTTCGCAATTGCAAAAAACATAACTTTGTTCAAATATACTGTCTAGAAGCATCCCATGAAGCTTGTGTTTGCTCATCATGCGTATACTCTTCTGATATGTCACTTTCTAGTGTTTTGCTCTGTAATTGCTAACAATCTTGTATCGCAGGTGAAGTTCCCCTTGTGATGACGAGTTTACCCTAAGAGCCAAACTCTATCCCGGGGAGTTTACGCCGTCGGCGAGATTATGGCGACGGCGAGTTCACTAAGATGGTGAAGCTCGGCTCCTGACGAGTTCACGTTGCTGGCGAAGCTTGTATGCAGGCGAAACTCGATCGCGGCGAGTTTTGCTTGGAAGCTAAACTCAACTGCTGGCGAGTTCGAGTAGACGGCTAAACTCGATTGCTGACGAACTTACGCTGCAGGCGAAACCCGCATGATTTTGAGACTACAGGAGAAATTTGGATGGCGGTGAGTTTGTCCAACAGTCGAAAATTCAACTGTGTGCAAAGCTTGTGCCACGCGTCCAGCTGTGGGCCTAAGTGCTCGCCAGCTAAGCCTATGCGTGCGCGTTAATGCTCATTTAATGGTGAAGCGACCGAACGCTTCGCCTCTCGTGCCAAATCCGATCGGTCGGTTTGGGGTTTCGAGAGGACTGGCCTTCATTGGCGTTGAGTTTGAAGCGTCGCAGGACATCTGGACCGCTTGATCGCTTGGGGTGATGAATCTCAGCCGTCGGATTTTTTGAATATATATCCGTAATTGTCCCTCTTCAGCAGAGTCCTTACTGCCTTCAGAGAAAGAAAAAATCTGCTTGAAGAATGATCGCCGTGAAAAAAAAAACTTTCGCCCTCCTCATGGCCTCCTCTCCGATCACAGCGACTCCGAGGGCGTCGGTTCTTCTGCCACCGTCGTCGACGTCAGCGTTCCGGCTGCTCCCCCTACGAGCTCGGTCCAGGGGTCTTCTGTTCCGGACCCCATGGCTCATCTCGCGTTCGTGCCCCTCCAGAGCTTGGTGGGCTTAGTACATGGGACCGCCCTCTCGGTCAGCGTGGGCGACGGGCGATATTACGATGCGCTTCCTCTCGTGGAAGCGGGTTTAGAGGCGGTCCGCCGCGCGGGTGATGCCTCGCTCACACGGCGATGCGAGCGGGAGCTTGAGTGCGTGGAGGGGTGGATGTACCGCCTCGAGGAACTGGCTCATGACGATCCCTCCGACTTGCCACCGCCCTTTCCACTGTATCTCTTGCTCGAGCGTGAGAATCGGGCGAAGCGGATTCGGGCGAAGGAGGCCGAGCTCAGGCGTCTGCGGAGCTCTAACTCCGTGGTACTGGACCAGATGGACGCTTACCTAGACAGGGCTTTCTTCGAGGACGCTGGCTCTCTTCGCGGCGAGGCAAAGCTTCAGGAGTTATGGCCCTTTTTTGCTTGTTTTTGCTTATCTTTGCTTTGTATGCACATCTTTCTTTTTTCTTGTCTGTGCTGTTTGGCCTCTGAGTCGAACTTGGCGAGCCTTTGACTATTCTGTTTTAGACTTAGTCGTTTTAGGCTCTTGTTCTGCCTTCTGTTGCTCGCAGCGTGGGATCGGGTTAACTCCGATCTTCACGTTGTAGCTCAAATGGGATCGAGAAGGCAACACTTGGCTTGCAGCAAAGAACAATCGTTCGCTCCTGCGGCCAACTGCAGAGCTCAACTTCGACTCGCCTCTCGGCGAGTTATTGCTTGGGGAACCGACAGACGGGTCGCCCGCCGAATCGTCTTCGACAATTGTCGTCATTTGGGAATGTGACAATTGATTGCGGTAGGGGCCATCGCGTTGTAGACCACTACCCATCAGTTATCCTAAGGGGGTATTA
Organism: Asparagus officinalis; assembly: GCF_001876935.1. Classification (NCBI taxonomy): domain Eukaryota; kingdom Viridiplantae; phylum Streptophyta; class Magnoliopsida; order Asparagales; family Asparagaceae; genus Asparagus; species Asparagus officinalis. The sequence goes on from NC_033795.1 coordinate 46,751,719, forward strand.
GGATATCTGGAACAGGTCAAATAGTTCAGGGACGTAGGAGTATGACTATTGACAGAAGTAATAGCACGTCGCGTGGTAAGCCATTACTTAGGCTGTGCTATTCGTAGGAATAACGGCGCCAATCATCAGAGGTGATCATTAATTTGATGGGGTCTTGTCGCGATTGGAGCAACTGTGGGTGCCTACCATTCTTCCGAAGAAGATTGGCAAGTGAATTGTGTCAGAGGTTTAATGTTAACGTGACAGTGACTGTCGTGATTGGAACGACTTTGAGGACCCACCATCCTTCGGAAGAGGATTGGTGAGTGATTGTGGCTCTGGTACTAACTATCTGAAGGTTTGACCAAGCGGGCGTTTGATGTCGCCTGCCAGGGATGCTAGTTTCGCCTGTCTTGAGAGGTTCGCCAAGGCAAGGAGCTTAGATCGAGAAGTAGACTTCGCCTAGAATGATAGGCTTGCCTGATATGATTGATTCGCTTGATCTGAGCGATTCGCCTGATTTGAGCAGTTCGCCTGTACTGGCAAGCTGGCTCAAGAAATTGAAGTGTAGGAATAGTTTTACCTCTTATACCATTTGGAGGGTGTGAGGGCCAGTTTAGACTCGTGCACTCGTGGGAGTTGGTGAAGGAGAACTAGGGGTAGTACTTCTTTAGATACTTGCCGTTGATGGGCATCATGATCTTATCGCCATTCGGTTTGACGAGGCGATAGGCGCCGTTCGAGTAGACTGTCTCTATTACGAATGGTCCTTCCCATTTGGACTGGAGATCATTGGTCGGCGAACGGAGAGCACGAGCTCTCCCTCTTTGAAGGCTCGGCGCTTGACTTTCCTGTCGAAATTCTTGGTCATTCGAGCCTGATAAAACTCAATGTGCTGCTGAGCTTCCAGTCGCTTGTCATCCAACGCCTCGAGCTCTGTGAGCCGTAGTTGGTGATTTTCCTCGGTCGTTATCCCTATTGCTAAGGCGACGCGGAGGGATGGAATTTGAATCTCCAACGGCAATACAGCTTCACAGCGAATCTCCAACGGCAACACAGCCTCATAGCTGTAGACCAATGAGTAAGGCGTGGTGCCAGTCGTTGTGCGAACCGTTGTGCGATATGCCCACAGGCTCTCGCCTAGCTTTTCGTTCCAATCGCGCTTGCTAGTGGAAGTCAGCTTAGTCAAGATCTTGATGATTGTTTTGTTGAAAGCTTCGGCCAAACCATTCGCTGAAGGGTTGTAGGCCGTGGAAGAGAGGTTCTGTATTCGGAACTTGTCGCAGAACCTGGTGAAGGCATGGCTAACGAATTGCGTGCCATTGTCGTGAATGATACGCCGGGGTACGCCGTATCGGTATATGACATGATGTTTGATGAATTTGATCACATCATTGGTCTTGACCTCTCTTAAGGGGATAGCTTCGGTCCACTTAGAGAAGTAATCAGTAATCGCAAGGATGAAGCGATGACCTTTCGCCGATGGTGGAGAAATTGGCCCAACTATGTCCATCCCCCATGCCTCGAAGGGCCAAGACGCCCTCGTCGGATGCAGATCCTCAGGAGGCTGGTGCACGTAGTTGGCGTGGATTTGGCATTTGTAGCATCGCTTCGCATAAGCGACTGCGTCAGTAACCATCCCAGGCCAGAAGTAGCCCATCCTCCGTAAGCGATCCCAAAGTTTGGGTCCGGGCTGATGAGCTCCGCACACGCCGTCATGTGCTTCGCGTACGGCTTCTTGCGCCTCCGCTTTTGAAAGACAGCGAAGCAGCAAGCCGTCGTATGACCTGCGATACAATGTTTTAGTGGTTGAATCGTAGTAGAATCTCGAAGCACGCCGTCGGATAGACTCTCGTTCCTTCGCATCTTCAGGCAATATGCCGTATAGGACATAGTCGATGATCGGGAGACGCCAGTCTTCTTGATCAGGCTGATCTGGCATTTGATGAGTGGCGTTCGCCTCTGGGACTTCTCTGGGTCGAAAAAGTTTTCGACTGGCGACAGCGACTCGTTGGGTCGTTCCCAAAGGCTGGGCTAAGTTAGCCGCCAAGGATGCGAGAGCATCCGCATGGGTGTTCTTTGAACGGAGCACGTGCTCAATGCGGAAACTCTCGAATAACTCCACTAGTCTGACGGCCGCTTTATGGAGTGGGACGAGATCGTCATTCCTGACTTCATCTCACCAGTCATTTGTTTAACGATGAGTTGGGAGTCGCCGTAAGCCTCCAGATGCTTGATCCCTAACTCTCTGGCCAACTCGAGCCCTATGAGCAACGCGTTGTACTCAGCTACGTTGTTGGTGCATGGTTCCGTCAAGGAAAAGGCCCGGGGTAACACGTGACCATGCGGAGAGGTGAGGACCACCCCCACTCCTGCAGAAATAGAGCCGCTCGCGCCTGCGCGAGACGCGCCGCCGAAGAACATCTGCCACACCTCTGGCGACGAAGTCATATTGGCTTCGAGAGGTTCATCTGGCAGATCTTCGAATAGATCGGTCTTCACCCCCAGCGGGTGACTAGCCATAAGATCGCAGATGGCTTGTCCCTTGACTGATTTCTGCGGCATGAAGTGGATGTCGTATTGAGAGAGCAGAAGCGCCCACCTGGCCAGGCGCCAGTTTAACGCTGCAGGTTGTGTCATGAAGACCCGAATGGGGTTCATCCGGGAAATGACATGGATCGTTTGGCCAACCAAGTAGTGCCGCATCTTTTGGATGGCGAATACCAAGGCTAAGCATTCCTTCTCGACCATTGGGTACCGTTGTTCGGCGCCCTGCAAGGTTCTGCTCAGGTAGTAGATACCTTGCTCGTGGCCTGCATCGTCATTTTGAGCCAAGAGGGCGCCTAGAGAGTGTTCCATGGCCCGTATATATATGAGGAATGACCTCCCTGAGATTGGCGCCGCAAGAACAGGTGGGTTCGAGAGATAAGCTTTGATCTCTTCAAAAGCCTTTTGGCATGGCTCGTCCCAGACGAAGTAAGTACCTTTCTTCATCAGTTTAGAGAAGGGTTGACATTTGCCCGAGAGATTCAAGATGAATCTTCGGATATAAGTCAGTCGCCCCTGAAGGCCTCTTAGCTCTTTAAGATTCCGGGGCGGTTGGAGCTCTTGAATAGCTCGTACCTTGTCTGGATCAATCCGGATTCCTTTCGTTGTGACGACGAAGCCGAGGAATTTACCGCTAGACATCCCCCAGAACGACTTGGTAGGATTCATCTTGAGTTGATGAGTCCTCATGAGTTCGAACATCGCCTTCAAGTCTTGGAGGTGATTCTCCTTACGGCGACTTTTCACGACCAAGTCGTCTACATAGCATTCGACTGTCTTTCGCAGATGATCTCGAAAGATCATGCTCATAGCGCGCTGGTAGGTTGCGCCAGCATTCTTGAGTCCGAAAGGCATGACGGTGTAACAGTACACCCCCATGGGAGTTCTGAACGCAGTGTGCTTCTCGTCCTCAGGGTGCATTTTGATCTGATTGTACCCCGAGAAGCCATCCATGAAAGACATCCTCTCGAATCCGCACGTGTTGTCGATGATGACATCCGTGATTGGTAGGGGAAACTCATCTTTAGGGCACGCGGCGTTGAGGTTCCTAAAGTCAATGCAGACGCGGATCTTGCCATTTTTCTTCAGGACCGGAACAATATTCTCCACCCAGCCGGGGTGTTGCTCCTCTCTGATGAAACCAGATTCGATCAGCTTCTTTACTTTAGTTTCGATCGCCTCCATGATTTGGGGGCAAAACCGTCTCTGCTGTTGTTTGATCGGCTTGGCTTTAGGGCTGATGTTGAGGCGATGCGTGGCGACCCGCGGATCCAGACCAGGCATGTCCTCGTAATTCCAGGCGAAGACATCAATGTATTCCCGTATGAGGGCGATGAGGTCCTCCTTTTCCTGTGGAGGCAGACTGCCACTGATGAATATGGGTTTGGGATTCGCCTCCGTACCCATGTTCACCTGGAGGACTTCATCTTCGGTTGGTGGTTAGCGCTGTTCGAAGCGACTGTTCCACTGGGCGTTAACATGGCGATCCCATGTCTCGTCATAGAGCGGGAGTTGTTCGTCCTCTGCCATTTTGGTGGGGTCTACTGTAGCCATGTTGATTGTAAGGCCATCGAACATGTCCCTCACGCTGACGTCCGAGTCCCATGCCGAGGTCGTCGACGATTGGTCCCCCGAACATGCATAGTCGGAGTCTTCGTTGACGTAAAAACACAAATCCGACGAGGAGGAGGAGTAGCCTAAGCCTCTCCTAGTCCTGTTGAAGTAATTTGAGGGCTTCCCTTTGGGAACGTAGGCGGGTTTGATGACCATCTTACATCCTCGGCCGTAATTTAGGCCCTCTAAACGAGTGAGGTCATACCCCATGTCGCTCATCATTCGTTTCGCAACTCGACTGTACTGCGAAAACTGGGGCGCTGGGTCCTCGTCCTCGGATTCATCCCATAGCGTGCGCAGGGGATGATCGATCCGATCGAAAATAATATCTTTTTGATAATTATTTCGGGCCGGTACGACGAACACGGCTTGCGATGACCTGATCGGCTGCGTCTTGGCGGCGCATGACGAGCATACCGGCAAGTGCATGGAAGGCTCACTGTAGAGTTTCGACCATGGTTCATTTGGCGCATCATCTTCGGACGTGGAACAAGACGACAAATAAGCAAAGTCGGATTTCTCATTCACGATAAATTTTTCCGCCTGAACAGCGTTGGTTACATGGTGACTCTCGTAACCAATTACAATTGACTCAAAGTCATTCAGAATTAAGCTGTCACCGTATTCAGGCTCGCTATCCGCCTCGTTGCCGCTCTCTGGCTCCTCCACTGGCGGGGCGTCGGGGTCCTGGTATAGCAGAGAGTCCGTGAAGTAGTTTTCGACGCCCTTGAAGGGTTGCTTGTCGGCCACTATTGTCCTGACTCGCTCATAGTTGTCCACATACTTCAAGCACTGGTGTAACGTGGACGGGACTATTCTGTTGCCATGGATCCACGGACGCCCTAGGAGTATATTGTACGAGGGTTCGGCGTCGATGACGTAGCACGTCACCTCCATCTTCATGTCGCCTATCCGACATTTCAGGTGGATTTTGCCGAGCGGCCGAGTCCCCGTTGCGTTAAAGCCGAAGATGGTAGTCGCAGTCGTGGAGGGACTCTTTGGTGGTATCCCCAAGTGTTTGATCAACTTCAGGGGCACGATGCTCAGCGCAGACCCTAGATCGACCTGAATCTGATCTACTTTCGAAGACCCGACGTATCCCGTGAAGTACAGCGGCCGGTCTTTCGAAGACGACGTATCCCGTGAAGTACAGCGGCCGGTCGTGAGATGTGCTCTTGATGAGCATATCTTCAGGGGTGAAAGTGATGCACGCGACTCGTCTTTCAGAGACTTGGCAGCAAGTTGCACATCCCTGTTCTGCGTCCGCTTCCTTCGAGAAATGGGTATAGAACGCCTCTGAGTCGGTCAGCGCCTCTTGGAGGGCCTCTCGGGTAGACCTGGACAACCGGAGGAGGTCGTACATGGTGATTCGCGCGGGAATGCTTTTCAGTTGCGCGAGCACGTTGAAACGGAAAGGTTGGCGACTTGTGCTTGGTCCGTCCGGGTTAGATGGGTTGCTGCGACTGGCCTCGCGGGAGGTCCTGCCAGGTTTTCCGCCCTCGCGGGATATTCTTTCGCAAATTCTTTCCTTGCCCTCGTGGCGAAGACGTTGGTGTCTTCTTCAGAATCGGTCAGGGCAGTCATCGCCGTGTCATCTCTACCTAGGATGGCGGAGACAACGTTGCAGTGCTTCCTCTTAGCCTCCTTGGAAGGCTGTGCATGGCAGAGACAACGTTGCAGTGCTTCCTCTTAGCCTCCTTGGAAGGCTGTGCAGTCCACTGCTCGTCATGGAGGAGGTCTGGATGAACCCACATCACCTGCCCATCTGGCAGAGTTTGTGGGACCAAACCCTTTTCCCGCTGGTTGTGAGGATCGTCGTTAGTGATCTTCAAGACCGCCTTAGGGATAAGGATTACCCCAGCTGGGGCCTGAACCTCTGGGAGATTTGTCCCGAAGCTTAAAGTGATCATGTTCGTAGTCACTTGCTTCTGGACTTTCTCTTTCTTCAAAACCCCCGCGTCGTAGAGGGCCTGGAGCTTGTCCTTGAGGACGTAGCATTTGGTTGTGTGATGGTTAAGGAACCTGTGATATGCACAGTAACTTGGGTCACCGGTTTTGTCAGCCTCCTCAGGCTTGGAGGCTTCTGGCAACTTAATTCGCCCACTCTTGAGTAGAGTGTCGAAAGTCGCCACCACCTGGTCTTCTTTGAAATCATATTGCCGCTGGGGGCGTGGTTCAAATTGCCTGGGTTTAGGCTTTTGAGCAGCTTTCGGCGCCGGGGCGGTGTCGACTGCCATGATTTCGATATGGATCGACAGGTTATTGCGACACATCTCAATCAGTGTCGACTCGGAAACTTGGTCCCGACAATGGACTGATCGATTCCGAAATCTCTTCACGAAGTCGTTGACCGACTCCGACTTCCGCTGCTTCTCAGCGAGGAGAGTGGCCATTGACACTTCCGTGTCATCGTCGAAGAAGCGGGCGAGGAAGAGCTTCTCAACGTTGGCCCATGCCTTGATAGAGCCCGTCTCTAGTTTACGGAACCATTCGAAGGCCACCCCCTTGAGGGTACCTATGAATAGGCGAGTGAGGATGGCGTCATTCCCTGTGAGAAATCCGGTCTGCGCCATGAAGTAGTAGATGTGCTGCGAGGGTGACCCCTTACCATCAAACTGTACCAAGCTGATTGGCTTGAACTTCGCTGGGTATGGGACTGTGTCCCATTCGATGGGGTAGGGACGTACCACCCCCAGCTTGTTCATGTTTTGCTGAAGCTTCAGCGCGTTGAGTTGGTCCTGGAACTCGTCGAATCTTTTGTCACGGGTGCTATCCCCAATGTGCGACGTTCCTATCGACGTTTTGGAGGAGTAATCGGAATGCTGATTATCCTCCGTCTCAGTCGCTGGACGGTGAGGAGGTACCCACTCCTTGTCCCTAGTTTGCCGGGGTAAGGGACGTTGGGTCCTCTTCTTCTTCTTCTTCTTGTTCAGCAGTTGCTCCATCATCTCTCTTAGAGAGTCGATGGTTGCCTGCTGTTCTTCCAGCTTTTGAGCCATCGACTGCTCGGTATTGAGTTCGGTCATGTGCACTCTCGCCTACGCGTCTTGACTTGAGCGCGAGGTCTGAGATGTAGCCGCCGCCGAATGAACCTCATCTTCGCCGCAGGAAGGGGGAACCAGGGTAGAGTAATCAAACCCGATGCTTGCCCCCTTGCGACTACGTGTCCGCTGGAATATGCCGTCCTGCCGGCGTCGAGCGAACCGAGTGTTAGGTCTCAGGACGGAATCTGAGTCTGGCGAGTCGGAGAGTACCGCCTTACCCTTATCCGTCATGTTGACTGTGGCGGATGCGAGCCTTAGGTCGTCGGCCGCGCGTCCCTTTCGGTGACGACGCTTTTGACGGGAGAGCCTTGGTCAAGAGGACTGTTGAGAAAGCCTCTTGAACACCGAGGGTCTCGCCGTTCCGATGCATTGGCAGTCGGCGAGGACCGTGTGGATGAGTCTCTCGTAGTGGCACTGAGGATTCGCCTCATGTATATTGCGCTTGCGAGTTAAGTATTCCCTGAGGTCCTCCGTGGGCGGTTGGTGACCACCCCCAGCTTCAGAGGAGTCACTCGGGTGAGTGTACGGGAGATTTTTGGATGCGCTCTCTGGTGCGCGTTGGGTGGAATGCTTTGGTGCTGGAGTTGGGCGATCTCGCCTTGACTGGCGAGTCTTCGCGTTTGAGCGAGCTCCAGTACATAGGCTCGCCAGCCCCTCTACTTTTACGTTTATCCACCAAATGATTATGGCGAGGCTCGCCAGCCTTCGAGGATTCGCCTACTCGGGTAGGCTCGCTCCTTGAAAGTGAGTTATTCGCATCAG
>NC_033795.1:46760664-46780737 GCF_001876935.1 Asparagus officinalis
GCGACGACACAGGTGATAACCGAATCATTCAGGGATGTAGGAATGTGACGATTGATTGTTGTAGGAGCCGTCGCGTGTAGACTACTACCCATTAGTTACCCTAAGGGTACGTTAGGATATCCGGAATAGGTCAAGTAGTTCAGGGACGTAGGAGTGTGACTATTGACAGAAGTAATAACACGTCGCGTGGTGGGCTATTACTTAGGCTGTGTTACTCATAGGAATAACGGTGCCAATCATCAGAGGTAATCATTAACCTGATGGGGTTTTGTCGCGATTGGAGCAACTGTGGGGACCTACCATTCTTCTGAAGAGGATTGGTAAGTGGATTTTGTCAGAGGTTTAATGTTAACGTGACAGGGACTGTCGTGATTGGAACGACTTTGAGGACCCACCATCCTTTAGAAGAGGATTGGCGGGGGACTGTGGCTCTGGTCCTAACTATCTGAAGGTTTGACCAAGTGGGCGTTTGATGCCGCCTACCTGAGATGCTAGTCTCGCCTGTTTTGAGAGGTTCGCCAAGACAGAGAGCTTAGCTCAAGAAGTGGATTTCGCCTAGACTGATAGGCTTGCTTGATATGAGTGATTCGCCTGATCTGAGCGATTCGCCTGATCTGAGCGGTTCGCCTGATCTGAACGGTTTGCCTGTACTGGTAACATGGCTCAAGAAATGGAAGTGTAGGAACAGTTTTACCTCTTATACCAATTAGAGGGTATGAGGGCCAGTTTAAACTCATGCACTCGTGGGAGTTGGTGAAGAAGAACTAAGGGTAGTACTTCTTCAAGTATTTTCCGTTAATGGGCATCATAATCTTATCGCCATTTGGCTTGACGAGGCGATAGGCTCCATTCGAATAGACTGTCTCTACTACGAACGGTCCTTCCCATTTGGATTGGAATTTCCCCTTCTTCTTGGAAGTGAGGATCATCGGTCGGTGAACGGACAGTACCAGTTCTCCTTCCTTGAAGGCTCGGTGTTTGACTTTCTTGTCGAAAGCCTTGGCCATTCGGGCTTGATAGAACTCAATGTGCTGTTGAGCTTCTAGTCGCTTGTTATCCAATGCTTCAAGCTCCGCGAGTCGTCGTTGGTGATTATCCTCCACCGTCATCCCTGCTGCTAGGGCGACGCGGAGGGATGGGATTTGAATCTCTAAAGGCAAAACGGCTTCACAGCCGTATACCAATGAGTAGGGCGTGCTGCCAATCGGTGTGCGAACCGTTGTGCGATACGCCCATAAGCTTTCGCCTAGCTTTTCATTTCAATCGCGTTTGCTAGTGGAAGTTAGCTTGGTCAAAATCTTGATGATCGTTTTGTTGAAGGCTTCGGCCAAACCATTCGCCGAAGGATTGTAGGCCGTGGAAGAGAGGTTCTGTATTCAGAATTTATCGCAGAACCTGGTGAATGCATGGCTAACGAATTGCGTACCGTTGTCATGAATAATACGTCGGGGTATGCCGTATCGGTATATGACATGATGTTTGATAAATATGATCATGTCATTAGTCTTGACTTCTCTTAAGGGGACGGCTTCGGCCCACTTAGAGAAGTAATCGGTGATCGCGAGGATGAAGCGATGGCCTTTCGCCGATGGCGGAGATATTGGTCCGACTATGTCCATCCCCCATGCTTTGAAGGGCCAAGATGTCCTTATCGGATGCAGATCCTCAGGAGGTTGGTGCATGTAGTTGGCGTGGATTTGGCATTCGTAGCAGCGTTTCGCATAAGCGACTGTGTCGATAACCATCCCAGGCCAAAAGTAGCCTATCCTCCGTAGGCGATCCTAAAGCTTGGGTCCAGGCTGATGAGCCCCGCACGCGCCATCATGGGCTTCGCGTAGGGCCTCTTGCGCCTCTGCCTTTGAAAGACATCGAAGAAACAAGCCGTCGTATGACCTCCGATATAGCGTCTTAGTGGTTGAATCATAGTAGAACCTCGAGGCACGTCGTCGGATAGACTCTCGTTCCCTTGCGTCTTCAGGCAACATGCTGTATAGGACGTAATCGATGATCGGGAGACGCCAGTCTTCCTGATCAGGTTGATCCGGGGTTTGATGAGTGGCGTTCGCCTCTGGAACGTCTTTTAGTCGAAAGAGTTTTTGGCTGGCGACTATGACCCGTTGGGTCATTCCCAAAGGCTGGGCCAAGTTAGCTGCCAAGGATGTAAGAGCGTCCGCATGTGTGTTCTCGAAACGGAGCACGTGCTCAATGCGGAAACTCTCGAATGACTCCACTAGCCTGACAGCCGCTTTGTGGAGTGGGATGAGATCGTCGTTCCTGACTTTATATTCGCCAGTCATTTGCTTAACGATGAGTTGGGAGTCGCCGTAAGCCTCCAGATGCTTTATCCCTAACGATGAGTTGGGAGTCGCCGTAAGCCTCCAGATGCTTTATCCCTAACTCTCTGGCCAATTCAAGCCCTGTGAGTAACGCGTTGTACTCAGCCACATTATTGGTGCACGGTTCTGTTAAAGAAAAGGCCCGGGGTAACACGTGGCCATGCGGAGAGGTAAGGACCACCCCCACTCCTACAGCGATAGAGCCGCTCGCGCCTGCACGAGACGCGCCGTCGAAGAACATCTGCCACCCCTCTAGTGATGAAGTCACATTAGCTTCGCGCCTGCACGAGACGCGCCGTCGAAGAACATCTGCCACCCCTCTAGTGATGAAGTCACATTAGCTTCGGGGGGTTCATCTGGCAGATCTTCAAATAGGTCGGTCCTCGCCCCCAACGGGTGACTAGCCATGAGATCGCAAATGGCCTGTCCCTTGACTGATTTTTGTGGCATAAAGTGGATGTCATATTGAGAGAGCAGAAGTGCCCACCTGGCCAGGCGCCAGTTTAACGCTGCAGGTTGTGTCATGAAGACCCGAATAGGGTTCATCCGGGAGATGACATGGATCGTTTGGCCAACTAGGTAGTGTCGCATCTTTTGGATGGAGAACACTAAGGCTAGGCATTCCTTCTCGACCATTGGGTATCGCTCTTCAGCGCCTTGCAAGGTTCTGCTCAGGTAGTAGATACCTTGCTCGTGGCCCGCATCGTCGTTTTGTGCCAAGAGGGCTGTGGTCGCCAGTTTGTTTTCATCGAAAGTTGCCTTCGTCATTGATTTCATTAAAACTTCAAACGTTACAAATGAATTCAAACAACAAAGAAATAAAAATTACAACTTTCTTGAAAATAAACACAAGATCCGTTCGTCGTCTCTTGCTTGCGTGGGTCTTTAGCCTGTGACGGGGACGTCGATATCCGTGGACTACATGGCAATCAGATCTGATCCAGAGCTTCGTCGATCCGCGAGGAGATCTAGAAACTTGAAGCGCCTATCTCGATAAAAGCGAGATATTTGCTCTTCTTAGTATTACCACAACGGGATAATACTAAGGATCAGGTACGGGTGATGTAGATCTGACGAAGAAACTCTCTTGGGTTGAAGTGCTCGATCACTCTTCACTCCGGCAGGGCTTCGCCAATTCTCCAAAATTCCAGATCTGAAAAAATGAGGCCTAAGGCTTGTATTTATAGGCATGAGGGGTTGCGGAGCGGTTAAAACCACTTAAAGGGCCCAAATCCGCGCTGAGACACCCTTGGGGTGTCTTGACTTGGCCGAGACACCGTAGGTGCCTCAGTTCAGCTTTGAGACGTTTTCAATGCCCGTTTGACTGTTTTCGCTGTAACTTCTTTGTCTGAACTCGGATCTGAGTGATTCCAAATGCGTTGGAAGTCTGACGAAGAATTCTATCAGTTTCAATGGTTAGATTATCTGTAGAATGAATGAGACACGAAGGGCGTTGTTCCTTTTGTAAATATCGTGGGGTTCTCGATTAGCATGTGTCTTCGTTATTCCGAAATCCTATCAGCTCACGTAGTTCGTCGGTTCACTTCAAGCGTTCACCAACATCAGTCGAACTCCTGTGAACTAGATAGTGATGTTCATTGTCGTTCTTTAACACTGAGCTGTTCGTGGAGACCTATAGGTAATTTTCGATGCCTACAGATACCCCCTCCAAAGCGTTCCAGACTCATTTCTTTTATAGAGGAGGCTGGAATACTTTGGATGTGATTGGTCCAGCCTTTAGTCGGCATAAAGGACCTGTTGTTAGCTTCAACTCTTGGCTCCTTCGATTTTAGTCTATCCAATGCTTTGATGAATAGTTGAATTCCTTCTGGCGCTGCGTTTATCGCCTGGCCGTCGTCGGAACCTCGAGTCTACAGCTGATGAATTGAGTTTGGCTCGTGTCATTGAGTTGACTTTAAACTGACTACCTCCATCACATTGTGTTGACTTAGGGTTTCAGATCACCGTATATTGACTTTTTGTCGCAACGCGTTGACTGGCGTTGACCTAGGGTTACGCGTTGACCGGTGTTGACCTTAGGGTTTCGAGAGTCGAACTTTGACTTTTTTGGTCGCAACGCGTTGATTGGCGTTGACCTAGGGTTACGCGTTGACCGGCGTTGACCTTAGGGTTTCGAACGTCGAATGTTGACTTTTTATCGCAACGCGTTGACTAGCGTTGACCTAGGGTTACGCGTTGACCGAACGTCGAATGTTGACTTCGAACGTCGTACGTTGACACAGTTTATACTCGTACGTTTACTGGAGTATACACAGTTTAAGCTCTTAAGGTATTGGAGCACAGCGGTCCCAAGTGTCGGGGTTGCAGGACCAACTGTTAAAGCTGATTCATCTGCATTTGTTGTTGGATAATCGAGTCACGAGACCAACTAGCAAAGCTGATGCATCAATGACTCGCATTTATAGAATTTTTGGCAAATTCTCAGCCATCAACGGGTTTGATGAGCCTTTACCGACTACCATTTGAGTCGGGCTAGCATGCAGATTGTTCAGATCCGTTCTGCACATAACGTTGTGCTAAAAGAGTTAACTCTTTTAATGCTACGACATTGAATACGTAGACTTCGTCTTTCTCACGGGAATAGACTACCCGGCAACGCGTGTTAGGCGCTGACTTATCTTTACTTAGGATTCAGGATAAAAATCTCCAGACTCAGATTCTGGTGTCTTCTTCAATTGGTAAAAGACTAAACCGGCAACGCGTGTTAGGCGTTAACTTATCCCTGCTTAGGCTTCGGGATAAACTTCCCCGTGCGTGTGAAGCATGGATTTTGGCGTTATTAATAACAACCTGCCACAATATTGAATATGTGGGCTTTTGTCCTTTTTACGGTCAAAGACTAACCGGCAATGCGTGTTAGACATAGACTTTGGGATTTTTGGCAAACCCCCAGCCATCAACGGGTTTGACGTGCCTTTACCGATTACCGTTTGAATCGGGCTAGCATGTGAATTATTAAAACCCGTTTCACATGTAACGTTGTGCTAAGAGAATTGCTTCTCTTAGACTTAATGCTATGATTTTGAATACATAGACTTCGTCTTTCTCACGGGAATAGACTACCCGGCAACGCGTGTTAGGCGTTGACTTATCCCTACTCAGGCTTCGGGATAAAATTCCCCGTGCATCGAGTGCCCGGATTTGACAATCGTGTCTTTTCTAAAAGCAAAGACAGATTGAGAAACGGGAGAGGAAGAATTTTATATTCTATCTCCCGGTGCTGAAGAGGAAGAATTTTATATTCTATCTACAGCTGGAAAGGAAACTCGAGGTGGGATCTCCACCCCAGAGTCCGGAAGGGTGAAACCAAGAGTGGAATCTCCACTCCGAGATTCGAAAAGATTCAGATACGAGAATCGGAAAGGTTCGAACGACACTACCTTTTATAGGATTGGTCATTTGAACCCAAAGAATCCCTCATTCATTGAGGAGAAAACCCAATTTCAACCCTAACTTTTATAGGTTTGGTGGAAAAGGGGACAAAGGTGGATTTTCGTTTATCGAAAAGGAATGACTCGGTCTAACCATCTGTAGGTTTGACTAAGTGAGATTGGGAACAATCCTAACTTTTATAGATTTGATTGCTCAATTTTTTGAAAGTGGACCTCTCGTTCATGGAAGGAATCGAGAGGGGACTTTGGTTGTGGTCCTAACTTTTATAGGTTTGACCTGAAAGCAAAGAGAGTGGAATACGGGTAGCAAAGAAAGTGCCAACTCGTATTATCACTCAGAGAAGGACTTTAACGCTAGGTGATTAGGACCTAACATGTTGAGTCTGAGAAATGCCAATGACTGGCAGATGGAAATGTTGGTGGATCCACCGTTAATTAGTTTGATCAGCAGATGGTTTGGTGAGGAAAGATTAACCTATCAGAGGATTGGATCTCATCTCACAAAAATAACTCATAAGAGTTAGAGAATTTTGATAATAAGAAGAAACGTTCCAATGTTCTGAATTCGAGCGAGAATTTCTTATTCATCACTTCTACAATGATTGGGTTATCCCTAAGAATATTAACATTCTTTTTGGAACTTCTCGTTACACGAATTATCCACCCCCAGCTTTCTTGCAAAACTGGGTGTAACGAGGAGTACGTTATCCTCAATCGCATGTTCAGGTTATCCTTAAGAATATATGATTCTCTAGGAACTTCCCGTTACATGAATCGTCCACCCCCAGCTTCCTCTGCGGAACTGGTTCGGACATTATTCTCAGTTACCTGACCGAGTTATCCTTAAGAATATTAGCATAATATCCTCCAGGAGCAGTTTATACTCTTATACTTATCGGAGTGTAGAAAGGAGCAGTTTAACCTCATGCACCTGTTGGAGGATTGAGAAGCAGTTTATACTCGTATACTCTTCGGAGTGTTGCCATTCTCAATTAGCTTACCCTAGCGTTATGACGCTGGCTTCAACCAATGTTTGGATGCTATTCTTGAGAGCGAAGCAATCCTTGGTGGGATGAAGGATCCTCCTGTGGTATGCGCAGTACTTTGGATCCGCAGTATTGTCAGCTTCCTCCTGATTGACGATAGGTGGTAGCTTGATCTTGTTGTTTTCAAGGAGGGATTCGAAGATGGCTGGAACGTCTTCGTCCTTGAAGGAATACTCTTTTTGGAGTTTCGGTTCCGAAGTCTTTTGCTGCCTTCGGGATTGCTGTTGTGACCTTGATTGTTGATGCGCCTTTTGTTGCTGCTGTTGCGGTTGCGCTTGCACCTCGAATGTTTGATTCGCGTCCATAGCATTCGCATGTGCTTTTCCCTTGGGGACAAAGTTCTGTTGCGGGGCATTATTTGCTATTTGACCCCTTTCCGCCTTCTTCCTTTTAAGGAATCGCTCGGCTCATTCTCCTCGCACCTTCAGATCCTTCCAGGTCTTTGGCGGTGCCATTCCCATGGCTTCAAGGATGTCCAATGAAAGATTATTATGACAGGTCTCGAGGATGAAATCTTCGCTGACCGGATCCCTGCAATTCATTGCTTTATTTCGGAATCTCTTCACGAAGTTTTCGACCGTCTCACCATTTTTCTGTTTCTCGTCAAATAGTGTGCCGATTGAAATCTCGGTGTCGTCGTCGAAGAAGTTCGTTAGAAACATGTCCTCCATGTCATCCCAACTGCTGATACTCCCCGGCTTGAGGCGACGATACCAATCGAAGGCCGCTCCGCGAAGAGTGCCAACGAATGACCGCACCATTAAGGGTTCATTCCCGGAGATTATTCCTAAGTGAGACTTAAAATATATTAAGTGTTGGGTAGGGGAACCCTTTCCATCAAACGGCGGCATTATCTTCTTCCCGTTCATTCTCCTCTTGATTCGGATTATTGCGACGACTGGGTTCTCCTTGGTGAGTTGTCAGTGCTGCGATTTGCTGGTCATGCATCTCTCTCATCTGCTGCATGGCCATCTCCATCTCGAACTTGAAAGCTTCCTTCTGCTTAGTCAGGGCATCTTCAAGCATCTTGGTTACTTGTTCGGCACTAATCATAAGCGACTCATAGGGCTGTCCCGCACTAGATGTCGTGCCGTCGGATGCTATAGCCGAGCAGGAATCTGAACCATCATCTGACACCTCTTCTTCCAAAGGAAGTCCCTTTTGCATCCTTTGGTAATTCTTTCGCCTATTGATCCCTGACCGCAATCGAGTCATGCGCTGGGACGCTTCGGCAAGTTGATCTGAGCTAGAGGGTCGTGTCGATTTGCCTCTGCCGGTCATATTAGCAGACACTTCTAGGAATTCGTCCTCTTGGCGGACAGGCTTCTTCCTACGGAAACGCCTTGGCTTGGTCTCGGACGTTCCGATGGAAATTCTCTCGAACACCGAAACTCTCCTTGGGGCTTTAGTACAGCACATTCTGATAGTACCGCCTTGATTATGTTGGCACACGGACAGTGAGATTCCGTGTCTCGAGCATCTCTCTTTCGAGACTTACCCGCACCCCCAGCTCTATAGTACAACTCATCAGTTTGATAACTGGAGCAACCCATAGAGTGTTGGCATGACTTCCCAGGTATAACACAATCATCATCAGACGAATGTGTTTCCCTCTGGGGATATGACGCTTTATTAGCGTTTTCAAAAGTCGCTCGTTCAAGTCTACTCTTTTGCGAGCGTGAAAACTTAACGGGCTCTTGAATTTCGACCCGTAATCCAATGCGGTCGGTAACAGGGGCTTTCCCTTTGTTATCTTTCTTGGGGGGATTAGCACGACCCCCAGTCTGGTTTGTTGTTTGGGGACCTTTCAACGGTCCCAATCGCTCCTTGACAGGTGCCTTGCCTCGATCTTCTGGTAAAGGGCCGAGGCGACCTCTCAAAGGAACCCTGGATCTTGAAGAATCCACGTTCTTACCTGGCTCCGCCGGAGGTACGGGAGTAGGGGAAACAGGATCTGGATTTGAAGAAGGCTGGACGCTACTTCCGTCCACTTTTGTTTTAGGCGCCGGCTTCGCCTTTGGCACCCACACTTGCTTGTGTTTTGACGGCTTCTTGACCGTCTCTTTATTCTGCATCTCTTCCGCTTTCTGCAGAAGGACTCGGGCATGCGCAAGCAATGCACGGCGTTTCTTGATTCGCTCTTCGAGGGTTGAGCGAGTCCTCTTGACACAAACCCATTCGTTCGTTTCTGTCTTGGAGGCGGAGTGGGTCGTTCGCCGTTGTTGCACCTGGCGCTGTCTGGACTTTAGATCCTCATTGTAGCAGATCCCGTCCATCGATTCTGCGGCCTTGGCCAACTGTCGCGCAAGGCATTGATACCGTCTTTGGCGCGCCCTCTTCGACAAGGTTGGAACACCTTCAGCAGTTGACTTTGCGGCGGAAGGGAGATCTGGCTGCAGCTTCGACCATGTTAGACGCCATAGGAGCGTCGCGGGGAGTAGGTGCAATAACGGTGAGGGGATCTCGGATCTTCGATCCTGAGGGCCCGCGAGCATTCTTGGAAGAGGAAGTCTTCCTACGCCTGTTTGGAGAGGCAGATCTGGAGGAGGAGGAAGAGAGGTACTCTTCAAACTTCTGTTGATCGAACTCGTATTCGATCTCTTCGTTCACCCGGATCTTGAAGGCCGGTTGCGTCACGACGGCCTCGGCAACGAGGCCGTTGGCTCCCACTGTGGTCGCCAGTTTGTTTTCGTCGAAAGTTGCCTTCATCATTGATTTCATTAAACTTCAAACGTTACAAATGAATTCAAACAACAAAGAAATAATAAAAAAAGATTACAACTTTCTTAAAAATAAACACAAGATCCGTTCGTCGTCTCTTGCTTGCGTGGGTCTTTAGCCTGTGACGGGGACGTCGATATCCGTGGACTACCTGGCAATCAGATCTGATCCAGAGCTTCGTCGATCCACGAGGAGATCTAGAAACTTGAAGCGCCTATCTCGATAAAAGCGA
This sequence comes from Asparagus officinalis, assembly GCF_001876935.1. Lineage (NCBI taxonomy): Eukaryota > Viridiplantae > Streptophyta > Magnoliopsida > Asparagales > Asparagaceae > Asparagus > Asparagus officinalis. The sequence continues at coordinate 46,770,413 of NC_033795.1, forward strand.
GATATTTTCTCTTCTTAGTATTACCACAACGGGATAATACTAAGGATTAGATACGGGTGATGTAGATCTGACGAAGAAACTCTCTCCCGATCAGTTCGTATCTTTATTATTCTAAAACTCCGTTACTTCACATAGTTTGCCGATTAACTTCAAGCGTTCGTCGACGTCAATCAAGCTTGTGTGAACCAGATGGTGACGTTCATCGTCTTCTCTTAGCTTTGAGCTGTCCGTGGAGACCTATAGGTAATTTTCGATGCCTACAATTTTCCCGAGAGATTTGAGATGAACCTTCGGATGTAAGCCAGTCGTCCCTGAAGGCCTCTTAGCTCTTTAAGATTTCAGGGCGGTTGAAGCTCTTGAATAGCTCGCACCTTATCTGGATCAATCCGGATTCCTTTCGTCGTGATGACGAAACCGAGGAATTTACCGCTAGACATCCCCAAGAATGACTTAGTAGGATTCATCTTGAGTTGATGAGTCCTCATGAGTTCGAACATCGCCTTCAAGTCTTGGAGGTGGTCCTCCTTATGGCGACTCTTCACGACCAGGTCGTCTACGTAGCATTCGACCGTTTTGCACAGATGATCTCGAAAGATCATGCTCATGGCACGCTGGTAGGTTGCGCCAGCATTTTTGAGTCCGAAGGGCATAACGGTGTAGCAGTACACCCCCATGGGAGTTCTGAATGAAGTGTGCTTCTCGTCCTCGGGGTGCATTTTGATTTGATTGTACCCCGAGAAACCATCCATGAAGGACATCCTCTCGAATCCGCACGTGTTGTCAATGATGACATCCGTGATGGGCAGGGGAAATTCGTCTTTGGGGCACGCAGTGTTAAGGTTCCTAAAGTCGATGCAGATGCGAATTTTACCGTTTTTCTTCAGGACCGGAACAATATTGGCCACCCAGTCGGGGTGTTGTTCTTCCCTGATGAAACCAGACTCAATTAGTTTCTTCACTTCGGCCTTAATTGCCTCCATGATCTGAGGGTGAAACCGCCTCTGCTGTTGCTTGACTGGTTTGGCGTCTGGGCTGATGTTGAGGCGATGCATGGCGACCCGCGGATCCAGACCGGGCATGTCCTCGTAATTCCAGGCAAAGACGTCAATGTATTCCCGTATGAGGGCAATGAGGTCCTCTTTTTCCTAGGGAGGCAAACTGCCGCTGATGAATATGGGTTTGGGATTCGCCTCGCTACCTATGTTCACCTGGAGGATTTCGTCTTCGGTCGGCGGTTCGCGTTGCTCGAAGCGACTGCTCCACTGGGCGTTAACATGGCGATCCCACGTCTCGTCATAAAGCGGAACTTGTCCATCTTCCTCCATTTCTAAGGGGTCTATCGTAGCCATGTTGACTGTAAGGCTATCGAACAGATCCCTCACGCTGACATCCGAGTCCTATGCCGAGGTTGTTGATGATTGATCCCCCGAGCATGCATAGTCGGAATCCTCGTTGGCGTAAAAATACAAATCCGACGAGGAGGAGGAGTAGCCTAAGCCTCTCCGAGTCCTGTTGAAGTAATTTAAGGGTTTCCCCTTGGGTACGTAGGTGGGTCAGATGACCGTTCTGTGCCCTCGGCCGTAATTTAGGCCCTCCAAACGAGTGAGGTCATATCCCATGTCACTCATCATGCGTTTCGCAACTTGACTGTATTGCGAAAACTGGGGCGCCGGGTCCTCGTCCTCAGATTCGTCCCATAGCGTGCGTAGGGGATGATCGATTCGACCGAAGATAATGTCTTTTCGATACCTATTCCATGCTGGCATGACGAGCACAGCTTGTGATGACTTGATCGGCTGTGCCTTGATGACGTATGACGAGCATACTGGCAAGTGTAGGGAAGGATCACTGTAGAGTTTTGACCACAGGTTATTGGGCGTATCATCCTCGGATGTGGAACAAGACGACAAATAAGCAAAGTTGGACTTCTCATTCATGATAACTTCCTCCGCCTGAACAGCATTGGTTACATTGTGACTCTCGTAACTGATTACAATTGACTCAAAGTCGTTCAGGATTAAGCTGTCGTCGTACTCAGGCTCGCTGTCTACCTCGTTGCCGCTCTCCGGCTCCTCCACTGGCGGCACGTCGGGGTCCTGGTACAACAGAGAATCTGTGAAGTAGTTTTCGACGCCTTTAAAGGGTTGTTTGTCAGCCACTACCGTCTTCACTCGCTCGTAGTCGTCCACATACTTCAAGCACTGGTGTAGCGTGGACGGAACTATTCGGTTTCCATGAATCCACGAACGTCCCAAGAGTATGTTGTAGGAAGGTTCTGCGTCGATGACGTAGCATGTCTTCCATGAATCCACGAACGTCCCAAGAGTATGTTGTAGGAAGGTTCTGCGTCGATGACGTAGCATGTCACCTCCGTCTTCATGTCGCCTATCCGACATTTCAAGCGGATTTTGCCGAGCGGCCGAGTTCCCGTGTCGTTAAAGCCAAAGATGGTTGTGGTGGTCGAGGAGAGGCTTTTTGGCGGTATCCCCAAGTGTTTGATCAACTTTAGGGGCACGATGCTCAGCGCCGAACCTGGGTTGACCTGAATCTGATCTACTTTCGATGAACCGACGTATCCTGTGAAGTACAGCGGCCGATCATGGGATGTGCTCTTGATGAGCATGTCCTCGGGAGTGAAAGTGATGCACGGGACCCGTCTCTCAGAGACCTGGCAACAATTTGCGCATTCTTGTTCTGCCTCTGTCTCTTTCGAGAAGTGGGTGGAGAACGCCTCTGAGTCAGCCAGCGCCTCTTGTAGAGCCTCCCGGGTAGACCTGGACAACCGCAGGAGGTCGTACATGGTGATTCGCGTAGGGATGCTCTTCAGTTGCGCGAGCACATTGAACCGAAAAGGTTGACGGCTTGAGCCTAGTCCGTCTGGATTGGGAGGGGCAGTTACTACTGGCCTCACGGGAGGTCCTGCCGAGTTTTCCGCCCTCGCGGGATATTCTTTTGCGAATTCCCTCCCCGCTCTCGTGGCGAGGACAATGGCTTCCTCTTCGGAGTCGGTCAAGGCGTTCATCGGTGTCTTTTCCCCATCAAGAATGGCGGAGATGACATTACAATGTTTTCCTTTAGCCCCTTTCGAGGGCTTTGTAGTCCATTGTTCGTCGTTGACGAGGTCTGGATGGACCCACATCACCTGACCTGACGGCAAAACCTACGGAGCTAAGCCTTTCTCTCGCTGGTTGTGGGGGTCATCGTTGGTGACATTCAAGACCGCCTTGGGAATAGGAACTATCCCTGCCGGGGCTTGGACTTCTGGGAGATTTGTTCCAAAGCTCAAGGTGATCATGTTTGTGGTCACCTGCTTCTGAACCTTCTCCTTCTTTAGGACCCCCGCATCGTAGAGGGCTTGAAGCTTATCCTTGAGGACGTAACACTTGGTCGTGTGGTGGCCCAGGAATCTGTGGTAGGCGCAATAACTCGGGTCATTGGTTTTGTCCGCCTCCTCAGGCTTGGCGGCTTCTGTCAACTTAATCCGCCCACTCTTGAGCAGAGTGTCGAATGTCGCCACCACCTGATCCTCTTTGAAATCATACCCACTCTTGAGCAGAGTGTCGAATGTCGCCACCACCTGATCCTCTTTGAAATCATATTGCCGCGGGGGACGTGGTTCAAATTGCCTGGGTTTCGGCTTTTGAGCGACCTTCGGCGCCGGGGTAGAGTCGACGGCCATGCTCTCTTTTCCTCTGGATCGAGGGGGATTCTTTGGCACGGCTGGTTCTGCAACTCCCTTCTTGGGCTGCGGCTCCTCGGCCTCTAGCCTTTTGATCATGTTTTCCACTTGCTCGCATTGACGAACAAGCTCCTTCTATGTCCGGGTTTCCACCGCGCCCACTTTGGATAGGATGTGGATCGAGAGATTATTACGGCACATCTCGACACCGCGCCCACTTTGGATAGGATGTGGATCGAGAGATTATTACGGCACATCTCGATTAGTGTGGATTCAGAAACCTGGTCCCTACAGTGGACAGATCGGTTGCGGAACCTCTTCACAAAGTCGTTGACTGACTCCGACTTTCGTTGCTTTTCGGCGAGGAGGGTGGCCATTGACACCTCCGTGTCGTCGTCGAAGAAGCGGGCGAGGAAGAGCCTCTCAAGATCGGCCCATGACTTGATAGAGTCGGGTTCTAGTTTGCGGAACCATTCAAAGGCCACCCCCTTGAGGGTGCCTATGAATAGTCGAGTGAGAATGGCGTCGTTCCCCATGAGGAATCCGGTCTACGCCATGAAGTAGTAAATATGTTGCGAGGGCGAGCCCTTACCATCAAACTGCACCAAACTAATTGGCTTGAACTTCGTCGGGTAGGGGACCGTATCCCATTCGACAGGGTAGGATCGGACCACCCCCAGCTTGTTCATGTTCTGCCGAAGCTTGAGTGCGTTGAGTTGGTTTTGGAACTCGTCGAGCCTCTTGTCGCGGGTGCTACCCCCAGTATGCGACGTTCCTAGCGACGTTTTGGAAGAGTAATCGGAATACGGATTACTATTATCTTCCATCTTATTCGCTGGATGGTGAGGAGGTACCCACTCCTTATCTCCTATTCGCCGGGGTAAGGGATGTTGGGCTCTCTTCTTCTTCTTCTTTTTGTTCAGAAGTTGTTCCATCATCTCCCTTAGGGAATCAATGGCCGCATGTTGCTCTTCGAGCTTCTGGGTGACCGCCTGGTCATGGGTGAGTTCAGCCATGTGCACCCTTGCCATCGCGTCCTGACTTGAGCGCGAGGTTTGGGACGTGGCCGCTGCCGAGTGAACTTCGTCTTCGCCGCAGGAAGAAGGGGTTAAAGTGGAGTAATCGAACCCGATGCTTGCCCCTCTGCGACTACAGGTACGCTGGTATATACCCTCTTATTGGCGTTGGGCGAACCGAGGGTTAGGTCTCAGGACAGAGTCCGAGTCTGGCGAGTCGGAGAGTATCGTCTTGCCCTTGTCCGTCATGTTAACTGTGGCGGACGGGAGCTCTAGGTCATCGGCGGCGCGTCCTTTTTGGTGACGACGCTTCCGATGGGAGGGCCTTGGTCGAGAGAACTGTTGAGAAAGTCTCTCGAACACCAAAGGTTTCGCCGTTCCAACGCATTGGCAGTCGGCGAGGACCGTGTGGATGAGCCTCTCGCAGTGGCACTGAGGATTCGCCTCATGTATAGTGCGTTTATGAGTTAAGTATTCCCGGAGGTCTTCTGTGGGTGGTTGGCGACAACCCCCAGCCTCAGAAGAGTCGCTCGGGTGAGTGCACGAGAGATCTTTGGACGTGCTCTTTGGTGCACGCTGAGTGGAATGTTTTGGTGCTGGAGTTAGGCGATCTCGCCTTGACTGGCGAGTCTTCACATTTGGGCAAACTCCAGTACGTAGGAGGGTCTCAACCCTTCGTTTGGACGAGCGGATTTGTGAGGTGTCACCTATTTCCTTGCCTTTACGTTTATCCACCAAAGGGTTATGGCGAGGCTCGCCAGCCTTCGAGGATTCGCCCGTTCGGGTAGGCTCGCTCGCTCGGTGTGGTTTATTCGCATCAGGGATGTGACCCTTCGAGGATTCGCCCGTTCGGGTAGGCTCGCTCGCTCGGTGTGGTTTATTCGCATCAGGGATGTGACCTAAGAAGCGAAGTCCTCCTGAGCGGGCGGCCCTGTCTTCCTCGGTTGGCGCTCCTGATTTGGAGGGCCTTCCGACGTCGGGTAGTTTGCCCTCTCGTCTAACGTTTCTCGGGCCCGTACAATGATTCAGGCCATCATGGGAAACAGAGGTTTGGACCTCCTGTCTGACGAGTGTCTGTCGTCGCTGTTGGCTAGCTCTTCCAGCGAGGAGAGCATCACCGTGGGCTGTGGCAGTGCAGTTTGTACCGGAGTGAACCGGCGCTTCCTCCGGGACAGGTGTCTGTGGGGATCGCTTGGCGACCCATTTGGCAGACCTTTGCCCCTTGCTCTCGATCTCCGGATTGGCCTTGATCGATTGTGAGAGAGTGGGTTCCCCTGACGAGACTCAGGGGAAAACCTTAGGCGTGGAGGCTTTGACCGTTTGAGGCCAGCCTTGGCGCACGACTCTGTGGCGTTTGCGGGACGCATCGCCACCAGAGGAGGAAGAAGACAAGTACTCTTCGTACTTGGCTTGGTCGAACTCAATCTCTAGGGACTCCACGGTCGTCCCAATAGCAACTTCATCGAATTGAGCCACCACCATTTCGTTTGATGAAACAGCTTCTCCCACTGTGGTCGCCATCTTCTGTAGGGTGTAAATTTGGATTTCCCGAAAACAGGGAGTTTCGTTTGTATTGATACGAAAGTTTATTACAAACTAATGAATCGAAATTACAACAGAAGCAGAGGGAATGCCCTCTTTGTTTAGTGTGGGGACTTTAGGTGGCTATAGGATGCTTCGCTCGATGCTTGTGTTGAGTCTGCTTCCCTTGGACCGTTCGATCGAGGTTGCTGGAGAGCTTCAGTACACAGTAGAAGCTCGAATCGATGGAGTTCAGGTCTGCTTAGTTCGCCGGCGATCAGAGCTCAGAACTAGGCAGTGGTGCTGTAATGCAAGGATTATGCAAACAGTTGGGTCTCGATCGTATTGGGGATTGAGAGCTAATGGTTCAATTAGCTGGTTCAACTATGAGCGAATCGCTTGCACGGCTAAACAGCTGAATCTCTTCTTCTTGACTTGGAAGAAAAGCTGAACCTCTTCTTCGTGGCTGGAAGAAGTTCCTAAATAGTGGAGAGACGGCGTGGTCGCTCCTTGAATCATGGGATGTGACCATATCCTGTTAAGAGACGTCTTGCCGCCTCTCGGTACTATGAATGGTTCATTTGAGGGATTGTGCTTTATGTCGTGTCACATAGAATGGGAAGGCCTATCCCTGTATGTGAGGCAACGGCCGCCCACTATTTGAGTGGATTTGACCAGCATTGATGAACCGCATTTATGAGTTCGCAGATTGATTTGGCGTCTATCCGATCATTCGTACTGTGTGTGGCCGTTCGGCGTGCTTGGAGCACGGTGCCTTCTCCTTTCCGGTCAGGAGAGGTGGTGAAGTAGGTGCACAATACTCGAGTGGGTCTGGCCAACTTGCCGAGTGCCGGCGGATCCAACTCTCGACCTGGATGGGTGAGGTGAACCGCATTTATGAATGTTCAGGTAGATCTGACACCTGTCCGATCACTCGTACTGTGAATGGCTACTCGACGGGCCTGGAGTACTGTGCTCTCTCCCCTCTCAAGTCGAGAGGGATGGGAAAGCCTGCCCCAGCATGTGGGATAGCAGATATCCAGCTATACTGACGGTCTTGAGGTTTGCGGGCGGATTCGACTTTGGACTCGGGCAGGCGAGTTGTGTAAAAGGCAAAATTCCGCTATTCCCAGTTGATTCTGGCTCGTGCAGGCTAATCCTTAATGAACTCAACCCATCGTCGCTGTCTCTGATTTAGTTCCTTCTGAGAGAAGAGGTACTTCAAGCTCTGATGATCTATGAATAGCTCAAACTGTACCCCGTATAGATAGTGTCTCCATGTCTTCAATGCAAAGACTACTACTGCTAACTCCAAGTCATGTGTGGGATAGTTCTATTCATGCGTTCTCAACTAACGCGAAATGTATGCTACTACCCTCTGGGTCTGCATCAAAACACCTCCTAGACCCGCTAACGACGCATCTGTGTAGACTACGAAGGTCTTATCACTGCTAGGAATGGTCAAAACTGGCACTGTAGTCAACTTAGTCTTCAAAGTCTCAAAGGCCTCCTGACATTCCGTGCTCCAAATAAAAGGTACACCCTTTTTCATAAGGCATGTAAGTGGTGTAGCTATTTTTGAGAAGTCCTGAATGAGCTTCCTGTAATAGCCAGCCAAACCCAAAAAGCTACGGATCTCGGTAACTGTCGTCGGTGGCTCCCAATCAAGTACTGTCGTAACCTTAGCTGGATCCACTGCAATGCCCTCTCTGCTGATGACGTGGCCTAAAAATCTAACCTCGGATAGCCAAAACTTGCACTCGCTGAATTTGGCATATAGCTAGTGCTCCCGTAAAGTCTGCAATGCTAATTGAAGGTGCTGCTTGTGCTTTGCCTCTGACCTCGAATAGATTAGAATGTCGTCGATAAATACTATCACGAACGGGTCCAAGTATGGACGGAAAACCTGATTCATCAAATCCATGAATACCGCAGGTGCATTGGTTAGCCCAAATGGCATGACAAGAAACTCGAAGGACCCATAACGAGTCAGAAAGGTGGTCTTGGGAATATCCATCTCCCGAACCCGTAACTGATGATAGCCAGAACGAAGATCAATCTTCGAGAAGTGTTGCGCTCCCTGTAGCTGGTCGAACAAGTCATCAATCCTCAGTAATGGATACCTGTTCCGGATAGTGACCTTATTCAACTCCCGATAATCTATACAAAGACGCATATTGCCGTCCTTCTTCTTCACGAAAAGGACCGGTGCCCCCCATAGAGAATGACTCCGGCAAATAAAACCCTGAGACAACAACTCGTCTAGCTGAGTCTGTAGCTCCCTCATCTCAGCATATGCCATACGATAGGGAGCTCGAGATATCGGTGTTGTGCCTGGCTGTAACTCGATGCAGAACTCAACCTCTCTCACAGGAGGTAGCCTCGTTATGTCCTGAAAGACATCCTAAAAATCTGAGACAACCCTAGTCTCGCACAAATCAGCACTCCGATCTCTCGGCCTCACCTCTTCGATATAGGCTAGAAATGACTCCGCAAATCGGTTGCCCTGTGAGGTCGCTACGATCAACTCAGACCCATCGAACGCTCGCAAATTGACTGTTTTCGCAAAATGGTAGGATGATAACCAATCCATACCAAGAATGATGTCGAAATCCGACATCTGCAAGACGATCAAATCTATGATAAACTCGGACTCATCTAAGCTGATGACACATCTCCTACAGACGTTCTCTAATAGGGATACCTCCCCTAAGGGAGTAGAGACGGACAACAGAACATCTAAAGGATGTGCGACTAACTGGAGCCTATCCTTGAAGGCATGAGATATAAAAGAATTGGAAGCTCCGGAATCGAACAGGATCCGAGCTGGAAAAGAGTTTACTAAGAAATTACCTTCTACTATAGCTTCGCTCGCACCGTGATCACGCGGTACGACTGCATAGACTCTGCCAGTGGCTGGCGACTGCTGAACTGACGATGGTGGAATATATGGGACTATTTGTCCCTTGGGAATCTCCTGAATCGTGCGAATCTGGCCTGCTGGCCCTTTAATCCTAGGAACAGCTGGCGATGCCTCAATCCTCTGCTGTGGCTGTTGGCCGTAACCGCGGCCCTGCTGATGCTAACCCTGACCACAGTTCTGCTGCTGATTGTGTCCTTGATTCTGCTGCTGGCCCTGACCTCTGCCCTACTAGCCTCCTGCTGACGCACTGCGATAGTCCTTGGCCTTATGCCCGATCTTGTTGCAGTTATAGCATGCACCCTGAATCTTGCACTGCGGTGGTGCTCTCGAGTCATGTTGTGCTCCCTTCTTGAACTTTCCCTGCTGATGGTGATGAAAGTCCTTACCCCACTGCTGGGGTCCTCCTAGTCCGGTAAAAGGTCTCTTGCCCTTGCCCTTGTTATTCTGTTGTCCAGACTTATTGTTGCCCTCCTTGTTCTTCTGGAACATCGCAGTCTCTGTCTCCTACGATATAGCTGCATCTGCAACCTCTCGGACTGAATGAAATCTTCTGGAAACTAGGTAACGGCGAAGACTTGGGCGAAGTCCCATAAGAAACATCTGCGCCTGACACTCTCCTGACTGCCACATGCTCATGAAACATAGAAGACTCATAAATCGGCTCTCATAGTCAGCCACAGACATATCTCCCTGCTCTAGCTTATACAACTCTAGTTCTTTCCCAGCCCGTGCCGCGGAAGAGATGTACTGCTCGTCGAAGAAATACATGAAATCCTCCCAAGTGAGGGCCATCCGATGATCCGGAGTGAACTGAAGCCTATATCATCCTCCTGCATCACCCTTCAGGCTAAAAGCTGCCAGTCTCTGTTTCTGCACTGAGTCGACGTTAAGTAAATCCAGAATATTACTCACGTCCTCCTTCCACTTGTGGGCCACAAGCGAAACTGATGATCCCTGAAACTCTGTCTCCCTCATCTTCTGGTAGCGCTCCACTAAACGGAGCCAAGCCTCCTGCTCTGCGGCTACAACTGATGGTGGGGTGAGTCCTGGTGTGGTCTCTGGGGACTCCTCTGCGATGGGAATGGCAGGAATAACTGGCGGTGGGACCACAGGTGGTGGTGTAGCTGGGGGCATGTGATTTGCCACTTGCTCTTCAAGCGCTACTAGCCTCGCTACAATGGGTGCC
>NC_033795.1:46780747-46804448 GCF_001876935.1 Asparagus officinalis
TGGGTGCATGAGGTCTATCAGGTACTGGGGAGCTTACTGCGGCTCGGGTGGAGCCTGCTGCGGCTCGGGTGGAGCCTGCTATGGCTCGGGTTCTGGTTCAGTCTGTCCCTCTCCCTAAGTACGGGATCCTCTTCGTCCACGTCCTCGTCCGGCCATCCATACATTCGGAATAAAGTTTAAAAGATACAGTATTGAGACCTCAGGCAAAAGATATAACACATAACAATAAGAAAATTGTATCACTTATCATTCATGCAAATACTTTTCAATCAAAGTATGATAGTTATAAAAAAAATTTGTAATTTTCGAGATATACGTATATATCGTCCTCACTCATTCTAGAAATTCCTAGCGGACTCTATACATGAATCCTAAGAAACTCTATACTAGCTCCACGACTCGACACATGATGATCTTAAGGATACTGGAACTAGAGCTCTGATACCAACTGTAACGCCCCTGAGTTCACACAAGGCTGCAATCCAAGGTGAAACCAGATATGTCAAACCTGCCATGCACCTACACTGTGCATAAACATGTTTCACCAATCACAGTAATATCCTCTAGTAGAACCAAATAGAAGTGCAGGTACAAACAGGCAAAATAAAGGGAATAAATGTAATATACATGATATAGAAGAGATATCTCATAAATAAAAAGAATCATGTCTCAACTATAATATATCTGATATCTGAATAATGAAAATATCTCAACATGAATCAACTAAGAATCGTACTAAGGCACACTGCCTTTACAATATGAATATGAAACTCTAATGTCTGGATAAAACTCAAAACTACAGTGGAGTCTCTACAAGTAATAACACGCGACGGCGGCTATACCAGAACTCCGTCACCCTGTGGTTCTCCGAAACTCCGAACTACCTGAAAAGTAATTTAAAAGAAAAATAATAATAACAAGAGCGTCAGAGCGCTACAGCAAGATTACCTCCATCCGTCCTCAGGGAAAGGACTACTAGATGGAGTGAAGGCTCTATCTATTAAGCATACTCTATCTAGATTTATTTTTCCCATATCTAAGTAGGATTAACATTTAGAAACCTACAACACGAGACGTAGTACGTCGAGCGAAATAATCCAAACAAGGAAACCCTCATGTATATACCATAAGTCTCAAATTGTAGATATCTAAACATTAATACCGAACTAAGAAAAGACAATCTAATGAAACCAATAATTAGAAATCCATAACATGAGACTGGTACGTCAAGCGAAATAATCCAAATAAGGAAACCCTCACGTATATACCATATGTCTCAAGTTGTGAATCTCTAATCATTGATCCCAACTAAGAAGTAAAAAAGATAGTATGAATCTCTAATCATTGATCCCAACTAAGAAGTAAAAAAGATAGTAAAAGAAATAAGATATCAACACATCGTATTTATAATATCTTCCACAGAAATAAGATATCAACACATCGTATTTATAATATCTTCCACAATCACTGGAGAGATAGAATAAAAATACTAATACATAATTTTGTATACTTTCAAAAGTAATATATCTCAGTTATATAGTTCAATGATAGGTCGTATTCATAATCGGCATCTGTCATACTTAGGCTATCAAGTAATTGTCTCAGTACAATGGACTACCCTGTAGGTATCCTGAACTGTGTACACAGCTCATTAGTCTCATCACGATCTCAGTGCATAACATGAGTGTGAGACGGACTACCAAATAGGCATCCTAGAAATACGGCTCACGAGCCTCATCGCACCCTAGTGTGGGACGGACGGCTAGATCAAGCCTCCTAAAATCCGACTCAATGGCCTGTACATGTGGAATATCGATGCACTACCTCATGTAGTACTGAACTGAGCTCATCAACAATATTCACCTCATGTATAAACTATGTATATCTGGTGTGTCGACGCACTATCCTATATAGTACAAAGCTGTGCTCATCAACGACATCCAACATGTATATGAACTATATCTAATTCAAATATGATCAGATTAAAATTCATCATAATCCCCTTGGGATTCTTAAATGTATAACATAACATATTCATGACTATACATATAACATCAAGCGGCTCAAAACTCCACGAACGCACCTCAAAACGGCGCAACACAGCTCCACAAAACGAGCAGGAAAAATAGACGTGATATCTGTTAGTAAAACAAGTATATATTTCTCTAGAAAAACTATTTTTACAAATGGTTTCCTGTTTTGAAAACTAGATTCATATATCTTTCAAATGACATAAGTTTGGTTCATTTTGGAGTTCATTTGTTATCCCAAATCTCTAGTTAAACATTATATATGTGCAGCTGTTTTTCTGCAGAACATGTTATTAGTAAATATAACATATCTTTCTCTATACAAACTCTTTTTAAGAATGGTTTTCTGTTTTAGAAACTAGATACATATATCTTTTATATAAAACTGGTTTGGTTAAATTTGGACTTTGTTTGCTATTTTAAACTCTCAATTAAAGATTATATAAGTGCTGCAGTTTTCTGCAGAAAAACATATATATAGTACATCACTTAAATTTCTGATATACGAATAAAATTATGAAAAACCCTAATGATCATGATCATGATACTATCATAAATAGCAAAAAAAGATTATTCATCTAGCATTTGTTTTAAGGTTTACTATCAAAAAAAATCTGACTTTTAACACCTCAGGTTAAGATTAAAGCATGAAAACACATATTCAACATCATATTAATCATCTAAACTAGTTATTTAACTATGGGGATATGTTTGTATGAAGATAATCTTGCCTTAATCTTATGTGCAAGCCTCTAAAATAAATAACAAGTAATCCATGAGCACAAACCACCCGTTCTCCCTCGTCACACGTCAATGATCTTGCCCTTTTGTCGATATTTGCTTCACAAAGCTCTCAAAACTCATAAGAATAAGATCTAGGGTTTTTGAGGATAGAGGGTGGCTGCTAGAGTTCATAGATATGATAAAAGAAGGGAATTTTCATGAAAAACATAGGTATTTATAGAGGCAAACCCGAAACAAACATGTTAACCTGAACCAGAAAACCTAGTCTGACTAGGAAAATAACCTTCGGTATTTTGTCAATAACTTTCGCGTCCGACCTCAGAATGAGGTGATATAAGATTTGTTAGAAAGCTGTTGAAAAGATATACAACTGTGGTATTTTGAGTTTTCCTAGATTCTAAGTTCATCATTGTGTAAAATCTATAAACTCTTAACTAGTTATTTTTCCCAGATTTTTTTCTCGTGCAAGTTTTGTGCATTTGCACTCATATATTCATATATATGTATCGGATTGATCTCAAATCAATTCCTAGCATACTCAAATATTAATAAATTTTATTTATCACAATATAACATGTTTATTATTATATCTCACAACATTCAATATTACGGGATTTTACAGTTGAGCTCTAGCCTCTTCCTTACCTAACAAGTGAGTAGCAAATTTTGACAGATAGGTGAACTCATCCTCATATTTAGCTATTGTCTTATCATCTTGTTCTAATTTTTCAAAATTCTTGCTCTTTTTGCTTGCGGACCATTGAGGGAAAATACTTTTCGTTAAAAAAAATCTTTTTGAATTCATCCCATGACATTTTATGTGCATTTTCTCCTAACGTTCTGACTTGCATTTGCCACCATCCATAAGCACGGTCTTTTAGCATGTAGATCTCATAATCGACCTTTTCCTCTTCAGGGCATTTCATGTATGTGTAGACTTTTGTTAGTGTCCAATGTTCAACAATCATCGGATTAGTAGTTTTCTCAAAACTGGGTGGGGGATAATTTCTTGAATTCACCCATCCCGCTCCTTAATTTTGATTGTTTATTGTTCTAGCTATTTATCTAATTGTGATTGATTTGATCTTGATGTCTGGTGACTATGGATGTCACTGCTTGCAATAGTATTATTAGTGTATTGATGTATGCTTGGCTTCCTAAGGTTGATGTACGAGTAACTTTAGATCTCATCATCTCACTTATTGTTTGATTGAGATCATTATCTCTGTGAGGAGAGGTTTGGTCATTACCTGTAGCCATATCCCCCTATACATAATAAAATATTTTGGTCAACTATTGTACAAGAGATAATTTCTAAGCCAGTCAACATATACACAAATCAAGCAATTATGAATTCAAGCAGTGCTCAACAACATAATACAAATCACTACTTACAAGCCAAAGGTATATTATTGATATTTAACCTTTCAGTTCATACACATATATATGTATATGGGTTTACATATATACATGTTTTCCTACCGAAAAGTCCTATATACACCAAAAAAATAACTAAAAACCCAATACATTGTTCTTACAAAATTATCCTACTATGTAAACTCTAATCCATTGAAGAAGAGGAACTATTAGAACTAGACTCCTCTTCGGTTGACTCGACCTCCTCCGAGTCCTGCATACTATCAGATTCTGACATGGGATTTGGATCGATACCAGAAGTCCTCCATCCATCAAGGTTGAAGTCTACTATACCTAGAATACTTGACTCGCCTTCAGAGGAGGCGAGTCATTGATTATCACTAAAAGTCCTGACCACATGGGACTCAATGTCAGAGGAGTCGGACGAGATCATGATAATTTCTGAAGGTGAGGACTCAATTGGAATAACATCCACTACTGATTCCTGGTCATAAAAAATATCAACCTCAAACTCTAAAGAATCTATCATAATAACCTCTGTTGACTCGACCTCGGAGGAGTTTGGTGTCGTATGACCAGCCAATATCAATTCTGGGTCGGTGTCATCGAAGTCATATTCTCAATTGCTTAGGTTGGGTTCCTAAGAGCTGTCTGATAATCACATTTTATTACAATTTTAGACCCTCATTATCTATTTTATATGAATAAATATGCCATTAATAATTGTTTTTATCTTTAATTGCAGGTTAGTGAAGAATAAAGCCCAATATCTCTTATCTCAACAAAAACCCATGAATTAAATGAAGAACACAAGCAAGAGTCAAAAAGCCCAAAACCAAAATCAAGCCGAGTAGCCTGTAGAAGCCGGAGAAAATAAAAAAATTAAATATGAAAAAAATGTATTCAAGATAGTTGGCCGCAAAGAAACGACGATATCTCCCAATCCGGAAGGCAGAATTTAACATATAATATATGAAAATCGCCTATCTCGACGAGACGAAGCCAGCCGTGAAGTCAGAATTCTTATTAGAGCATCGATGCCTGTATCGATGCGAAGTCATCCAGATTTCATCTACGGTGGAAATTGCATTCTTGGGGCTCAAGTTTGATCCAAGGGCTCTCATTCACTGATGTTTACTATAAATAGGGGTTGAGAGTGAGGGGTTAGAGGTGTGAAAATTTTTGTAACTCCTTTTGGAGAGGAGGGCTACTCTTAATTGAGAAGGCCTTCCAAAATTGTAACTTTAGTTGCAATTAATAATAATAATTTTTTCACCACTTTAAATATTTCTTCTCTTTGTTGGATGATGAAGATGGAGATGAAGAATTATTTAGAGGTTTGCATTTTCTTTCCTTTTTCTCTTTTATTTCCTTTTTATTGCTTATTAGTGTAGATTTATTTCTATGCTTGTAGTTTAGATTTTATTTTCTTGTTCTTGCCTTAGATTTATTTCATGCTTATAAATTAGATTTATTTCATGCTTATAGAGTAGATTTATTTTCTCGCATTTAATTCTTATAATTTATTTTGCAGTTTAGATTTTGCAATTTTTTTTGTAGTTAGATTTTAATTTCTTACACTATTCACCTTGAGGCTAGAACCCTCTTGGGTTTAATTTTTCTTTTTGTTTATTTTTATTTTGTTTGATTCGCCTTTAGGCTAGAACCCTCTAGGGAATCACCCTTTTCTAAGAAGTTGGTTCAATTTTAGATTACACATATCTATAATTAAATCCACCATCTTTAATTTCTTACATTTTCTTTTATTCTTGAATTTTACTTTTGATTTGTTTCTCAATTTTATTCATTCTTCTTTCTTGCCTTATTGATCACATTTATTCTCAAACACATTAATCTACACATTATCACTCTCATTATCTCTCCACAATCACATTCACTCATCACTCCTATTTGTCACGCACACAACATAAGAACCGATTTTATATTTTCTCCTACAAAAACACCTTCCTCGTGGGATCAATATCTTTATACTATAACTTGACACGGTTGTGTACTTGCAACCTTTTTGGTACATGTTGTGCTAAAATAGGATTTTATTAACTTGATTCTTTAACTTGTGTATTTTTCTTGTGAAGGAACCGCTTGGAGCTTGAAAATCTTGGATTGAAGATCAAGAATTTGGAGCATTGCTTTCGGGTAAGTCTTCTTTCTAGTTTTCAATTCCACCCTCTTTAGTTAGCTTCACAATTAGAGACAATTAGGATTTAAAAAAAAGATTTTATTTTTGTTGACTTCACAATTAGAGACAATTAGGATTTAAAAAAAAGATTTTATTTTTGTTGACCATAATAAAATTCACCCTTCACTTTGATATTTACTAACAAGATAATAAATTCAAACATATTCCCCCCTTCTCATTTGTTTAATTGTTAACCCTAATTATAAAAAAGATTTTTCTTTTCCATCCTTTTTAGTTGCTTTTAATTTTTAGGGTTGCATTTCATATAGTGTACTTGATTTGACACACACTTAAAAATATTTTTAAGGGCAAAACCCCATAATCAAGATAAGGTGAGGGATTTCATCACCCTTTCCTTAGCCCAAAAATCACTAATTCCTCACTACACCACCCAAGCCTAATAAAACTCATTAGACGTTGGCCCCTAAGGATTCGAGCTCAATAAGGAACAAGAAATCCTTAAGTGAACCGGTTTAAATTTTCTCAGATTAGTTGGTGTCTAAGGCAAGGTTTAGGGGTTGCGTAAAATGCTCCGCAAGGAAAGGGGTACTTAATTGATCTTTGATCACCCTCTAGTACTATCCTTACCTGGCTAACTACCTGGGTAAAACTTTAATCTTTTCACTGTAGGGGTTTTTGGTTAGGAGCTGGTCTAGTGAGTTAGGCTAAACCCTAGAATTAAAGTGATTGCTTTGATTTGTTAGGTTTTCTCTATCTTTTTCTTAAAAAAAACTAATTTTCTTTCTTTCCTTAAAAAAATAAAAAAAATTGTTTTGGTGTATGCAAACTTGGGTTAGGGATAATTCTCATCGTTTAATTCGTGTTGAACTAATCCAAGAAATGGCAAATCAACCTGTTCTCCAGGATATGCGTTACCCCACCAGAAATACAATTCCATCTTGCATAAGGCTCCCCGAGGCAAATGGAGCAAATTTCGAGCTTAGACCACATTACATAAACATGCTTCCTAAATTCCTTAGAAATGAAACAGAAGATGCATATATTTTTATTTCAGAATTTGAGGAAGTGTGTATTATGATTAAAATAAGAGAATTAACCGAAGATGCGATTAAGCTTAGATTTATTCCATTTGCTCTTAAGGATAAAGCTAAAAAAATGGCTGTACAGCTTACCGACAAATTCCTTCTCAACTTGGGATGAATTTATCACCGTTTTTCTTAAGAAATTTTTCCCTATTCACAAAACGGTAAAGCTAAGGAACAACATTCAAAACTTTAAAATTATCTCGGGAGAGCCATTCTGAAAATATTTTGACCGATTCACAGATCTTTTAATCCAATGTCCTCATCATGGTCTAGAAAAATGGCGATTGTGCCAAGTCATATATGAAGGATTGGATTATTCTTCAAAAACATCTTTAGAATCGATGTGTCAGGGAGATTTTATGAAGAAAAACGCAGATGAAGCTTGGGAATTTCTAGAGTCTCCTATAAAAACACCTTCCTCGTGGGATCGATATCTTCATACTATAACTTGACACGGTTGTACACTTGCAACCTTTTTGGTACATGTTTGTGTCGCATCAAGTTTTTACGGAGGTTAGAAGCTTTAGAAGTTAAGGAACGAGCTCCAGCTCAAATCAATCACGTTTCTGCCAAAGGATGTCATAATTGTCAGTCTCCTACCCATGTTTCAGAGGAATGCCCTCTCCTAGGAAATAATCAGCCATTAGGACAGATGAACGTTGCATTCCAGCACCCTAGAAATAATTCATTTTCTCCAACCTACAATCCAGGTTGGAGAAATCATCCCAACTTTGTATGGAATCAAGGAAATTCTCCTGGAACTCAAAACTTTACTCCCGCTTCAACCCAACAATTTCCTAGGGGAAACACAGTTCCTTTCAATTCTCATCCATAATTTCAATAACCCAATCTGCCGTATCAAAATCAGTCTCCTCTTCATCAAGCTATAATTCAGACTTCTCACAATCCAGATCAGGATAAACGTCTTAATGTCTTGGAAAGGGGTTTGGAAACCATAATTAAGGCCTCCACTCAAACCACGAATATGTTGACTCAAACATCCAGCACTCTAAATTCCTTTATGCAATCAACCGAACAAATGCTCAATTCCAACACTCAAGTTATAGCTAGATTAGAATCCCAACTTGGTCAACTAGCTAGTGCCGTGAGTAAAAGAGAGAAAGGAAAATTTCCAAGTTAACCCGTGGTCAACCCTAAGGACACAGGATGTAGTTCATCCTATGAAGCTCAAGTGAATGCAATCCATTTACTTCGGTCAGGTAGACAGGTCGATAATCAAGTGAGAACTCTCCCAAGTCAAACTTGTGATCCAGTACAAATTCCTTCTCCTTCTCCTTCTGATGAATTTATTCAACAATCACCATCCTCAAATGACCAAGAACCTGAACCGGAACCTGAGCCTGCTTTTGATAGGTTTAGACCAGTTGCTCCTTTTCCAGATAGACTCAGGCTTAGGAAACACTCCCCTCAAGAGGAGAAGATCCTAGAAACATTCAAGCAGGTTAAGGTCAATATTCCTCTCTTAGATGTAATTGAACAAATTCCATCTTATGCTAAATTTTTAAAAGAATTATGTACTAAGAAGAGGAGAATAAATGTTCCAAAGAAAGTCTTTTTAGCCGTAAATATCAGTAAAATGCTATCAAATCCCATACCTTTGAAACGTAAAGATCTAGGTTCCCCCATCATTTCATGTATCATTGGTAATACTCATATTGATAAGGCGCTTTTAGACTTAGGGGCCAGTGTCAATTTGCTTCCATATTCAGTCTACCAGCAATTGGGTCTAGGTGTACTGAACCCAACCAAATGCACCTTACAGTTGGCTCATAGATCTGTTAAGGTCCCTATGAGTGAGTTGGAGGATGTTCTAATTAAGGTTGGAGATTTTATTTTTCCAGTATATTTTGTAGTCTTGGAAACACAGCATGTTTCCAATCCCAAAGGACAGACACTTGTCATCTTAGGACGACCTTTCTCAGCCACTTCTAATGCTCTCATCAACTGTAGAACTTGTCAAATGAAGCTGTCCTTTGGGAATTTGACTGCTGATCTCAATATTTTTAATCCAGGGGACCAGCCAAATAATCAGCCTCTAGAAATAAATTACATTCAAGAAAGATCAAAGAAGAAGAAGAAGAAGAAGAGTCTGATTTGAGTTTTGAGGAAATTTTTGATGAAGAGTTAGAGTTTTTAGAAGAAGCAGATCAGGTCCTTGAGAATAATAAAACTGTGTTAAACATTTGCTGCTTTGAATTAAATTTTGAAGAACTCTTTCTTGATGAACTTAGATTCTTGGAGAATAATCAACAACCAAATTTTCAGAACTTCACAGAAGAATTGGTTGTTAGAAAACAAAACTTCACAGTACAAGAGTCTAAGTTCATTAAGAAATACAAAATAAATGCATGACACTAATAATACCTACCTTACTTTGTTGCAAGAATTATTGAACACCCCGAAATGCTTGGAATTTCACATTATTGATTATATCATTCTGAATTTATTTAAAATCCGGTGAAGAATTTTCAACAATAAGGTAGGATTCAATGTAGAATACGAGCTCTTCGTGTTGAACACTTTATTCTACATTATTTGTTTTGTTTATTTCAGAATAATAAAAAAAATTTATTCTTCTCTCATTCGAGAGTTTCTTATTCAGTTGAAAAAAAGAGAAAAAAAAGAAGAAAAAAAAAGAAAAGAAAAGAAAAAAAAGAGAAAAAAAAGAAAGAAGAATAAAATTTTGATTCCATCCTTCTCAGACCAAAGGTAATTGCAGATTTTTATCAGCCGACCAAATGTAAGTATTTCACTTCTTATTTGTTTTACTTTGTGCATTATAGAGTTTGCATTGAGGACAATACAAAATTTAGGTGTGGGGGTGGGAATTAGTTATTTTTTTCTCTTTGTTTTACATTTTTTTTGTTCTCTTTGTTTTACATTTTTTTGTTGCATTTTTTGTCAATTTTTTTCAAAAAAATATAAAAATATCGTCACTTACCAAATTAATAGAGTTATGTAATAATTGATTTATTTGATAAATTTTAAATTTTCTAATCTGTTATTTACTCAAGTTCACTTTTTATGATAACTCTAAATAAAGTTCTTAAGAAATGATTTTCAAAGTAGTATACTTTACGTAAGCCTTAACTTAGATTTTTATTTAAAATAATGGAATACATGCTTACATTAGAGTTAAAAATAATTTTTCAAAGTGGCTTGACTTACATATTTTTCAGAATATATACACATATACATATAAAAAAATAAAAAATTACAAAAGAAGAATGCGAAAAATGGGCACAAAAAAAAACTCTTAAATTCAAGGTGATTCTATCTTTTAAAGCCTAAGTTGACCGAGTAATTAAACCCAATGAGTATTTTTATACTTAATGACCTAAGCCCAATTGGGTTAGGATCCATTGGCCCAAAACTCGTTAAATAGTCGCTTAGAAAGCCCGTTAAAGTAGAAAAAAATTACCAAGGAAGAAAGAGTTAAAAATAATAATAATATAAAAAAATAAAAATAAAAATAAAAATACTAATAAATGTAGTTATATTTGTATATATGGTATATGGTTCTTGGAAAATATTTTAGATCAAGCAACTTGAATATTATTTTAAACAAAGAGTTAGCATGTTTATTCACTGACTTATTTAACTTGGCAATTTGACCGAATTTTGTGGGTATATTCACTGCAAACCCTCACGAGACTACAACTCGTCCACTAGGGTAACCTAGGGGTTTAAAGGCTTGTTGTATGCGCTAAATACAACCGCGATTCCTGCGAAAGTGAGTTAGGTTTTTTTTTAGTTTTCTTTCTTTGCTAGAGGACTAGCAAAAGTTTAGGTGTGGGGGTATTTGATAATCATATTTTATTACAATTTTAGACCCTCATTATCTATTTTATATGAATAAATATGCCATTAATAAGCCATTAATAATTGTTTTTATCTTTAATTGCAGGTTAGTGAAGAATAAAGCTCAATATCTCTTATCTCAACAAAAACCCATGAATTAAATGAAGAACACAAGCAAGAGTCAAAAAGCCCAAACCCAAAATCAAGCCGAGTAGCCTGTAGAATATCTCTTATCTCAACAAAAACCCATGAATTAAATGAAGAACACAAGCAAGAGTCAAAAAGCCCAAACCCAAAATCAAGCCGAGTAGCCTGTAGAAGCCGGAGAAAATAAAAAAAATAAATATGAAAAAAATGTATTCAAGATAGTTGGTCGCAAAGAAACGACGATATCTCCCAATCCGGGAGGCGGAAGTTAACATATAATATAGAAAAATCACCTATCTCGACGAGACGAAGCCAACCGTGAAGTCAGAATTCTTATTAGAGCATCGATGCCTGTATCGATGCAGGCATCGATACGAGCATCGATGTTTGTATCGATGCGAAGTCATCCAGATTGTATCAACGGCCGAAATTGCATTCTTGGGGCTCAAGTTTGATCCAAGGGCTCTCATTCACTGATATTTACTATAAATAGGGGTTGAGAGTGAGGGGTTAAGGGTATAAAAATTTTTGTAACTCCTTTTGGAGAGGAGGGCTACTCTTAATTGAGAAGGCCTTCCAAAATTGTAACTTTAGTTGCAATTAATAATAATAATTTTTTCACCACTTTAAATATTTCTTCTCTTTGTTGGATGATGAAGATGGAGATTAATTTGAAGGTTTGTTTTTCTTATTTCTTTTTTTATTGCTTATTAGCTTAGATTTATTTTCATGCTTGTAATTAGATTTTATTTTTCTTGTTAAATAGCCAAGAGGCTAGAACCCTCTTGCCTTAGATTTATTTCATGCTTATTTTTTGTTTATTTTTATTTTGTTTGATTCACCTTTAGGTTAGAACCCTCTAGGGAATCACCCTTTTCTAAGAAGTGGGTTTAATTTTAGATTACCTATATCTATAATTGAATGCACCATCTTTAATTTCTTGCATTTTTTTTATTCTTGAATTTTATTTTTGATTTGTTTCTCAATTTTATTCATTCTTCTTTCTTGCCTTATTGATCACATTTATTCTCAAACACATTGATCTACACACTATCACTCTCATTATCTCTCCACAATCACATTCACTCATCACTCCTATTTGTCACGCACACAACATAAGAACCGATTTTATATTTTCTCCTACAAAAACACCTTCCTCGTGGGATTGATATCTTTATACTATAACTTGACACGGTTGTGCACTTGCAACCTTTTTGGTACATGTTTTTGCCGCATCACTGTCTACGGAGATCATGGAGCTAGACTGGGTACATGAGGAACTAGAAGATGAATGAGTTCCCACCATCCTACAAAAAGGGGAACCATCCATCAGCACTAAAATGAAAGAACAAAACAAAATAAAATAAACAGATGTTAAGATCAATACCAAAAAAATTCTAAAATGAAATTAAACAGCTAACCACACTTGTATCTTCCTTAACAAACCTAAAAGGCTTTACTATAAAATATTTATGTGCATACACACATATATATACATATATACAGATATATGGGTCACATAATTGATCCATGCGATAACACTCAGCTAGCGCATATATTCTATGCTAACACATCCTACAAGACTTCTAGCATCGAAACCTATGGCTCTGATACCATTGTACTGTCACACCCCGAATTACAGAAAAAGTTTATAAATATGTGCTTCACGACAACAGCGACCTGTGCATAAGACGAGTTCCGTACATAAGTCAAGCCTGACACTTCATATAACCTAGCTATCTCAAAATGTACATAAACCTGCTTATGCTACTAGCTATAAATATATATATATATATATAATTGTTATTTACATTTCACAACCTTACCGTTACAATTATTTTACGATGCAAAACACTTTTTTTGCTAAACATAACGCCACTGGAGTTGTATTTTCCATATAAGCACTTCTTTACAACACCCACAACCAAAATTTTAGATTATTACATATCAATCTCGGATCTAAAAAAAATTAAAAACCAACAGTGAGATAAAGCTTAGTGAGAACATTTCCCATTAGAGTTCCTAGACATGTAACAAAATAAAAATAACTACTGTTATATTCAAGAAAGATAAGTACAAGATGAATATATCGTACGTATTCCAGAATCAAAATCTTTTTAAAAATAAGTAATTATTAAGAAAGAAAATGAACTACTAAACTTGGTAAAACTAAAATATTATTATTTTCTCAGAATCACAGTTAAATCCTAGAATCTAAAGTCTTGATGAGACATACATAACATGTAAGAATCACCTCCTAAGTCACACTAAGGCTACAAATTTTAGCCTAGTAGCATGGGAATACCAAAAGGCATCACATAACACATAGTTCCAGAAAACAGAATGCA
This sequence comes from Asparagus officinalis, assembly GCF_001876935.1. Lineage (NCBI taxonomy): Eukaryota > Viridiplantae > Streptophyta > Magnoliopsida > Asparagales > Asparagaceae > Asparagus > Asparagus officinalis. The sequence goes on from NC_033795.1 coordinate 46,794,462, forward strand.
CAACTCTGCTATAAGCCGCCGGCCACATTACAAATATCCAAAAAGGGCCGCATTACAAATGCCAAAAGGCCACATCACAAATACCCATAACGGGCCACATAAAGGTATATTCTAACCATATGACAGACACAACATAGCGCTCCATAGTGGACTTTCTAAGGGTTTTAAAAACATCAAGAATCGCTTGTCAAATAGATTGATTCTAGAAATACATCTCTTGTCATATTATTTGATTTCAACAACATCACTTATCAAATTGCTAAATTTCAAAAACTCATTAGTTGATACATTACTTGATCTCAAAAGTACATTGCTTGTTACAAAGTAATATTAATACAAATTTATTTACTTGTGAAAATTTCAAACACTTTCAAATTACGTGAGCATGGGTAAACTCACCATATCATTTAAAATGGTGCAACAAATTCACATTATTTACTTTTATTCCAAATATCAAATCATGAAAAAACTATTGAACTTGTTAAACCGCTGAAACACAATTAAACCACTTATTTCTTTGATAACTTTCAAATAAATCGAAATTCACAATTATTTGGTATCGCGTGATAATCAAAATCACTTATCATATTTATATAAAATCAAATTTATTTTCAATATCTTAGAAGAAGTCAAAATCATATTATGAGTTAGGCCACAACAGAATCAATCAAATCATATATCATTTCTATACATGAAGAAAAAATATAGAATAATTATTTCTTCAAACACAAGATCGATCCACTATAATACGCATAGAATTTAATGTTATAAAATAAATACTAGTGAGAAATAAACTCACCTCTAATGAGTACAACTTCCCTCAAAATATTACTCCCATGGATATCAAACAAATCCTATAATATAAAGATATAAGACTAATGTTAATTTAGAACAAGTACATATTATAGGTTAATCACTTCAAATCTGGAGTCAATCAGATTCAAAAATAATCAAATAATAATTAATATCTATAAATAGAGTACACATTGTCTTTTTGCTAATATTTGGCAATTTATCATAATTTCTATAATATTATTCTAGTAGTTTTGGGCCTATTAATAATTTCAGACAGTTTTCGAAGTTTTCCAAACAATTACCCAAGCTTAATTCCTTAACTAGTTTGACTCTTCTGGGCCTATGAGTAATTAACAGAGTAAGAGGATTTTAAATAAAATTTTCATCTCTTTTATTTACTGGACCCACATACAAACTTATAAACTTTTAGGGGTCCTAAAGAAATTTATTATTTAATTTAGTTTTCTCTTTCTCTCTTCTCCATCTCCTTCTTCTAACCTAATTCCTTTTTTCTTTTCCTCTTTTTTTTACCTCTTTCTTCTTTTTTTTCCTTCCTATGGTTGATCATGCGCATGCTACCTCCTGCTCCGTCGTCGAAGTAGTCTCTCAACGGTGAGGCTCCCTGGCGATTAGGGGTCGATGACGAGGTCCTCGCTGGTGGTTAGATATTTATTTCTCTCTCTCTCTCTCTCTCTCTCTCTCTCTCTCTCTTCCTCAATTCCTTAAAGAAATCAAAGAACAAAAGCTCTATCAATTACCAAAAAAATCATAGACAAATAAGAAGAAGGATTATACCTTTGATTGGATTGAATTTAGGGTAAGATTATTATTTTTCCTCTTTTCTTTCCACTAACTTCTTCTTCTTCTTCTTCTTCTTTTCTTTTCCCCCTATTTCCCCCTTTTTACCCTATTTCCCCCCTTACCCCCTATTTCCTCCTTTTTTAATCTCTTTATATCTTGTCTTTGAGGTGGTGCAAACCACCAACGTAAGTGAGGCGGTGATGAACGGAAAGGGTTTGGGTATTTTTGCATAGCACCCCTCACACTTTATGATTTACAGGCAATCCCCCTCTTTTTTTTTATTTTGCTATTTGCTTGGGTTTATTACATTAAGGGTTATTAGAAAACCCCCATTGAACACCAAGATTTTATCAACTTCCTCTAAAAGTGTGAACCACAAAATTCAATGAGAAAAGAGCCCTTGCGTAAATTTACCTACCCATGTGAAAAATAATGCTTAATGCTATTAGGGGAAGTCTGATAAATCTTAAATTTAAAGGAGACTTTCTGATAAATAGGGGTTGTTTGATATTTTGACAATTATCAGAGGTAATTTGATAATTGTCTATTTTTTTCTTGAAATGCCCCCTCCACTTCACGAATAATTCGTATTTGCAACCTGAACCACAATTGTCCACCTTTTGTCATGTTAGAAGCACATTAACCTTTGACCATGAACATACTAGTGTATGAAAATAAGGTGGATAGTTTAACTCAAAAAATTTAAATTCTTAGAGAGGATTCGTGGAACTCACTCATAATATAGAAAGTTTTCGTGAATTTTTTTTTCTAAAAAGAAAAAAGTTAATTTGCGTATAACCCCTAAACTTTGGGGGTTCTATATAACCCCTTTGAACTTTGTTTATCCCACTTAATCTCTTTAAATTTTTGGGTGTCTCACAAAATCTTCGTAAATTTCATCTTTCTCAGAGGCTTCTATACATGTAATTTGCAAATAAATAAAATATCACCTGGAAAAATAAATTCTCAAATTTTGCTATTTGTTATTCACATGCAACATGTATTCCTTTCTAAATTTTGGTCTTTTCCTCTAAAGGCGAATTTAGTTATTTGAAAATTACACGAAAGAGGTCAGGTGAGAAATTTTGGGGAGATTTAGTTAGACACCCAAAAGTTGAGGGGGTTACGCGGAATTAACCGAAAGGCCAGCCTGCACACGTGCTAACAACATGGACATCACATGCCACACGCGCGCGGAATTGCGCGTCCCTCTCCCCTCTCTCGCGTGCCCTCATCGTTGCCAATCTTTCCCCAAAAATTCCAACCCCCAAATCCGAAACCCGACAATGAAAGGCTCCGATCTGATCAACTCCAAGCTCCCCGACGAGCTCCTCTTCGACATCATCCAGCGCTTCGACGGGTCCAAATCCGACTGCGACGCGATCTCCCTCGTCTGCAAGAAATGGATGCGGATCGAGGCGATTCCTGCTCGCCGCAACCATCAGGATCATTCCGGCTGCCAGGCGCCTCGACCGGCATCGCCCCCCACCTGTACTCTCGGTATCACCGCCCTCCGATAGCCTCTATCATCGACCGAGCGGATCCGCCGTTCATATCCCCCCCCCGCCGCCGTCATCCCCAGGCTCAGCCCTGTATGTTAAACTAACCCTAGATCTCAATTCTCGTAGGTTTTGATTCGGTGATTCGATTCGATTTGTTATTCTATTCAAACCGAAACTTTTGAAGAATAACAATGTAGAGAGCTTTGGGAGTTTCCAGTGAAAAAAAATTACCCTGAAATGTCCGCCAACACCCGTTTGGATAACGATAACTAATTTTATAAGTCGATGCAGATTTTTCTGTAAACAGTCAACTTGTGCGCCGAAGCACCTTGCGCCTGAGGCGCGCGCCTCTGAGTGGGCATTTGATAACATTGGTTGTGACAAAAACACAGGAATTAATTTCTCAAAATGAATAGAGTTCTAAGCTCGGAAAGTTGGGAATGTTTGATAATTTTCTTTATAAATTTCTCTACTTTTCATTGGCTTTATCTCAATGAGAATGAAGCTCTGTTTATAGGCTTAGGGTGGGAGACAATACCGTTTTGTACCATATAGAACTTCCTCTCATGTCAAACAATTTAGATTTTGAAAAAAAAAATTGAAATCAACTTAGAATGACTAGAAAATATAAAATCCCCAACTGTTTTCATGTCCAGAACTTCACAATTTATTGATATGTTTGAAATATATAATTGCTCATTTCTTCATATAAAAATTAAAAATTAAAGTTACAAGTTCTGATTCTAAGAAAGCATGCTGAAAGATCTTGGCTTCATTGATCACAAGGACATTGTTGTTGTTGAAGTTCTTTATTGTTGAGTTTGGAGTTGAAGGAAGCACCATTGAGATGGAACTCAACTCGTTGGAGAGGAGTCACATCGTTAACAACCTAAAGAGTCAAGCTTTTGAAGCAAGGTGAGAGAGTGCCAACACGAGATCGAAGATCAGGTTATTAAAGGCATAAAGCTTTTGGATTGCAAGCGCTTAGCTTAGTGACGCTGGGCTATCTCATCGCCGGCGGCCATTGTGCGCAACGCCTAAGTGTAGGTTGAACCAAGCAAGGAGAAGAAGACCCAAAAGATGTTGGTGAAAGGCGACTATTTATAGGCTGAGATTTGGCTCCAAGGGGGGTTTGCTCATGAGGGGTTTACCCATGCAAGGTTACCTGAGCATTAATTTTGATGTGATTTGCAAAGCACTTTACAACTCAGAAGTGACACAAGGCTCAAAACGGTGTTAGGTGCAGCAGCTTTATCAACTCTGCATGGCCACGCGGGTAACGAAAGTCAAGAGATTGTGGATTGTTCTAAGTCACGCGGGGTGATATCCATGCACCATTGTGCTTCCATATATTCAGCATGTAATGCGGGGATTTGATGATCTAACATCTGACTAAGGTCTCTATCACGTTGATATGTTTTACCTACGAACCTCACACGCGGTTAAGTCACACAAGACTTAGCTCATGCGTGGTTAAGTGCCACGCGAGGGTAAACTTTTGCAAGCAAGGTTTTAAGTATCGGTTATCAGGGATTTGTTGGATGGTCAAAATCCATATCGAATAGCGGATATCAGAGATATATTAGGAATAAGTAGTATTTATCGGAGTGACATCATCGGATGGTGACATACATAATCTAATATTCTAAAATATAATCTAATCATACTTAATAAAATATAAACATACCAAAATATAAATAATTATGTTTAGACTCACTAACCAATGATAGAAACTTGAGTCAGGCCAGGTTTAAAGTGCTTTGAATAGATGCATGTTGCCCAAAATCAAAACTCAAACTAAAGGCTGATAATTCTGATTTTTGGGCCGACAATATCGGCTGATAACTCACTTTATCGTTGTGTTATCGGCGATAAACATCCAAAAATGATAACTGATTTAGAATAGAACTTATCATAACGGAAGACCCTCAAAACCGATAAATCGCTGATAATATTGGTTTATCAGCCGATATTTAAAACATTGTTTGCAGGGTGCAAACATGTGGGGCTAAGTTCACCTGAAGTTAAGCTCAAGCGGAGTTAAGCTCACGTGGGGCTAAGCTCACACGGATTGGAGCTCTTGCTTATAATCTACCTTCTTGAGTTGATTTCAGTCTTTTTGACTTAGGATTTTGGGATCGCGTATCCCTTGCCCAATTTTGTAGACTCTTGACTTCGTTGAGCCCATTAGTCATGTCAAATGACCAAAATGCCCTTGGTGGTGTCCAAACTTTGTATTTTGCTGATGTTGTTGATTGGTTTGTGTTTTTTAATTGCTCACACCAATGTTTATATTGCTGAAAAAGGCAATAGATAAGCCTAATTTAGGCTGATTTTTGCCCATCAGCAACGGTCGAATGGGTGGCTAGGTGGCTGTCCAATTGTCCGGAAGATGACTTGTCCAGACACTCATTCCTGAATAGAAAATGCAGATTGCAATTTTTGTTTTGGACTTTTGCAAATTTTGACAATTTTACCTCTGGTTCACTAAAAGGTCATAACTTGAGTTCTACAAACTTGATCCTGTGGATTTGTAATTGAATGATAGACAATCCTAAGTGCTTCAAAACTGAAATTAACAAATGTTAAAGGTGGGAGTCTATAGGAAATACCTAAACACTACAATGTCTACATCTTCATTGTTGTTCGGTCAATGTGTGTATTTCTTTCTCTTTGAAGTAAGTCCATTTGAAGTAATGTCCATTTATCTTCATAAGAATTACGTTTATGACCCGTCTTCTATTCTTGAAGCTTGTGCTATTTGTTATTGTATTTGTACGTTATATCGCAAAGCAACAAGGCAATGACTTCCAAACTCATCACTTAATGTTGTTGAAATTATTCAGAAATACTGTGCACGCAAAAGATACTTTGTTAGATATCAAATTATAAGTCGACAAATTGTTTTGTTTCTGGGCATTCTTTTTGTTGCAGTTGATTTGGACGGGATCCTAGCGTATGGAGATCGTTAGACTATGCTAGTGATCCCTCTCTTGGAGCCTTCTAATTTCCTAAACATCGAATAAGAGTGCAAAGTAAATAGGGTTAGAGTGATGTAAATTTTTCTGCTCTATTATATGTTTGTCATATTTCTATTTCAAGTGTTTTTTGTTACAATATCTGATTCTGACCTGTAGTTGGTTACAAACTTATGTGATTGATGTCATGCAGAAAAAGAGACGGGCTCATTCTTCTGAACATCATCAAGTGAATGAAAACAGTGAGTCTGAAAGTGAACTGGAGAGTTTTTGTTTGAGTGATGCTGGTTTATCTTCTCTTGCAATTGGATGTAAGGATCTTGAAAAGTTAAGTTTGATATGGTGTTCCAACATAACATCTCTGGGGTTGAAAAGCATCGCTGAGAGTTGCAGATTCTTGAGATCCTTAGACATGCAGGTGAAATTTTTTGTTCATTTTATGAGAAAGATGATTTTCTATTTCCCTTATAGGTCCTTTCTAAATGACCTTGCTTAGAATTTTAAGGCATCATTAGGATGTTTAGCAACTTCTGAAATCAATCATAATTATATTTATTATTAGGCTCATAATATATTACGACTATCTATTAATGCTTAAAGGCAGAAGCGAAAGGTGAAGAGACAGACCCTTTTACAAAGTGTGGCCTAAGATTTGAGTGAGGCATAAGCGTCATAATTAATTATGGTTTAATTTTAAACTCACAAATATTCCCATATAATATGCAGTGGAATATTAATTTATAAATAGTTAATTCAGGTTTTTGACAAGAATGAAATATGTTAAATATTGACGCTACTCATAATAAAGTAAGCTATATACATTAAACATATGTCTTATTTATAAACACAACCATATTGAAGAGACATGTATAAAATTATAGTTTCTTATTAGAAAAGCTGAGTTCAACTGCTGCATTTATTCAACAATCAAGGTAAAAATGAACAAGGAAATAGGCAGTTAGGCACAGCCCACAAAAGAGAGAAAATATTGAGTGCTAGAGATGAATATAAAACCCATTCAGATGCAAAAAGGAAAAAAAAATCAACCTAAGGTTCAGTATTATTGGAACAAGTATTATTTTAGACAGCAATGTTTGTTTAAAGTACACAAAAGAATAACTATGGAATAATTAGATAAGGTAGTTGCTTTTTTTTTAATTTCAGAAAACAGAGTGGAAGTCCTTGAGGTATCGAGGAAAAGAAAATGATAGGAGCATTTAAATTTTAGTCAAAACCTTCTTTACCATTGTATCAATTTTGAAGTGTCAAAAGCGAAGCGCTTCATTGGGTGTGGATTGCACACTTTATGTGTGCTGGTGTTAAAGCGTAGGCCGCAGCACCTAGGAACAAATGCTTTTTCCTTTAAATTATGAAGTGATTGTACTTCAAAATGCTTTGAAGTGAGCATCAGAGCACTCTTCAAAAAGCTTTTTCAAATATTGTTAGCTGTAGACATTTGATAACTTTGTCACTTGAGAAGTGAATGCAATGGATTCTAGTGCTGAAGACTTCAACTTAAAGAATTCATTCAATTGTCTGTTTCATGTTGGTTACTTTGTCATGGGAAACATTATGATTCTCTTTTGTTCATTAGCTTGCATATTAAACACATTAATAGCTTTTATTTATGCCATGCGAGTTCACCCTGCATGCATATGGTATTCTCCTAGGCAGAAATTTTTTTTATTATAGTTTAGAATTCCAATAAACTTCTAATCTTTTTTCCTGCACTGGAGGATCTGTGGTGTTTCAGCATTCCTATTCCCTTGTAGCATATATAGATGAAAGTCAAGGCCACTTTGAGACCTCTTCCAATACATGAAGCTGTAGAGTGAATCATTCTTCAAACAAATCTAACTGCTAGATCATGGTTAGAAACCTGCTACAAGCTAGTTTTTCTGAGTTCTCTATCAAGCTCAGCAACCCAATTCAAGACATTTTAACTCTTATGAACTTCATTTACGCGGGAGCATGTATAAGATGAATCATATTATTCCACTTTGGGCAAAACTTAATTATTTCAGAAATCATTCAACTCAAAACATTCTTACATCTATACTGACATCATCTCAAGGTACATATGTTAAACATACATTTTAAACAAGAATTGACGTCATCGTGCCAGAGGTTCCGAGAATTCCATGTTCAGCCACCATGCAACACATACACCCTTAAATCATTGCCAAAAAGCTACTGAATCCCATAGGGATCATCAAATAGTGCAGATCAACCATTTGAGATTGGTAGATGAGTTTTTAAACTAATGTTGGAGGAAATTTATGTGACTAATATGATAATATCTTGCGACAGAGTGCAGTTAACTATACTGCTGTGATTTTCCGCCAAGACTATTATGCTTAGTCCAGTATCTGTATATGTAGAGCTAGGAAACTTTTCTTTTCTTGTAACAGCCTTCCCATTTGATAAAAGAGTTCTGGTTCATGTTATGGCACACTATAACTAAGGAGCTATTACCAGGATGATTCGTCCAACTTGTTGAGGGACATAGGGATGTAGCATCCCATCCTATCCCATGAGTCATCATGACTAGGTTGTCTTCATATATATCATAATTGAAAATACATGCCACGGCTTCAACATCACCTTAAATAGAATAAAGTAGTTGGGAGAAAAAGTGATCAACTGTTGCTAAGTAGGAAACAACACAAATAGAAATCATGGTGTCGAAAGCAGGTCTTCATATTGATTTTTGAAGAGAACAAGCTATTTTACTTGAAGATAGAGTATAGGATCAAATCCTGCTACAGCTGCGCACACTTAGATCAAATGAACACAGTCCATGATAATTCATAGCATCAGAAGCATTATGATTAAAATGTTTCTGATGGTGCAAGTACAAATTCCCTTTGGTTCCACTTGCTAGATTGGCATCACAAGGGGACATGAACTTTTCTGTCCCTTTGGTTCCACTTGCTAGAGTAGCATTTCACAAGGGGGCATGATTTTTTTATAGAAATGCTGATATTGCATGTCTCAAATGGGATGAAATGGAGCTTGAAAATAGACATGGATCTCCATGTTTTCATATAAATTAGTCATGAGTGAGCAGTCACTTTTCATAGCGAATGTAAAGGTTGGGGTAATATTCTGTGGTGTTATTTCTCCTGGTTCTGTATGTATTATCAATTCATACAGTTAGTCCTCAAAATTATATTGTTAGTTTCATCTATTCAAGACGTTAGTATTTATATTTCGACAACTAGATTCTCTTGAAAAATGATGTCTCCCTTTCTGGCAGTGTCATTGTTTTGGTGTGTGCTTGTTCCAATTTCTTCTGTTATCTCTTCTGTATTCTTACATTTGGAGAATTGAATAGTACAGGGTTCTTACATTGGAGACCAAGGTCTGACTGCTGTGGGACAGTGCTGTAAGCAGCTTGAAGATTTAAACTTGCGCTTTTGTGAAGGATTGACTGACCAAGGTGTGGTTGAGTTTGCCCAAGTATGTGGAAAGGCACTGAAGTCTTTGGGAATAGCAGCTTGTGCGTGGATAACTGATAAGTCACTGATTGCTGTGGCAGCTCACTGCACATTCCTTGAGACGTTGTCCCTGGACTCAGAGTTTTTCAGGAATGAAGGAATAGTTTCTATTGCCAAAAGTTGTCGGTCATTGAAGGCACTAAAACTGCAGTGCATAAATGTTACTGATGAGGCTCTGCAAGTTGTTGGTTCCTTATGTTCTTCACTGGAGTTATTGGCTCTGTTCAGCTTCCAGAGATTTACTGATAGGTACTGTATGTTTTCTGTTAATTCCTGGTTATCTTAATTAGCAGTAAAGAAGGAACATAATTAACTTTTGTCTTGGAGTTGCTTCAAGAGATACATATAGATTTTTTGTTTGTTTGGTTATATATATATATATATATATATATATGTGTGTGTGTGTGTGTG
>NC_033795.1:46805676-46809168 GCF_001876935.1 Asparagus officinalis
CATATACAGTTCATTCATGAAAATCCCTTTAGCATGTGGATTCCTTGTACTGATTCACTCATTCAAATTATAAACTATCTTCAATACCCACAATGATGACCTTGTAATGGGATGGCTTGGCTTGCTTAGCAGATTTGTTGCTCCAATGTTTGAAAAAAGCATAAACTTTGAAGTTGATTGAACAGTCCGTCTCTGGTCCTACAAACATGAAACCTCTTTTTTTAACGTGTCTGTGGAAGAGTATAATTGGGAGCACATCTTATTTGCTTTTGACCAGCCGCTCTACTAGTAATATACAGTAGTCAGGCTCCTTTTCTGCATATTCTCATGTAAATTCTACAATTACTTCATTGACTTCATCTGAATCTTACAGAAGCCTCTTAGCTATTGGAAAAGGATGCAAGAAGCTTAGGGATCTCACTCTTAGCGATTGCTATTTCTTGAGTGACAAGAGTCTTGAAGCTGTTGCATCTGGCTGTACAAAGTTGACGCATCTAGAGATAAATGGTTGCCACAACATTGGCACATGGGGACTTGAGTCTATCGGAAAATCTTGCTCGTGAGTTTTCGACCTTTTCTTTTTTACCATGATAACTAACACCAACGTAGTGTTAATACTTGTCTGAGGCTTGTATGTAATTATTTACTAACTTAAACTCATATTCAGATCTGATATAGTCTTAATATATCAAGGGGCATGTTTATCATTTCTGTTTCTTTAGAGATTATGATTTGTGCATATTGACCTAAAATATGCTGAGTGGAATATAAAATTATATCCCTTAACGCACACCACACTTCAGAGTTCAGAGTTTTGGTGTAGTGCGAGGGTCCTTTGACACAAACATTTACTTGTGCAAATTCATAGTACAATCTATCAATGTGGAAATAGTATTAACATTTTATTTATTGAGTCTTTTTTCTTACAGCAGCATAACCATAACGCTCAATGATCACATGTCCACTTTGTTTATAATACCTGGTGCTCTATTTTTCCCTATGTGGATGAGGAGGCTGGCTACAAGTGAGGATCAATTTTGAGATGTCACTTGCTTCCATTATTTGTGGAAGGCAGTAATTAGAAATAGAAAAACCTCAAAAGTTCATTATTTGTGAAAGGGGGTAATTAGCTCAAAGAAAGCGAAACTAAAAGGAAACCCAGACACCATAAGTGAGGTGTCACAGCAGAGTGAGAAGCATATAAGATTGACATTCAGCTCTGCTAATAGTTGGGCACTAGTTTAGGTGTATTTTAAATTTTTAATGCGTTGGCTTGATAGGAAGGGAATATTGGAGGGTAAAAAGTACCAAAGGGGAAAAAAAGTAAGATAATGAAAATAGGTAGAGAGTAGTAGAACAGGATAAACTAATACCTATCAGCCTCAAAGTAGTCTTCAGTCCTAGGGCGACTGCTGCCACTTGGTGTCCTGGACAGAACGTAAAGTTCACAAAGATTTGTTTATATCAAGATTCATGGTGTTGGTTTAGGCCGGTGATTTATAGGTCGGTTTTGGAGGTTTAAGAATTTTTTTTTTTAATTTTGGAATGTAAATGTGGATGCTGCTTTGTATATTGATTTCTTCCTCTTTTCAATGTTGTTTTACTGCTATAACACTGTCTATTTGTTTGGTATTTCATGCCCTAGATCTATTGTGTTGACCATTATTAGCCAATGTCAGTGGTGCTGATTAGTTTCAGTTGGAGGGCATAAACTTGCTTAAACTCCAATGTAATACAGCCAATATGTATCCATATCAACCAATATTTCAATGCTTAGTTCGCATAGTTTTTAGTTTTGCTTCACATTAGATGGAAAAAAGACCTTCAATTGATCCATTGTCTTTTCCCCCCATAGAGGTCTCTTGGAGCTAGCTTTGCTATACTGTCAGAGGATTGGCAATAGTGCTCTATTTGAAGTTGGCAAAAACTGCTCACTTTTGCAAGCGCTTCATTTAGTAGATTGCTCCAACATAAATGATGAGGCAATATGTGCTGTAGCTCAGGGTTGCAGAAACTTGAGGAAACTTCATATCCGTCGTTGTTATGAGGTAATTTCCTGTTGTGATTTTTCCTTAGTATTTTTTGTCTCTTTACACGATAGATCAAATATTTTATCTTATCCGATTTGGTGTACGTTTTAGTTGTGAAAAATTGCCTTAGCTTAGCATGTGGATGAAAGCTTCTGGAATAGATATCCTGATGCGCAGTCACAGTCACTGTATCTTAGAAGAACCAGCTAGATTTTAGTATGACAATGTGCTTGAATAGAACTCCGCCAGTGCTTTGCTTTATTTTATTACCAGCACTGCCTGTCCCAAGCCAGGATAAAGGAGGGTACGCAACCGACAGCCAACGTAAAACATAGTCGGATCCACATGAAAATGAATCCTATAAAATATTCGTTGGGGCGTTCCCATTGCGACGTATTGCATCAATACCGCCCCGATGCAATGATACTTAAGCAAGGGTGGATTGCTAGGGTGTTCCCCAAAATCGATGCATAACATCGATGTCACCCCGGTGTAATGACAAGTAATTCATAATGTTCTAAGATTCTACAATCCTCTAATAGGTTGCCAAATAGTATTAGACATAAAGTAGAATGACAAAAGATGAGAAATAGTAGGAGACTTTTACATGAGAATAAAATTAAGTTAGCTACTTAGAATATAGATACATTTATCAGAAAGACAATGGAATTAGTAGATATCATGCTTAGAAGAAAGATAAGTATAATTTGTTTAGAAGAAACTAAATAGTTAAGTGAAAAATCTAGAGAAATTGAAAAGACTGGATATAAACTTTGGTATATGGGAAAAAAGAAGAATAGAAACAGAGTGTGAGTCATTGTAGATAACATCATAAAAGATAGTGTTGCAGACGCAAAAAGAGTTACAGATAGAATAATACTTAAAAAACTGTCTTAGGAGTGAAAATTATTAATATTATTAGCGCCTACGCACCAGAAGTAGAGTTGTTTGAGAGTACTAAAAGGGAATTTTGGGAGAGCTTAGATGAATTAAATATTCTTTTTTCTTATTAGAAGGGTGGATAGGTTAACATGTAAAGATTATAAAATTATATTGGGAGAGAGTTTAACTACACAACATAGGTTGATGATATTAGACATATCTATCAAGTGGAGTAAAAAAACTAATATGAATAAGAGACTAAGAACTAAATGGTAGAACTTAAAAGGAGAGACTTTAATGCATTTTAAAAATAAAATAATGAAGGAAGCTATATGGAATACGAATAATGACACTAATATTATGTGAAATAGTATGTCTTTTTGTAATAATAAGGTGACTAAAAATATACTAGAAGAATCTAAATGTTATAAATTAGATGGTAAGGAGAGTTGGTGGTGGAATGATGATGTGCAAAGGCAATTAAAGAGAAGAAAATATTATATAAAGAATGACAAAAGTGTAGGAGCAAGGAAAAGGAGAAATATAAGCTAGCGAGGAAGGAAGCAAAAAGAGCTGTTAG
>NC_033795.1:46809178-46815044 GCF_001876935.1 Asparagus officinalis
TTAGATACAAATCTTATGAGATTTTTTTATAAGAAGTTAGAATCTAAGGATGGAGAGAAAGATGTATATAAGCTTGCTAAGATTAGAGAAATGAGTAGAGATTTGGGTAATATTAGGTGTATTAAAAGCGAAGATCAAAGAGTTCTAGTAACCGATGGAGAAATAGAAGAGAGGTGGAAAAGTTACTTTCAAAAATTATTTAATGATAACCAACAAGCTGTGATACCCCGACACGTGATATTTCATCCCGTACCCGTGTCGGGTACGTTTTGGGTGCGGATCCGCACCTAAACGGCAGAGACATAACAATTTGGAATCACCGGACCAATCGGGTCCGCTATTTGCGCCAAATAACCCAAACCTGCTCCTTAATACCCAGGCCTTTCCTCTTCGAAGCCGATTCTGCCTCCTTTCCTCTTCAAAGCCGATTCTTCCTTTCCATGTCAGAACCTATCAACGGAAGCAGCGCCTCGACGACGGAAGACCGATCTCAAGGGCTCGACTCAATTGCAGCACCTCGACGACGAAAAGCAGCGCCCCGACGACGGAAATCAGTGACTCGACGACGGAAATCAGCGCCTGGATGGCGAAATCAGCGCCTCGATGACGAAATCAACGCCTCTGCGATGACGAAATCAGCGCCTCTGCTCAAAGACGAGGTAAGTTTCTGAGATTTGACTTTTAGGGTTTTTAGGGTTTTGTTTTCTCATTTTCCCTTTGAGCAACTGATGAAGATGACTGAGCCTCTGTGAAGTTGGGCTTTTCCTGAACAAAGCTTGTTTGGCTAAAGTTTTAGGGTTTTTTTAGGACTTTCCTCTATGAACAAAGCTTGTTTGGCTAAAGCTTTTCCTGAACAAAGCTTTTTCTAAACAAAGCTTGTTTGGCTAAAGCTTTGGTACCGTCCTCTGTGAAGTTGGGTTTTTTTAGGGTTTTGTCTAAAGCTTGTTTGGCTTTTCCTGAACAAAGGGTTGAAGTTTGTTAGTGGTGTAGTGAGCTTTCATGCCGAGTCAATTAATAAGTTCTACTTAGGCAATTAATAAGTTCTGCTTAGGCATGTAGCTCGTTTGGCTTTTCCTGTTTTATTGCATGCTGCAAATCTGCAATAGGAACTTGTTAGTGCTTTCCTGAACAAAGAGTTGAAATTATTTTTAATGCTTGTATTTGTTTATATAGATAATTGTATTAGGTCTAAATTGTTAATTAAAGTAAAAATAGCTTTCTATTTCTTATATGTAAGTATTTTCTTGTTAATAATTGTAGAGAATTAAATGAAGACTCCAAGTTCACAAAGCGAGCTAGAGGATGATAATGCTCTTCTTTGGAGATATGTCACAAAACTCGGAAAAGCAACGGGAGGGGGTGGAAATTAGGAATGACAATGCAATTATTGTCTTGAAACTTTTAAAAGTTCTTATTCAAGAGTAAAAGCACATCTCTTACGACATCCATTATTTGGAATCAAGTGTTGTACAAATGTGAAGAATGAAAATATTGTGGAGATGAAGAAAGTGTTGGAGCTAGCGGAGCTTAGATTGAAGGCAAAGAAGGGCAAGAGTGTTCCATTACCTACATCAAGAACAACCATCACAAAAGAAGTTGCTAAGAAGAGAAGAAGTGAGGGGAACACCATAGAATAATCCTTTAATCATGAAGCCCGAGATCATCTACATGGTCTCATTGCTCGAATGTTTTACATAGGGGGTTTATCATTCAATTTGGCAAGAAATCCATACTTCATCGAAGCTTTTAAATATGCCACAAGCAATTCGCTTGGAGGTTATATCCCTCCCGGATACAATCTTCTAAGAACAAGCATCTTACAAAAAGATAGGGCACATATCGAGAAGTTATTAGAGCCCATAAAATTAACATGAAAAGCAAAGCGTGTTTCCATTGTTAATGATGGGTGGTCGGACTCACAAAGAAGGCCTCTCATTAATGTGATGGCGGTGACCGAAGATGGACCGATGTTCTTGAATGCCATCAATGCGGAGGGGAGGACTAATAACATGGATTATATAGCCGATATTCTCTTAAAAGCCATTGAAGAGGTTGGTCTTCATAATGTTGTACAAGTCATAACCGATAATGCATCGGTTTGCAAATCCGCGGGAGGCATTGTGCAAGGAAGACATCCTCATATTTTTTGGACTCCATGTGATGTCCACACTCAATCTTACCTTAAAAAATATTTGTGTGGCGAAGAATACCGAAAGGAATGAGTTAGTGTATGAGGAATATAGTTGGATCACCGAAGTTAGCGATGATGTTGTTATTATAAGAAACTTCATAATGAATCATGCCATGAGATTGTCAATGTTCAATGAACATGTGAAGTTAAAAATGCTTGCTATATCTAAAACTCATTTTGCTTCGGTTGTTATCATGTTGTGACGATTTAAGAAGATCAAACGTGGTCTTATGGACATGATCATTAGTGAGAGTTGGAGTGTTTATCGAGATGATAATGTTAGGAGGGCTCAATTTGTTAAGAACAAAGTTTTGGATGATATTTGGTGGGACAATTTTGGATGATATATGGTGGGATAAAATAGAATATATAACATGGTTCGATCCGTCGACACCGACAAGTCAAATCTTCACTTAGTTTATGATATGTGAGATTCTATAATTGAAAAAGTGAAGAATTGCATTTATAGAAAAGAAGCAAGAGAGATGATGAATATTCATCATTTTACAATGTGGTACATACTATCCTTGTTGATCGGTGGAATAAGAGCAATACACCATTACATTGCTTAGCTCATTCACTAAACCCAAAATGAGTATTTTTTCTTTAAATAAACTTTTAATCTATATTGGTTAGACTTTAATAGTTGATATTATTTGTGAATGTTTTTCTATCTTGTAGATATTATAGCGCGACTTAGCTCATTAAAGCCCCGAATCGAGTTACACTACACATGGATTCCGAGATCTCAAATGAAAGAGCTAAATGCTTGAAGAGTTATTTTCCTAACTCCGAGGAGCGGAGAATGGTTAATGTGGAATTTGCTAAATTTTTCGCCGCACAAGATATATTTGCGGATCATGACTCTTTGGATGATAGGGGAAAATGGATGCAAAGTCATGACGGGTTGTCTATGGAATATCTACACCAAAATTGCAAGAGTTAGCATTAAGGTTGATTGGGCATCCTTGTTCCTCTTCTTGTTGTGAGAGAAATTGGAGCACTTAAAATTTTATTCATTCTCTTAAGAGGAATAAGATGACTCCACAACGAGCGGAAGATATGGTATATGTTCACACAAATCTCCGTCTTCTTTTTAGGAGATCCTCAGAATACTCTAAAGGGGAGACAAAGATGTGGGACATAGGAGGAGATGAATTTGAATCATTCAATGGTGTCGACATTTAGAAGTTTACACTAAGAGTCAACCTTAAGTCCTTATCTTTTTGCATTAGTTATTGACCAACATACTAAGCACATTCAAGATGGAATCTCATGATGTATGTTATTTACGGATGGTATACTATTAATTGACGAACTAGAAGATGTATAATTTCTAAAATAGAAATGTGGAGACAAGTCCTTGTATCTAAAGATTTTAGAATTAGTAGATCAAAAACAAAATATGCGGAGTGTATTTTTAGTAAAACTAAGAAAAGAAAAGAACCTATAGTACATATTGATGGTCAAAAAATATCTAAATGTAATCATTTTCACGCCATGATAATGAGATTGAGAAAGATGTTGTCCATCGAATGAAATCGGGATGGTGAAAATAGAGGAGTACTTTGGGAGTCTTATGTGATTGTAGAATACTAGTAAAACTAAAGGAAAATTTTTATAGGACGGTTATGAGACCAACAATGCTTAATGGTCAGAGTGTTGGGCAATTAAAAATATATGCAAAAAATGAGTGTAGCCGAAATGAGAACGTTGCGATGGTCTTGTGAGTATATACTAAACGATAGGGTGAGAAATGAGTGCATCTATAGTAAATTAGATGTTACTCCTATTGAGGATAAAATGAGAGAATCAACTAAAATGGTTTGATCATGTATAACTGAGACCTCTTAGTACATCGATTAGAAAAAATAATAGTATTATAGTTAATGGGGCTAGGAGATCTGGATGTAAACCTAAAAGAACTTGGTTAGAAGCTATTAAGAAGGATATGAATATGATTAACTTAATGGAGGAGATGTCCCATAATAGAATGAAATGGAAGAATATGATTCATGTAGCTAACCCTAAACATTCGGGATAAAGGCTGTGACGTTGTTGTTGTAATGTGCTTGAATAGTTGTTGCTTTATGAACTCTTTTCTCCTAAAGTCAATGTATGTTCATTATTTAATATCTGGTTGTTACTTGCTATATTCAGTTCTACTGTACCTTCATTGGTAATTCTGTCAGTACTCCTCCAAAATTTTTTGTTGAGTAATTGAACTAAGATGCCAATATAATCTCAAAATAGCTAAAATCTAAGAGAGGATGTTAACGTCTATAAATTTGTATTGTTTTGACTCATGGCCTTAGAAGTTATTTGACTTTAGACTAGGTAGTCAAGTATTTACTTCCAGTTTTTTTATTAAGCCTTGAATCTTCTTTTTTGTTGGTACCACTAGTACTTTGCTTTGTGAAGTGGGCATGTGTACTGATGAACTGGTTAGGTCAATTATAATTTATCCTGTTCAATCTGATATATAGTTGCTAGTATGGCTTGTACTATTTTTTAGAAAATTGAGGTAATTGAATTTACTTTATTTGAAGTAAATTGTCAGGGACTTCTTAATGTTGAAAATTGAGGTAAATTGTGCTCCTTGTTGAAAATATCAGGGACTTCTTAATGTTTTTAGGTGAGAATATAAACTCACTAGCTTATGCAGTTTCTGCTATTCTCTTTTAAAGCTCAAGTGCTACGCCTTATGCTTTTTTCTTTTTTCTACATTAGTTCCTACTTTCCGGTGCTGCTTATATGCATACTTTTTCGGTCAGAAAGACTTCTTGTTTTGGAGAGATCTTCTATGCACATGTGTTGCACTTAATTTTTTCACAAATACCTAATTCAACTAGTATCTTAATCAATTTTATTACATTCCTAATTGTTTAGTTTGATTGAGTGATAGGAAAGATAGATGGTCCAGCATGAACAAATTTGTTGTCAGGTTAAAGAAAAGATTTCAATATTGAGAGTAACTAGTGCTTAAATGATCAGAAGATTTACTGCTCGTTAAGTAGTTTATGAGTTATACACACATTACACTCCACAAGGCTATCATTGTCAGAAAGCAGGGTGTTCCATAAATCAACTAGATGCTGTTTTATGATTCTAACTTTCTTCTTCTCTATTGGTAGATTGGAGATAAAGGTCTTATCAAAGTTGGTGAGAACTGTAAATTTCTTACTGATTTGAGCCTCCGATTTGTTGATAGGTGAGCGACTGCTATACTCCTTTTAAAGTGAAATAACACCCATCAATTTCTTCTTGTTTAATATGGCATATTCTCCAGTTCGAACACCTTTACTTGGTTGGTAATTCATGCTCAACTGATTGGTATTATCGTAAGATGATTGCTTCCTGTTTTATCCTCTGAATGTTTTCTTGTTCATGTACTTTTGTACGTATGAATCTTTTTAATCAGAAGAAATCCTGGGTTATTGCCTAGTTAGGCAAGATATTTATTTTTATTAAATGAATTTTACAATATAACTGAAAGCTTAATGTACTTTCTTTTCACTCATGGTACCTGTGTTTTATGCAAATTTTCACGTTGACGAATAGTGGCATTCATATTCTTTTCATGATTACCTTCATCTTGGTTGAGATATGTTGACCCTACTCCAAGAAAGTCCTTCAAGAGGGTTATTCTCCTCTTGACTCACTCATGTATCAGCT
>NC_033795.1:46815054-46847669 GCF_001876935.1 Asparagus officinalis
GAAGATACGGGTAGATAAGTAAAACCTGGAAAATCTATGATATGGACACATTGTGGATATGAAGCGCATGTGAATTTATTTGTCTACAACATGTATGTGTATGGCTAGAATTGTCAACAGCACAATAACAAAGGGAACACAAATAAGATTGTAAATTATATAAATCAATAATTATGAAAGCAATTATAATCCTTTGTTGAGGAAGTGAACAAAATATATGAATGCATATAATCATTGTTTTGAATATCCCTAATATAACATATCGGCTGATATATCCTTTTATAGGGCTTACCACCAAATGATATAGTCTTAATATCCTTTACTGCTTTTTCGCAATTGTTAGCGATATGTCCCTAACATGACCGATCTATCAGTCGATATGTTGACTGATATGTCCTCTTGTATGGTTTGTCTCAAACAATATAGTTTTTTAAAAATTCCTTAATGGCTTTTAGTAAAAGTTCCAGCCCTATAAAGTTTTTTTAATTCAAGTAGGCTCTTTTCTCTAAAAAAGTTTCTACAATTGGTTAGTAATCCTAAACATATATTATTTACGTTTTTCTATGCTTAGATTTCATTAAGTACGTAGAGATATTGTACTATATATTCACATCATCTGATATGGCACTTCGATATGTACTACATATCGTCCCTGATCTTTTCCCGACATCTCCCGACATCTGCAATAATATATGGACTTTGACCGCCCCATATTTCCCTGATATCCGATATTTGAAACCATTCATACAAGTAAAGTTGGAAATTCAGTCCATCATTCATGCATTAGACTTTTATTTCTTAGCCATGGATACATCTTCAATATGTTTGGGTTACATTTACTTTTTCTCATCATAAAAAATCCAACATGTATCATCAAATTTTTCGACAATCCAAGTATTGTGTATGTACTGGATTCAGGTATGACTTTTTTATATAACTATCCTTGCAACATTACCTATTGGTTTCCTGTCGCACATACCGAGACCTTCTCTAATTGTTCCTGCTCATCTTACATGAATTTAATCAGTTTTTATATGTACTCATTTCATGCCACCCAAGCATGTCATACTTGTATATAGGTTGGAACAGGCATGTGGATTGTTTCTTGGGTCCATCAATTCAAACAGAATTTTATTCTATATTTCAATCCAACCAAAACTTAGTCATAGCTAAATCATGATGTGTTCTGTATTGGGGATTTTTTTACGATTGAATCCACTTCTATGGTCCCATATTTAATAATTCCCAAACTCTTTCTTCTATACCGTGGATCATCAAAATAAGCAATAATGCTATTCTACGTAGAATACCATTTATGGGTATTTCAATCGAGGGCAGACTCTCTTTCCTTTAATACTGCCTGTTTGTGATAAAAATAAAAGGTCAGGGAAACTAATGATGTCTTTTTAACATTTTTGTGCTTGTGTTTGATTCCATTGACAAAGACTTTTGATGGTGCAAGGTGAAATCATGAATAAAAATATCAAAGTGAACATCATATATATTCATATTAGTTACTTAAAATTATGAGAAATGCCTTGAGGCATTTTTTAATATAAATGCCTTGAGATGCATGTGTGAAGAGCAATGAAACTTGACGTGCACACTACAAGCAGAGCACTCTGGATGCATTCAGGACCATCCAGCTTACCTCCTTTTGAGCTTTTGTTCAGAGCTTTACTCCATAACTCTTTGTTTTACTAGCACTTTGTGCCAGCTATTTCAAACTTCTTCTTCCAAGTTTTATGTTATAAAAAATAAATAATCGATTTAATGATAGGTTAAATTTTAAAATTTAAAAAAAAAAATTGTACTATGTCTTCAGTCTTCTGTATGAAACGCTTTTGTATGAAACTTTCTTTTGATCTCGACTGTCTAATATTTAGTGGACTGTTACTTATGATTCAATAAAAATATTTCTAAAAGTTAAATTTAGCAAATGTTTTTCTTTAATCTATTTCTTCAATGTCTTCTTGCAATTAGGACTTTAACTTTTCCTCTTTGCATTCAAGAAGATTAAAGAAGGTGCTTTTTAATCCATTTCTTCAAAGAACTTATGATTTTGTTTTAGAAATATTAATTTGTTTTTGGTATAGTTTTAAGGTTGCTTGCAAAATAGATCTTAACTTTTCCTCTGTCCATTCAAGTAGATTCAAGAAAGTTCTAACTACATTTTTATATGAGATAGTCATGGGTTGGATGTGAAATTCCAAACTTACCCCTAATGTTGAGTTGAAGAATGGATGAATGTCCATTCCTATTTTTTTTGGACGCCCCTCGTTGTTTTTTGATATATTAATATAGATTTTTATGATATTTGTTGATTACAAATAAGGATAAAGAGATGAGGTTTATGCCTTGCTTCTAAGGTCTAGTGCTGCATGTACCATCTTACACCCATATCTTAGAAGCCAGTTTGTATAAGGGATAAAGGGGCATTTGTGTTGGATATGAGCTCTTGGAATCATTATCCAGGGACTTCAAGGATGGTTATGCAAAAGATGCTGCCAATATCCCACCTGATTAACCAAACGTCTGATAATGTTCAGAGTTATATTCTGTAGACTTGTCAACAGTTGATCACCAAAGAAGACTTACTCTAGTGGAATGTGAGTTAAAAGAAAAATAATAATTATTAGTATTATTATAAATAATAAATAAATGAATTATGGATGCCTTACCTGAATAACTTTATTGCCATTTATAATCTGCCTTATAAAGTGTTTCCCATTAGTCTAAGCAAAATCACTTTTGGACGTAAAACAATAAGATACAAATATGGACAAGTGATGTGTCCCTTTTTTAGCCATTAATCTTGGCTGCAACTCGAAAAATATACACGTCACTTCATACTTGATCCCGTGAACTTTGGGTTCAAAGACTCAAACAGAAGTGCCCTTAGTTTAAAGATGAAGAGAAAAGATTAAACAAACTTGTTATCTTCAAATATGTAGTCTATATTATCACATTGTTTTAAAAAGTGGTCTGGCACCTGCCTAGGCCTAAGCGGCACTTAGGCCGCCCACCTAGGTCTTGGGAGTGCCTAGAGAAGCATGGGCTGCTAATGCGGATTGTAGTATGTTGAAAAGGGGTTATTGCTCGCTTAAGCATAACAATGGGTGAAGAGAATGGGCCAAGTCAAAATGGATTGCATTAGCACTCTATATCCAAATCCATTGGTAAGGATAGGATTTTGAATCTTCGAAAAGAATCCTTCCTCTCTTGATGCTTAAAATGCCTCATTCCGCTTGGTCCGGCCTCTAGAAGCGCCTAACGCTTTCTAAAACATTTATGGTGCATGTAACTGGCACCACCGGTTTCTTTATGTGAATTTTTTTATAATGTTCCCCTGTTTTTAATGCGTCTGATAAGCGTTCTTTTATACAGAAGAACACTGTTAATTTTCTATTTTCACTATTGACTGGTCCAATTAACTGTATATTCAGGGTTGGTGATGATGCACTTGTTTCCATTGGCCAAGGGTGTTCTCTCCGGTATTTGCATGTTAGTGGTTGCCATTTAGTCACTGATATTGGATTGACAGCCATTGCCAGAGGCTCCCCGGAGCTTACCTACCTGGATATCAGTGTTCTTCAGGTCCCTCTCATACAACACACAGACATTCTTATCAGTATGGATATAGCTGCTTGTGCACAAGCATCACTTGTGTATCCACTCATACGCTTGTGTGCATGTAAAGTCACATGCATCTCTCTCCTGAATACACAGAGATGCTAGTGTGCAGGAAAACTGCAGTCATCAGTTACACTTGCTATTTCCACTTGCATCTTTTCAGTTATACTACCATATAACCCACTTTTTCCTGATGGTATGTATGGGTTCATGAGAGATAAAGTTAACACCCTGACATGGCTTCTTTCATGTATTTGCTCTGGAATTTGCACCTGCAAAAATTTTCATTGCTGATCTAAACGTTGTCCATCTATCCCATCAATTAAGCTAGCTACTAATGCATGTTTGATGTAATAAATTTGCACCTGCCACAATTCTGACTGCCATCTATCTCATGCAATTGTAATAATAAACCTTCTTACCGAAGTTGCATGAGTGTGGGACACAAGAAATTTGTAAAAGATAGGGTACGAGGACACCGCTGTAACTCATGGGATACAATCATATAGTTCTGAGCTATGTAAAAGACCCTCTTAAGGCTGAAACGAACTCGACCCTTGTCCAACAAGTTAAAAAAATGGATGTGCAATGTAGGATATATATTCAAGAAGTGTCTTAACGAGTGTTTCGAATTAAACATGCCTTGTATAATTGAGTACACGTATGAATAAATGTATGCATATATTGAAGGAGTGTCCAAGAAGTGTCAGGTATGAGTACGGGTATGGGTATGACGCGTGTCTGGTACTGGTACGACTCCATATTAGAAGTACCCAGATAACATAGCTTCTCACTATAGTATTGGATTGCATTATGAGAAGCATATCAAAAGTTAACATTTTGTCAAACCTCGGAGAAAAGCATGGAAATATAAATATCTTGACATCGTACATGCTTACGCTGCATTATTCCATTATAGCCAATTATTAGTTTCTTTTGGTAATTATGCCTTTTTCCTTATCCAGGGTATAGGAGATATGTCATTGGCTGAGTTGGGAGAAGGGTGTCCTATGCTCAAGGACATAGTTTTGTCCCATTGCAGGCAAATAACTGACACTGGGTTGAGCCACCTTGTTAAGGGATGTGCCCAGCTTGAGACCTGCCACATGGTTTATTGCCCATCCATAACTTCAGCCGGAGTAGCTACTGTTGTCTCAGGCTGTGCCAATATAAAGAAGGTTCTTATTGAAAAGTGGAAGGTGAGCCAAAGAACCAGGCGCAGAGCTTCCTCTATCATCTCTTATCTCTGTATGGAACTTTAGTTATTGTCTGTTCTCCATGAGAATAGCAGCCCACGTGATCATGAACTGCCTGGTGTAAGCCAAGCAAAGTTGAAGGTCTTTGTTGAGAAGTGGATGATCACTATAAAAAGAAACAGGACGGGAAGAGTGCTGTCTTCTAAGCTCAACCCTGGACTTTGATGGTAGCATGTGCTTATGAGAAGTCAGTTCGTGGCAAGCAAAGAGGCTTTTGCGACCCATTATGCGTATTGGACTTCTGCCTATGAAGGCACGGTTGCAGATTGTAAACGGGCACTGCTGAAACGATTAGCTTAAAATTCCTTAAGATGAATCTTTTCTTGGGAGAGAGCAAGACAATATAGAAGATTGAAGAAATGTCCTAGCTTCTTCTATTTTCTTTGTTCCTATATTCATTGCTCAGATTGACTTAATGTCAATTGTGAGTGTAGACCATGATATTATTTGCATGTGAAGTTAGATAACAAAGAAATGGATGTCTGCGTCGTTTGTGCATGAGGTCAGTTTCCTTGTTGAGACATGAGAGACGGTATCATTAACATTTTATGTTGGAAGTTCTTTTTATTGATTGAAATCACAAGTTTACATATTCAAAGTTCAATGGGAAGATGATTTCTATTTGGTGAGATCAACATTGTTAATTTCCAATTTTTACTCCAGTGATAGTTGTTTCTAGGTTTCAAATTGCAAATGTCAGGACCCAATTTTGATTTCTGGAATAGTCGTTATAATTGAGGTCTTAGCTACACTGCACTGTATGAACAGTGTTGTACGAAAAGAGCAATTGCTTTGAATTTGTAATAATGCTTGTTTAGTTGTGCCTTTTAGCTATTATTGGAGTACAGTGTAACACACACAAAAGTGTGGAATCACATGCAAACTCACTTTGCCATGCATTTTACACGGTTACTTGCTTTTATGTGTATTGGAGGACAAATTTTCAAAACCAACCTATTTACAAATTTAATCGTAGAAAACAACCCACTTCAGATTTAATTGCAAAAAACGACCTGGTTTCAGCCTTGGCGCTGAAATCAGATCGGTTTTTGTGAAAAAACTTTCGAAACTTCACGGGAGTTGAACTCCCGTGAAGTTTCCCAGTACAAAAAAAAAAAATGAACTACGAAACTTCACGGGAGTTCAACTCCCGTGAAGTTTCGGATAAAAATTTTCAAAAACCGACCTGGTTTCAGCTCCAGGGCTAAAACCAGGTCGGTTTTTGCAATTAAATCTGAAATAGGTTGTTTTCTGCGATTAAATTTGTAAATAGGTTGGTTTTGAAAATTTGTCCGTGTATTGGAATCAGCAGGGTCCACAGAGGCAGAAGCTCTGTAAATGATAGAATATATTGAATGAAAACAAAGAGAAAGAAATAGAATGTACTGTTTGTTGTGATGGTTCTTGCTGGCATTGTTAATTTTTAACTTTTACTCCAGCGATAGTTGTTTCTATGTTTCAATTTGCAAATGTCAGGACCCATATTTGATTTCTGGAATCAAAGGTTTAGTCTTTATAATTGAGGTTTTAGCTTCACTGCACTGTATGAACAGTGTTGTACGAAAAGAGCATTTGCTTGGAATTTTAATAATGCTTGTTTAGTTATGCCTTTTAGGTATTATTGGAATCAAGTGTAACACACACAAAAGTGTGGAATCAAATGCAATCTCTCTTTGCCTTGCATTTTATACAGTTCCTTGCTTCCCTATGAGCAACGGAATCAGCAGGGTCCACAGAGGCAGAAGTTCTGTAAATGATAGAATATATTGATAGAAAACAGAGGGAAAGGAATAGAATGTATTATTGCCGTGATTGTTCTTGCTTGCACTGTACTGTACTGTTTTAACTGCTGCTTTTCAACGCTATCTTATCCCCGGAAGAAAGAATCCATCCTTGAATGTCAATATATCTCTTCTCTCTGTTTCGGTTCATTGTCTGACATCGGAGAGAAAAAAATGGAGAGGAAAGACAATGGAGCAAAGCAACTAGGATTCTGCCATAGACTCTTCCAATTTGTTATGAAGAAATTTGCCTTCAACACTCGAAACCAAGTAACTCTTGGGAGAAATCCTCTTGCCAAAACTGATCAGGAAGAGATTAAACCTTCTGTAAGAGAGAATTCGGTAGTCAACGGAGTTGCAGAGAAAGATTGTGATGTTGACGAGGTTCCACTCGTGCCTCCCATTATAACGATACCAGTAGTGATTCAAGAAGCAACAGAGAAAGCAAATGTGGACAACAAGCGCGAGCGCAAGAAGAGAAAACAGGTTCAGGTAAAGAGTGGCACAAAAGAAGAAGGCGAAAATGTGCCGAAAATGCATGAAAAAGTTGGTGACAAGGGGTTGAAAAAGACGATGTCCTTGGATGGGCAGCCATGGAAGGCAACGAATGAAGGCAAGGTTTCAGATGTTCGGCCAGTAACACCAGTTGTAAGATCGGTCTCCAATATTGATAAGAGATTTGAGACGTACATACGAGAGAGAAAGGAATCATTTGGTTTGTAAAACTTGTGAAATTGACCAAAGCAATGTGCGCGCCTTTGCTAAAGTGATGCAATAAATGTAATAGTACGCGAACATTTGTTGCCAAAAAAATGAAAACATTTGTTGCAAAGAAAATATGCTAATTTGTTGAATATTAGATATGCATAGTCAACGTCATATGAATAATCAAAACAAAGGTTACTTAAACGTTTATTACATCCACATTATTCTTTAATATTTTTTGTCCTACATTAGAGATATGTCATGCTGAGACAGATAGCTACGAATAATCCATGAATTGCTCCACTTTATCCATTCTCAATTAAATGCTTAACCTCTTTTCTCTATCAAATCCTTACATATCAATTTGACTCAATTAACTTACAATAATTGAATGATGCAATATTCTGAAACTCAAGTTGTTCATTTGTCTGGGAGACTGTTTTCAACCAGAGGATAGAAAAGGAATGTAATCTCTTACTTAATATTGAACTCGGGTTTGTGAAGGGGAGGTGAGGTGACATGAAATGCAATGACATGAAGGGATGGACATCGTTTTTAGCTTTTATATGTTTGTTTGGAAGGGCACTGAGGGGAGATGAATCATTTCCTAGTTCAATTTCTCTCTTGTATCCTCTCAACTTGGGGTGAACATCTTTTTCTAGTCCATCTCTCTCCATATTTTCAGTTCATTTTAAGTTGTCCTTCCCCTCACCTCAACTCCCATCCAAAAATCCCCTATCATAGATGAGTTTTGGTTGTCCCCCACCTCACCTAGCCTCCCCTCCTCATACGATGCCTAACCTATAACATTTGTACTATTATACTTCAATGAATTAACATCAAATGTAATTATTTTACTATTTTACTTCAATGAATTAACATCAAATGTAACCAAATGATTCTTCATGTTCACGATCTTAATTCGTGCCTCCGCATTGTTATCAGACTAAATTCATATTTGTCTGACTATTAGGCCATAGATGATGTAAACAATTGACTAAAGTATATAAAAAACAAGCTAAATATCAAAAAGCAGAAATTTTTAAAATAGGCCAGTTTTGATAAATATTTAGCAAAAGCGACCTTTTTTGGTCAGCTCACCGAAAATGGCCAAAAAGAGGTCGGTTTTGTTAAATTCAGTTCTCAAAACACACGAAACTAATAGTTCTGTATGTTTAGTGGTTGCTAATCGGTCACTAAACAAGAAGCTCAAAACCAACGGGACTAATAGTCCCGTGGATTTTCTGAATTTTGTGAGTTAGATCTACTCAAACTTGCAGCCTCTAATAAACCCAAAATAGACACACAATGGATTCACAATAGATCAAAATCTCCTTCAAAGATCCCATTTCTGAATCGATCAAATTCTCAAAGAGAACAAATCAATCAGCAAGCAAAAGACAAAAATCGAGAGAAGCATGAGATGCTCGTTCCCGGGTCTGAACGATCTCTACGACGCCGCTAATGACGGCGGTGACGTTTGAATCAATGAGAACAAGTTCAAGATCTTGAGGCAACTCAGCGTAGGAGGATTCACTTATGTCTACCTATTGAAGGAGGTGGTCTCCGACAGCGGTGGGTCCCAAGGCGGTGATGGACTCACCGAAAAGAAGATTAAGAACTCTTCTCACATTTCAGGTCAATTTCCAATTTTCTCCATTTGGGTTTATTTATTTGGTCATGAATTCTCATGGGTATTTCGCAAAGTTGAATCTTTCGTTGTTGTTGCTCTTGTTGCGGATGATTTGAGCTTAATATGGATGCAATTCAACTAAGTTTTAGTTGGAATTGGGTTTTGGGGTACATTATATAAGTAATTTCTTAATTTTGGCTGGATTTTTGTTACTGGACTTTATCGGCTGAGATTTCTTCGTATTCTGAATGTTCACAAAATCCACGGGGCTACTAGTCTCGTGGATTTTGAGCTTCTTGCTTAGTGGCTGATTAGCGGTCACTAAACACACAGGACTACTAGTCCTATGTGTTTTAAAAATTGAATTTACCAAAATTAATTTTTTTTGCTAGCTTGGTTGGCTGGCAAAAAAAATTTGGTTTTACTAAATATTTAGCAAAATAGATCGGTTTTGCTAAATATTTAGCAAAACTAGCCTATTTTAAAAAATTCTCCTATCAGAAACCCTCTAACTTTGGATGATTGTCATACTACCTTCAATGATTTTGAAAATATATGAAAACCCGCTCTTAAGTTTGGAGGTTATCAAGAATTTTCCCCTTTAACTTTAAGATTTTATGACAACTCCCAATGTTTAGTCTGCTAGCATGATAAATTTCATAGTTCCATTGTCTAACATGCCTGTAAGCCTATCAAACATTTAACAAAAATAAGAAAAATAAAAGAAAACAAAAAACTGAGACCACCTATTTCACCTAGTGACTGTTGTATCACGATCCTACCATCTGCCTTAGTTTCCTCAGAATGTTAGTCGCTGCAGATTCCCGAGCTTCAGAAGGTTTGCTTTTTGAATCACCATAACTGCTGCACGCAAAGTCTGTCCCCTTGACCGTAACAATAGCCTCGAACATTCCTGTCAATAAATGACAGAGCTCTGTATATGATTAAGGGATTCTTATATTTCGAAGTTATAATTGCAGTTGCAAGAAGTGGAGTGTTAATGTATCTCATTGGTGAAGGGAGAGTGATTGCACAAATCCATTTGATTGCACGCTTGAAACAATCACCATCTTCCCAGGGGAAATAACAGCAGTGTTTCTGGGGTTAACCACAAATTCGTTTGATTGCACGCTTGAAACAACCACCATCTTCCCGAGGTAAACAATAGCAGTGTTGATGGTGTCAACCACACAAACACACCCCCACCACCAGCATCCAAAAAAAGAAAAAAAGCAGCACCCAAAAAGAAAAAAAACTCCGCCCAAGTACTTAGGGATGTTTCCCTTGAGACCCCCAGAACATTTTTCCCACTAAACACTAAAACTTTTCACACAAGACCCCCAGAGTGACGAAAATGCCTCTCAGGTGAAAAAATTATTCTTCATTCTTTTTTAATAAATTTCCCTCCACTGTAACAGTAGCCTCGACATTCTTATCAATAAATGTGGCCTTCATGAGTAAGAGATTCTGGATGTTCCAGAGCTGTTATTGTTACTATTATGAAGTGCAAATACATCTCATTGGTGAGGGAGAGCAATTGCACAAATCCGTTTGGATATATCAGTCATTATCATCTTCACGAGGTTAATAATAGTTGTGGTGGTGCTTATGTATCATGTACTAGACAAAGCATTTCCCATTAATGAATTATAAATCAACATGGCAGGAGGCATGGCACAACTCAAAAATAGAGGGGGGAAAACAATTACCAGTGATCTGACAATGTTTAAATGAGGGAATAACTCTATATGTTGGAAGCAACCAACTGTTCTTCTCGCAAATATCATCCAGCTCCTGTTGATTACATAAAAACACTGTTGTCGTCAGAATGTATATATGATGATCAAGACAAATTGAAGTAATCAAAATCTAGTAACTATGTTCGTTTGATTTCTGTCAACACGAGTTATGAGTTATCCTGCTTCATATAGATTGCTTACAACACACTTTTTTTTGGCCCCTCATTCTCTAGTTTTATTGCACCGAATGGAAGCACATAAATTGGTTCCGGTTTGACATACTAAGTGCAATAAATAACACATAATTATCATTATAGCAAAACAAGTCTGAAATAAATTAAAAAGATACGACTTTAGGGATAAGGGATAAAGCATGGATAGATCCAAGCAGCATTACAAAATCCCATTGATCTCATTGTATCAACAGGCAAGGGCGTAGCCAGGTTAAAACATTTAAATGGTCAACTTATGAGTTTTGGGTTTATGGTATGGACTTTAGCTGGGCTTTATCCCACAAGGCTGTGCTCAAGGCTTGGGGGGAAACCAAGGCCTCCTCTCGCCCCTTATTAGCTCCACCAGTGTCTACAAGAGTCAACACTATCATCTTTATGAGATTAGAGCCCCAATGTTCTCCTCTTTGCAAAGCGTCTTTTAATGCTCAATATCACACCCGATGGTTACTGATATCAGAGCTTTATAACACGTGACAGGAATTGGTGTCTTTGAACGAATATAACAAGTTCAAATCAAATAATTGAAAATCACAGCAACACCTTCCCTTCTGAGGTTTCTCAGACAAATCAATTACAGTCCGTTTTTCTTGAATCATGCTTTGCCGGTTCCACAGGAGTATAACAATTGGGGGGGCTCCACAGGCACAAAAGATGTCTATACAAGAGTGGAGAATAACACTGAATAAACATAGTGAAGACAAAGAGAACAACACACAAGGATTTAACGTGGTTCGGTCAGTATGACCTACGTCCACAAGCGAGAACAACAGAGAACTTCACTAATCACAAAAGAGAATATTACAAATAGGAGATCACTCTCTAACCAAAGAATCACACAAAGAAAGAGATTTCTGTTTCTCTCTCTCTCTCTTTTCTTTTTCTCAACTCTGTCTGATTCATTTTCCTCATTCATCACAACTCTATTTATAGGCAAAATTTGGTAGGTGAAACAGGAGTTAAGGCTATGCTGGAGTTGCAAAATTTGAATAAGCTGCCGCAAGATTTGAAGGCAGCTATTTTTGACTTATTCAAGTCACATTCACAAATCTCCATATTGACTTGAATATGATAATTCTTCTCTTCACTCTTGTTGTCTCACCAGAAGTCCCTTACGGGCTTAACATCCGCTTTGTTGAACTCCAAGCAATTCGAGACAATGTTCGAACTTGCGCGAAGGTACGAACTTCGTCATCATATCTGCTGGATTATTTACAGTATAATTTTTTTAATTTAGATGACTTTAACTTCTCTGATAAAATAATACCTGACATCTATATGTTTGATTCTTTCATGATACATATGATGCTTCGTCAAATGTATAGCACTCTGTTTATCACAAAATATCGTAGTAACACCTTGGTGTAAGCCGAGATCTTCAACCAAACTTCTCAACAAAATGACTTCTTTCACTACTTCTGTCACTACAATATACTCTGCCTCTGTTATAGACAAAGCAACTGTCGATTGTAGAGTCGTCTTCCAACTAATGACACTACCTAAAAGAGTGAATATATAACCTGTCAGGGATCGTCTCTTATCCAAATCGCCCGCATAATCTGAATCAGAATAGCCAAGTATTTTACAATCTGAGTTTGTGTTCCTACTAAAAAGCAAACCAATATTAGCTGATCCTCTCAAATATCTAAGTATCCATTTCACAGCCTGCCAATGGATCTTTTCAGGCTTATTCATGTACCGATTCATAACACTGACTGCGTGTGAAATATCTAGACTGGTGCAGACCATTGCATACATAATGCTTCTAACTGCACTTGCATAAGGAACACAAGACATGTACTACTGCTCCTCCTCGGTCTGAGGTGACAAATCAGCTGAAAAACAAAATGAGCAACAAGCGGAGTATTCACAGGCTTGGCATTAAGCATGCCAAATCTCTACAATACATTCTTGATGTATTTCTCCTGAGATAGGAATAAACTTTCTTCTCGTCTGTTCCTGTGGATCTCCATCCTTAAAATCTTCTTTGCTGCTCCCAAATCCTTCATCTTAAACTCATGTTTGAGTTAAGATTTTACCTCGTTGATTTCTGATATATCTTTAGCTACAATCAACATGTCATCAACGTATAAAAGCAAATACACAAAAGAACCATCATTGAGATTTTTATGATAAACACAACTATCATATTTACTCCTTGCTCAAATATGAAAGTATCAAATCTCAAATATCACTGTCTCGGAGACTGTTTTAACCCATAAAAAGATTTCTTCAACCTGCATACATGGTTTGTTTTACCTTCAACAATGAAACCCTTTGGCTGATGCATAAAGATTTGCTTTTCAAGCTCGTCATGTAGAAAAGCCGTCTTCACATTAAGTTGCTCAAGCTCCAAATTAAAATGAGCAACCATAGCAAGCAACACGCGGATTTAGGTGTGTTTTACAACTAGAGAGAATACTTCATTGAAGTCCGCACCTTCGGTCTGACTGTAGCCTTTAGCTACCAAACGTGCCTTATACCTTACATAATCTGTATCCGGAGCTCCTTCTTTCTTCTTGAAGACCCATTTACAGCCAACGATCTTCTGTCCCTTCAGTGGCTTTACTAACTCTCATGTCTGGTTCTTGCGAAGAGACTCCATCTCTTCAGTCATCACAACAGTCCAATTTGCAGCCTCATTGCCACTAATAGCTTCCTTATAGGTAGAAGGCTCTGGAATCTCAATCAATTCTTCTATACTCAAGACGTAAGCAAGCATGTCTGCATAACATTGAGGAGGTCGGATCTGTCTTTTTGTTCTCCCGGTGACAATATTGTACTGTTGCTCTCGCGATGTATCACCATCTAAAGTTAAACCTTTCACAGTATCAACTGGTTCAACATGAGCGCTCTCAAGCACTCTCTTTAAAGCTGAGCTCTCTAGCTCCACCTATTTGCTAGACTCCTTTTCAATACCTGTAGTGTCAATAACAAACTCATTTCTCGGGTGAAACTTAAATTTCTTATCAAAAGTAACATCTTTACTAATAATAAACTTAGGTGATTTAGGATCAGAACATCACAATCTATATCCCTTCACCCTAGTAGCATATTCTAGCAAGATAGCTTTTTTTACTCTAGGTTCAAGCTTATCATCATTAACATGAAAATAAGCAGAGCAACCAAATACTCTTAAATGAGAGTAATTAGCAGGTGCACTAGATCATACCTCTTCTAGAGTCTTAAATTCAATTGCTGTAGAAAGAGATCTGTTTATTAAATAGCAAGCTGTATTGATTGCCTCAGCCCAAAAGTTTTTTAACAAACCGGCATTAGAGAGCATGCACCGAGCTCTCTCTAAAAGTGTTCTGTTCATTCCTTCTGTAATTTTATTTTGCTATGGTGCATGTCGAACTGTATGATGACGCACAATACCTTCATTATTACAGAACTGGTCAAACTCTGTAGAACAAAACTCCATCACATTGTCGGTTTTGAGACGCTTTACTTTCTTTCCTGTTTACTTCTCAATCATAACCTTCCATTGCTTGAAGGTAGCAAACACATCACTCTTATGCTTCAAAGGATACACCAAAACTTTTCTGAAATTATCATCAATCAATGTTAGTAGAAAACGAACTCCACCTTTCGATGGAACCTGAGAGGGACCCTAAATATCTAAATGTATATAATCTAAAGTACCATTTGTTCTGTGGACACCGGTACTAAATGAGACTCTATGGTGAAAATACAATGCTCACAAAAATCTAGTTTGCTAGTTTTTTACCCACAAAACAGACCTTGTTTGCTTAATACATCCAGTCCTATCTCACTCATATGCCCTAACCGCATATGTCACAAACGTGTAGTGCCAGAATCTGAATCCTCTGAGGATGACATTGCTGCAGCACCTGTCACTGTATTACCTTTAAGGATATAGAGGATATTTACTTTTTTTCCTTTCATCACAATAAGAGTCTTTACTAACTCTCAAAACTCCACCTTTCGTCAAAAATTTAAAACCATTTGAGTCAATAATGCCTAAAGAAATGTGGTTCTTCTTTAACTCTGGTATATGTCGGACATTGCTTAATGTTCTAACAATACCATCATGGGTTTTAATCGTAATTGATTTGATA
This sequence comes from Asparagus officinalis, assembly GCF_001876935.1. NCBI lineage: Eukaryota > Viridiplantae > Streptophyta > Magnoliopsida > Asparagales > Asparagaceae > Asparagus > Asparagus officinalis. The sequence continues at coordinate 46,830,114 of NC_033795.1, forward strand.
CCAATAGTCTTGCAATGTATGTTATTTTCCAACAAGACATTCCCACCATCAATAGACTGATATGTGACAAATCAATCCCTATGCGGACACATATGGTAGGAACAAACCGAATCAAGAACCCACTCATTTTGTAAATGAGTATTCACACTAACTGAAAGAACTTCATGTGAACTAGAAGACTCTTCAGTTATAGTGGCAACTGAAAGTTTCACCACCCAGAATTCGACTGTGAATTATCCTTTGCTTTGAGCGCTGGACAATTAGGTTTTATATGCCCATACTTGTGATAGTAATAACATTCAACATTTTTTCTTAGCCTGGACTTTGATCTAGACATATTTCTAGATTTACCTCTACCACTAATACCCTTTTTAGGAAAACCACGAGCGAATAATCCTTCATCTTGATCCTCTCCTCCTACGATAAACACTTTTTGTCATAACTCTTTTGAATGTAAGGCTAATTTAACATCCTCTAAAGAAAGTGTATCTGCTCCGTATAACATGTTATTAACAAAATTTTCATAGGATGGAGGTAATGAACATAACAAGATAAGAGCTTGATCTTCTTCGTCGATTTTAACATCAATATTCTTTAAATCATAAGAATAGTGTTAAGTTCATCTAAGTGGTCTTTAATTCGCATACCTTCCTTCATGCGAAGGGCGAAGAGGCGTTGTTTCAAGTAGAGCTTATTCGTTAGAGATTTCGTAATGTACAAGCTCTCCAACTTGAGCCACAAGCCGACGGCGGTATCTTCATTGACAACCTCTCATAGGACCTCATCCGCTAAACAGAGCTGTATGGCACTATGCGCCTTCATCTCCAACTCTTCTTTCTCAGCATCGGGCATAGATTCCGGTAACTTATCGACCTTGAACAGTCCTTGTTGTACTAGGAGAGCCCTCATTTTTACTCCACAAACTGATGTTGTTTCTCCTATCAAATTTCTCCACTTTGTATTTTGCAGAAGACATCTTGAAACCCACTAGAACAGTAACATACTCGTGAATAGTACCCAATGCATTTAAAGAGAAAATGATAATCTAACTTATTTTCTGATGTAGAGGATCCACTTTTAGTGACAGCCAATATACATACGATAAACAGATACACGTACTCTAAGCCAGACTCTGATACCAGTTTGTTGCAGCGGGGGAGGGGGCTTCACAGACACAGAAGATGTCTATACAAGAGTGGAGAATAACAACACCGAATAAACACAGCAAAGCCAAATAGAACAACACATAAGGATTTAACGTGATTCGGTCAGTATAACTTACGTCCACGAGCGAGAACAACAGAAAACTTCACTAATCACAAAGAGAAGATTACAAAGAGGAAATCACTCTCTAACCAAAGAATCACACAAAGAAAGAGATTTCTCTTTCTATCTCTCTCTTCTTTTTCTCAACTGTCTGATGCATTTTCCTCATTCATCACAACTCTATTTATAGGCAAAATTTGATAGGTGAAACAAGAGTTGAGGCTATGCTGGAGTTATAAAATTTTAATAAGCTGCCGCAAGATTTGAAGGCAGCTATTTTTGACTTATTCAAGTCACATTCACAACAATCAAGTATACATGCATACACACATATGTGCATACACAAACAGTCACACGTAAGAAAACAAACATGCACATAGATGCACGCACTCATCCACACCCCATACATAAACATAATATGCATAGTCCAACTGACAATTGCAGAGAAGATTGCACAAGATAGCTTACTAAACACCGTTCATTATGCTAACCATATAGAATATCTATCTAAAGGGAAAATTGTATAAAACCCACCATGCAACTAGTGATGGCAAAATAAATTGTACTTCCGTGAATAAATAAACTATTAATTGATGCATAAAGATGACTAAGAGTTAGTTAAATGGATTAGATTCTTAGCGCATGTGATGCATGTGCACCAAAATTGCATACTTAAACTAAGAATGCAATGTACAATGTGTATAAATATGTATGTTACTTAACATAAGAAAATATTTGAATCATTTATGCAAACATGTTACCCCAAAATCTTTATGAAATTATGTAAGCTCGGTTCTTGCAAAAGTATCATATATAACTTGCCTGACATGGATTTCTTGAAGAAAGAACTGCCTCAGATAACTTCCTTCTTTTAGTAGTTCGAGAAGCACGTTCTTCTTTACAAGACAACTTTTCATCCATTTGAAATCCTTTATAGCTAAAGCAGTTGAATGCTTCAATTATTGAATGTGCTATTCTTGCTGAGTTCTCTTCACCTTCTACAGACATTAACCATATGAAGATTTTATTTAGTGAAAGCACAATTTGAGTATGTTTAATTAACAGGTCATACAAGTGACATAACTTAATCTGACTATTACACCAACAAGCAAAAGTATATTCTACCTACTTATGCCAAAAACCATGATGACATGACTAGGGGTGCAAATGTATCCGATAGGGATCATATATGATACTTACTATATCCATATCCTCTTACTAATCATGGATAAATATATGAATGGATTATGTTTCAATAAGAAAAACTCATATCGATATCTGCAAAATCAAATACGAATACGAGAAAAATAGGAGAAAGAATGCAAGTATACAAAATGGATATGAGGAAAACAGATAAATTTTGTATAATATATAGGTCATTAGAAGAGATCCATTACTATGTCCTGCAAATGGGAAAAGTTAAGATAAAATATTTGGATCATCAAAATTAATCTCTCAACAATTAATTTAATGATCAAGAGATTTGTAACTATATGGTCGACATATATTCGGATATTTCGGATATAGACCAGGATATTTCACTACATATTCGCAGCCGTAACTATATCCTATCAGATATAAACATTTAGTAACAGTATCCGCATCCTAACGGGTACAGATATACATGGATATAGATATTATTTTGCACCTCTAGACATGAACTTTTATTGTGGGAGATTGTGGGTTGAAATCTCCACATTGAGAACAGACAAATGTTTTCTGTTTTAGAATTAAAAATGCAGGGATGCACTGTTGCAGCCTTATCGCAAAATAATTTAATTATAAGGGCATGAGATCAAAATGACTCTTGAAAAATTGTTGCATTCCTTTTAGTGCAGCAGAAAAATCGATCGGCTAAGATTGGTGAGGCAATAATTCTCCACTTCATCAGTGGCATTCTTTGTCCTGCGATCTGTTTGTTGCATTGCAACAAAGCCTTCAACTGCAAGCAGGACAGTATGCAACCCTACTCACAACAATAAAATCTTTCATTATTTCAAGGGGGGTATTTGGTACCCCTGCAGCTTTATCTTGAAAGTTACCTCCAAAAGTTAAAAAATTTGAAAGATTTTCGAACCACAAATCATTTTAGAGATGTATGATAAATGTGATTTGATAAATTATCACACCTGCAACAAACTCACAAAACAAGTTGGACTATCCTCACTGCAAGCTGGACTACTGCAGTTGAGTCTTCTTTTACAACTACACTCACAGCAACCACAAATCAAAGCAAATAACTCATCACAAGCCTGGTTGCCAGCTGGTTTGCGAAACAAATTATGCCATCCTTGTACCTATGGTTCATGAGCTGCCACTTCTACAGTTACAGTAGACAGCTTCAAGGAAGTAAGCCGGTATAACTAGGCCCTTTATCAACTGCGGCCATAGTTGGAGCTAAGGGTGGAAATGAACCAAATAATTAACAAATAGTTTGATAAATGTTCGAGTAACTATTCGGTCATTTTCGATTCGGTAGTTCATTTACCACTATACAAATATTTTTTAGTATTCGAGTTTACTAACGAATATAATTTAACCAAATGTATATTCGATTCTTTTGTTTATCAAATATTCGTTTAAAATTTGATCATTTATTATTTGTATTATTACACGTATGATGTCATATTTTTAACCCACTTATCATTTCTACTTAAGTTTTATGTACTAATTTTAAGACTTAAATAATTTTAAATCTATTTTCTTATGAAAATTTTGATTTAAATATATATACATCATATATCATAAATGAATATTTTTTATTTATGAATTTAAATACTATTTAAAAATCAAATTCTTTAGCGAAATAAATATAATTTGATATTCGATAAGTATTCGTGAATATTCATGAATATTTATCAAATAACAAGTATTCGAGTTCGAGTTCGAAAAACTCCATATATAAATATTAGAGTCTGCATTCGAATTCGATAATTTTAAACAAAGACAAATACGAACACCTTAGTATTCGATTTGATTCGATCGTATACCACCCCTAGTTGCAGCCTGATTTGCAGGAAAACAAGCAGATCATAGGAGATTTATTTTCAAATGCAGAGGCTTCCTTCTCTCTTTAAAGACATGTCCCTTTGTATTAACCACCCATTTGGTCCTTTCACCCCTATGTGAATGAATGGATGTGGGGTCCACCTACCCACGTGCCTATGTTTTTACCCAAACGAAACGTGAATGATGCAGAGAGCGGGGGCCACGAGTGAATGAAATTCAGCGGGTGTTTTTTTTGTTTCTTAGACAAACCTGGCCCACCCGAGTTTTACTTGCAGGCTATAAATAGGAATCATATTCTCTCCTAGGGCTTGGTACAAGATTGAGAGGGGGAATAGGCAGCCGGCTGGGTGCAAAGAACAGTGTTGGCAAAGGTGTGCAGGAGTGTAAAGGCGGCTGGAGAAAACTCAGTTGCGGTTGTGCAAAGAAAAGGTAGAGGCCTATTTTTTTTTTTGGGTTTTGTGCATCTTTTTGAGAGAGTCTTTTGTGTGAGGGATTTGAGAGATTGTGTGAGGGTTTAGATTGAGTGATTGTAAACCCTAATTGTATCTCTCCCTCTAATAGTAGATCTTTCCCCTCCTTGCCCCGTGGATGTAGGTAGTTTGCCGAACCACGTAAAATTAGTTTGTTTGAGTTTGTGACCATTGTAATAGTTTTTAGGATCCCTCGACAAGTCAATCCTAGAACTGATGAGAGGAAGAGCCGATATCTCACTTTGTTGAGATATTCGCTTCAGATTCTTATTTCCTTGGTGAGACGAGAATTCTTATTGGGATCTTTCTCTCTTATTATGCACCAGAAACTCTGCCGAAATTTTCGCTGCGCACAACAAGTGGTATCAGAGCTCGGGCTACGCTTGGGCTATTTAGAGGAGTAGATCAATTTGGAGGCTCGTCTAGGGCTTCGTTTGATGATAAAGGTGGGATCTTTTAGTAAAAGACTATCTTTTCAGTTTTGGATCTATTCTTAATTCGTTGGTGCGTTGAGAAAGATGTCGGGGAAAGAAGGTGCTTCGGGTGTCGAGCGTGGTGCTTCTGACGCGAAGACCATTCAGAGTTTGAATATCCACTCTATGAAGATAGATGTGGAGAAATTTAATGGCACAAACAATTTTGAATTATGGAGATGCGAGATTTTGGATGCGCTGAACACGCAGAATTTGGAGGATACCTTGGAGTTAGATGGCAAGCCAGATGAGATTGAAGAGAATGTTTGAAAAAAGATGAATCGAACAGCGTGTGGTGTGATTAGGTCTTATTTGACTCAAGATCTAAAATATGACGTGATGAATGAGACTTCTGCGAAAAAGATTTGGGAGATTCTCGAAAGCAAGTATTTGACCAAGAGTGTGGAAAATCGTTTGCATTTGAAGAAGATGCTTTATCGTTTCCAATTAAAGAAGGGAACTTCCATTAGAGATCACATGAACCACTACACGAAGCTTCTTGCGGATTTGGCGAATGTGGATGTCATAATTGAGGATGAGGACAAGGCGTTACTGTTGTTGAGTTCCTTGCCCGACGAGGAATATGAAACCTTCGTCCTTACTCTGATTAATAGGAAGGTATCTCTTTCGTATAGTGAGGTCACTGCTGCATTGGTGAATTATCAGCTTCGGAAGAAGGATAAAGAGACTTCGACTGAGTCGGTAGCAGAGACGTTGGTCGCAAGAGGGAATGGTCCAAACCGAAAGAATTAGAAGTCACAGTCTAGAATAGGAAAAGATCAGTGTGCTTGGTGCAAGGAGACTGGTCATTAGAAGAAAGACTGCCCAAACCTCGACGAATGGATGAAGAATAAGCAGAAGGGAAAAGGGAAGCAGCCATCATTAGAAGCAAACATCGTATCGGATGGTAATAATTCTGACTCTTCTATTTATTCGCTTTCTATCAGTCCTACGGATAGCTATTCGGAGGAATCTGAATGGATGTTGGATAGTATTACGACCTATCATGTGTGCCCTAGAAGGGAATAGTTCTCCAGTTTTGAGAAGCTGATGGATAGTGGTGTGGTGTACTTGGCTGATAACCGTGCATGCCAGATCCTTGGGATAGGAAGAATTCGCATCAAAATGTTTGACGGGACTGTTAGAGAGTTAAACGATGTGAGATATGTTCCTTCTTTGAGGAAGAACTTGATCTCGATTGGAGCTTTGGTTGGAGAGGGTCTGAAGGTTCGTGTTGAGGACATGGTTCTCGAGATTGCGAGAGACTCTCGTATTTTGATGAAGGGCGTCAGGAGAAATAACCTGTATTACTTGACTGGAGGTATAGTGGCAGGTGAAGAGCTGACGACTTCTGTTGATTCGACTAGACTGTGGTATTTGGGGGTTGGCCATTCCAGTATTGATTCCTCGCATAGATTGAAAGAGAGTGCGAAGACCTGTAGTTTGAAGTCCAGTGAACATGTTGATGTGAGCAAGAAGACCGATGTGAAGTTTGGCACCTCTATTCACCGTGCTAAGGGTCGTTCTAGAGGAGTTCACGTGGATGTTTGGGGGCCTTCCAAGGTGGCATCATTGGGAGGTAATAGGCATTTGGTTTCCTTTATTAGTAACTGTTCTAGACGTGTTTGGGTTGCAACCAAATCCCCTTTGGAGAAAGTCCTAGTAGTATCCAACAGATTGAAAAAGTGTGTAATAGACAGAAAGGTGAAGGTACTCCATTCTGGTGGGAGGTACAAGATGGACCTATTTCTGTATTGGAGCCGAGCTCAAGGCATTTCGAGACACTTCGTTGGAAAGGAAATCTTGGGGTAACTAGATAGGGTGGCAAATTTGGAGAACCATACCTTACTGGAGGAGGATCAGTATTTGTGGTCGAGCAATGGTTTGCAGAAGAGTTTCTGGACTGAGGCTTCGACATATTTGGGTCATCCTATTATGGAATTGTCAACTGCTGTGATTGGAGGTAAAACTTCATAAGAAGATAGGTCTGGTAGTGTCACTTTGGTTGAGGCTTCGATGAGGGAGCTAATTGACTCTCAGCAGGTGGAGAGTTTTGGACAGACCTTAGAGGTATCATAGCGGGTGGAGACTGATGCTACTCCACATTGGGTGGGGATTTTTCCATATACTCCAGGTCATTCTGCATTGGTTGGGATTCCAGCTGAGGTGACACAGCGTGGAAGTCATTTGGATTCGGATGCAGATGATGAGTTGGGTTTTGACTCGAGTGCAGCTGATAGATGCAGTTTGGATATGACCATTGGTTCACCTCAGGTGAAGGTGTTTGAGGTCATTGGAGGTGCTATCAGTCGCAGAGTTGATGATATTGGAGAAGGGTTGCGAACTCTTCTATTGGTTTGAGGTCGTTCGCGGCCATTTGGATGAACTACGTTCGGCTTGATTCCTTGGGCAAGAGGATACGTAGGCAGTCTTTCAGATGCAGCCGGTTTGGATTAGTTGATTTTGATGGGGGGTTGAGATTATTTGGACTCTTGTTCGGGTTCTCGACTTGTTATGGATTGAGTTCGTACTGGACACAACAAGTGGGACTTTTGGTTACTTTGGTGTCGGCTCAGTTTTGGAAAAACTTCGCCGAGGTGAAGAATTGTGAATGAATGGACGTGGGGTCCACCTACCTACGTGCCTATGTTTTTACCCAAACGAAACGTGAATGATGCAGAGAGTGGGGGCCACGAGTGAATGAAATTCAGCGGGCATTTTTTTGTTTCTTAGACAAACCCGGCCCACCCGAATTTTATTTGCAGGCTATAAATAGGAATCATATTCTCTCCTAGGGCTTGGTGCAAGATTGAGAGGGGGAATAGGCAGCCGGCTGGGTGCAAAGGACAGCGCTGGCAATGGTGTGCAAGAGTGTAAAGGCGGCTAGAGAAAACTCAGTTGCGGCTGTGCAAAGAAAAGGCAGAGGCCTATTTTTTTTGGGTTTTGTGCATCTTTTTGAGAGAGTCTTTTGTGTGAGGGATTTGAGAGATTGTGTGAGGGTTTAGATTGAGTAATTGTAAACCCTAGTTGTATCTCTCCCTCTAATAGTAGATCTCCCCCACCTTGCCCCGTGGACGTAAGCAGTTTGCCGAACCACGTAAAATTAGTTTGTTTGAGTTTATGGCCATTGTAATAGTTTTTAGGATCCCTCGACAAGTCAGTCCTAGAACTGATGAGAGGAAGAGCCGATATCTCACTTTGTTGAGATATTCGCTTCAGATTCTTGTTTCCTTGGTGAGACGAGAATTCTTATTGGGATCTTTCTCTCTTATTGTGCACCAGAAACTCTGCCGAAATTTCCGCTGCGCACAACACCCTAATTCCAATGTAAGCCTATGGGCCTTTCCCACAAACATAGAAAATTTCTCTGTTGATTTAATAACGACTTGCTAATGCCCACAATTGATATGTGCTATTATTAGTGATAAGATGACCCTTCACGTAGATATTAACCCAAAGTTACTCCTGGTCAGCATATCAAGATCTTCTTAGTGAAAGATCAATAAGACTGTAATAAATACAAAAAAATGGCACACATACAAATAAAATGGCACACGTATAATAGGTGAATGACCAAACTGGAAAGAAAGTACCGCTCAAAATCATCTGGATGTTTATTTCACAGAGAGAAATCTCATCCTCGAGCAAACGCTGCTGCTGATACTACAAAAAGCAAAGGACAAAAGTTCAGAGAAACATTAAAGAAGCAAAAAAGTTTCATCTGTATATAAAACGTGAAACAGATGGAAAAGGAGAATTTTGTGATACAACAATAAGGAAAAGTGCATACCATATTATTCCTTCTTTTTTGAAGAACTTGTAAGCAGGCTGGCATTAGCTTATTTTCCTTAGATGTGATCACTTGAAAAGGTGTAATCTGCTCACTGGAACTAAACATTAATGGCAAAGTTTTCAGATTATCCAATGCAGATCCATCTCGAGAAGCACCATTAGTACAGGCTCTGATTTGAAGTGTGCGGTTTGACATGCATGCCTTCTTATCCAAATCGACTACATCTGCCTGTCAAGTATACAAAATTGCTTTTACCTTATTTCCAAATCAACTAAAAAATAAAAACCAGGAAACTGACTAAATTATGATATCTATGGCATTTAGTTAACTCTTACTAGGTAACTAGAGAATATATAGCCATGCTATGGAAAATGATAGATACTTCCTGGTAGTTATTGTAATTGGAAAACAAGCTGCCAAAATACACACATGCATACCTACAAGTTGGCTATCATATTATACCTAATCATGCTAATTCCAAAATTCAGCATATAACTGTCTTAATAGATTCAGTACACAATCTTAATAGATGTGTTTCTGCGTAGTCATCAAACTAAGTTGATATTCATCACTGTATTGCGCTATGGACGATGAACAGATTTAACTAGAGATATATGAAAAATATGTAGAGAATATCTTGCTACTATGCCAATTCCCAATGTTTAGTCAGATAGTATGCTACAACTTTAAGTTCCATTGTCCAACATTTAAGAAAAATAAGAAAAATAAAGCAAATTTTTTTTGAGACAATCTGCTTAACTTAGTGACTCTCGTATCTAGCCTACCATCCGTCTTAGTTTCCTCAGCATGTAGTTTGCTGCAGATTCCCGCGCTTCAGCGGGTTTGCTTTTTGGATCACCATCATTGCTGCACCCGAAGTCGGCCCCCTCAACTATAACAGTAGCCTCAAACATTCCTGTTAATAAATGCCAGAGCGCCATAATGAGTACGGTATTATGTATATTTTCAAGTTATTAATGCAGTTACTAGAAGTTGAGTGTCAATACATCCCACTGGTTAGTGCAGAGTGATGTTCCAAAAATCCATTTGAGTGCACACTTGAATCAATTACCACCTTCCCAAGGTAATAATAGCAGTGTAGCTGGTATCATAAAAAATCGTGTTCTTTTGCACTAGTTTTTTTGGGCGAATTTCACAAACCCCAATACCTTCGGCGTTTCCCATGAAACCCAGGGATAATTTGGTTTCCCACTAAAGACCAAAAACCTCTCCCACCTAACCAAAGTGACAAAATTGCCCTTCAGGACAGAAACATCAAGTTTCATTCTTTTTAATAAATTTGCCTGGTAGTGCTTTGGGATAAAGTTAGAGGGAGGCAGTGAGGAGAAAGAGAGGGTTTGCAAATTGCCTTATGTGAAAGTTTTTGCCCAAAAATTAGAAAGAATGGGAAACAAATTGGCATAAGGGGAATTTTCATAACTTTGGAGGTTATGAGGGGAGAACAAAGTGTTGGGATTTTCGTGGGAAAATTCCCCAAGTACTGGGAGGTTCTATGAAATTTACCCTTTTTTTCCTTTAGCGTGATAGTAACAACTCAAATATGTACCCAGTATTCATAGTCAAAGCATCTCTCAGGGATCAAAATGGAGGGAGCAAGATCATCCAATTGTCCCATAAGGACGGGTGGTATACATTGCACAATTCCAAAACGGTAAGAAGGTATTACCAGTGATCTGACAATTTGTAAACGATGGAAGCACCATATATGTTGGCAATAGCCAACTGTTCTTCCGGCATATATCATCCAGTTCCTGTTGATCACATAAAAGCACTGCCATAGTCAGAATGTATTTGTAATGACCAAGACAAATTAAAGTAAACAAACTCTAGTAACTATTTTCATTTGACTTCTACAACCTAAGTTGTTAGTTATCCTGCCCTATATATATTGCTTCCAATATTTTTCCTTTTTTCTCTCTATTTAATTGGACTGAATGAACAGACGTAATTGGTTTGATTTGATGAGTGCAATAAGTAATACAAAATTATCATTCTACACAAACATACACATGTATATCTAAAACAAATTCAGAAATAGGATTTTATAGAGCCAGGATAGATCCAAGCAACATTCTTGTAAATCTAGGCAGTCTCATTGAATCTAGAGTCACCTTTATCATGTTTATGGGATTAGATCCCAACCGTCTCTTTTTTCTTTTAAGTGTCATTTATGTAATAATTTCTAGAAAACTGATGATGACTGATGTCAAAGCTTTTATATCACAAGTGATAGGAATTGGTGTCAAAATGATTCACATCGTGCAGAAGCAATTCACCAATCTTACGACGAATATAACAATTTAAAATCAACAAAGTGAAAATCACTAGCAACAGCATTTTCCTTCATTGGTTTCTCAGAAGGAATGAACTACCATTGGTTTTTTCTTGAATTGCTCTTTACAAGTTCTACAAAAGCACAAGAAGAATCATGCATACATGCAAACACACATGTGCACACATGCAGAGTTACACATGTATGAACCCCAATATATTACATAGATATGAGAAGCTCCGACTTAAAAAATTGCAGAGAAATGGGCACAAGGTTGCTTAGTAAACACTAAACACTGTCCCTCACACTAATTTCTCAAATATCTAAAGGGAAAAATGTTTAAAACATGTCGTGCAACTAGTGATGGCAAGAAGTTGTAGTTCAATAAATAAAATAATTGTTAATTGATGCACAAAAGATGACTGGGGAGTTATAAATGGACAATATTCTGTGCACATCTGATGCATGTGCACCAAAATTGTTGTAGCGGAGGGGCTTCACAAACACAGAAGATGTCTATACAATAGTGGACAAAAAGAACAACACATAAGGATTTAACGTGGTTCGGTCAGTATGACTTACGTCCACAGACGAGAACAGCAGAGAACTTCACTAATCACGAAAGAGAAGATTACAAAAGAGGAGATCACTCTTTAACCTCACTAGAGAATCACAAAAAAAAAGATTTCTCTTTCTATCTCACTCTCTTCTCTCTAACTAATTCTTTTCTTTTTCTCTCCGACTGATGATCTTAAACCCTCCTACACCCATCCTTATATAGCTTACAAAAAATAATAAAAAATTGAAAAAGTGGTTGTTGGAACAGTAATTAGGAGTGGATGGCATAGTGATGTTAGGTAAATGGAGAAATTTTCAAAGACACGTGACAAATCTTCATATTGACTTTGAAAATGAAGATACTCTCTTTACTCTTGCTGTCTCGCCAGAAGCCCCTTACAGGGCTTAACCTCCACTTTATTGAACTCCAAGCAATTCGAGACAATGCTCGAACTTGCATGAATGTACGGGCTTCGTCATCATATCTGTTGGATTGTCTGTAGTCTTGATGACTTTAACTTATCTGATAAAATGATACTTGTCATCAATATGTTTAGTTCTTTCATGATACATATGATGTTTCGTCAAATATATAGCACTCTGGCTGTAACAAAATACTGAAGTAACACCTTGCTGAAGCCGAGATCTTCAACCAAACCTCTCAACCAAATAGCTTCTTTCACTGCTTCTCTCATTGTCATATACAATGCCTCTGTGGTAGACAAAGCAACTATCGACTGTAGAGTTGCCTTCCAACTAATGACACTACCTAAAAGAATGAATAGATAACCTGTCAGAGATCGTCTCTAATCCAAATCGCCCGTATAATCTGAATCAGAATAGCCAAGTATTCTGCAATATGAGTTTGTGTGCCCACCAAAATATAAGCTAATATTAGCAGATCCTCTTAAATATCTAAGTATCCATTTCACAGTCTGCCAATGGACTTTTACAGGCTTATCCATATACCGACTCACAACACTGGCTGCATGTAAAATATCTGGACGGATGCAGATCATAGCATACATAATGCTTCCATGCACTAGCATAAGGAACATAAGACATGTACTGCTCCTCCTCAGTCTGAGGTGACAAATCTGCTGAAAGACGAAAATGAGCAGTAAGCGGAGTCTTCATAGGCTTGACATCAAGCATGCCAAATCTCTCTAACACCTTCTTGATATATTTCTCCTGAGATAGGAATAGGCTTCATTCTTGCCTGTTTCTATGAATCTTCATCCCCAAAATCTTCTTTGCAGCTCCCAAGTCCTTCATCTCAAACTCATGTTTGAGTTGAGATTTTAACTCGTTGATTTCTAACATATCTTTAGCTGCAATCAACATGTCATTAACATACAAAAACAAATACACAAAAGAACCATCATTGAGTTTTTTATGATAAACACAACTATCATATTTACTCCTAGAGTAACCATGCTCAAGCATGAAAGTATCAAATCTTAAATACCCTTGTCTCGGAGACTGTTTCAACCCATAAAAAGATTTCTTCAACCTGCACACATGATCTTCTTTATCTTCAACAATGAACCCCTCTGGCTGATGCATAAAGATCTGCTCCTCAAGCTCGCCATGTAAAAAAACTGTCTTCACATCAAGTAGCTCAAGCTCCAAATAAAAATGAGCAATCATGGCAAGCAACACGCGAATTGAGGCGTGTTTTACAACTGGAGAGAATACTTCATTGAAGTCCATACCTTCAGTCTGACGGTAGCCTTTAGCTACCAAGCGTGCCTTGTACTGTATCCGAAGTTCCTTCTTTCTTCTTGAAGACCCATTTACAACCAACGATCTTCTGTCCCCTTGGTGGCTTCACTAACTCCCATATCTGGTTCTTGTGAAGAGACTTCATCTCTTCAGTCATCAGTGCAGTCCAATTTGCAGCCTCATTGTCACTAATAGCCTTCTTATAGGTAGAAAGCTTTAGAATCCCAATCGATTTTGCTACACTCAAAGCGTAAGTAAGCATGTCTGCGTAGCGTTGAGGAGGTCGGATCTGCCTTTTTATTCTCCCAGTGACTATTGTACCGTTGCTCTTTTGGTGTATCAGCATCTGAAGTTGAACCTTCCGTAGTATCAACTGGTTCTCAACATAAGCGTCCTCAAGCACTTTCTTTGAAGCTGAGCTTTCTAGCTCCACCTGCTTACAAGACTCCTTTTCAAGACCTATAGTAGTGTCAGTAACAAATTCCTTTCTCGGGTGAAGTATGGATTTTTTATCAAAAGTAACATCCATACTAATAATAAACTTAGGTGATTTGGGATCAAAATATCATAATCTATATCTCTTCACCTCAGTAGCATATCCTAGAAAGATAGCTTTCTTTGTTCTGGGTTCAAGCTTATTATCATTAACATGAAAATAAGTAGAGCATCCAAATACTCTTAAATGAGAGTAATTAGCAGGAGCACCAAACCAAACCTCTTCTGAAATCTTAAAATCAACTGTTGTAGAAGGAGATCTGTTTATCAAATAGCAAGCTATATTGACTGCCTCGGCCTAAAATTCTTTTGACAAACCAGCATTAGAGAGCATGCACTGAGCTCTCTCTAAAAATGTTCTGTTCATCCTTTCTGTAACTATTTTGTTGTGGTCTATGCCGAACTGTACGATGGTGTATAATACATTCATTCTTGCAGAACTGGTCAAACTCTGTAGAACAAAACTTCATCCTATTGTCGGTTTTGAGACCCTTCACTTTCTTTCCTGTTTGCTTCTCAATCATAACCTTCTATTGCTTGAAGGTTGCAAACACATCACTCTTATATTTCAAAGGATACATCCAAACTTTTCTAGAATAATCATCAATTAATGTTAGCAGAAAACAAGCTTCACCTTTCGATGGAACCTGAGAGGGACCCCAAATATCTGAATGGATATAATCTAAAGTACCATTGGTTCTGTGAACACCGGTACTAAAAGATACTCTATGATATTTCCCAAAAACACTATGCTCACAAAAGTCTAATTTGCTGGTTTTCTGACCACAAAGCAGACCTTGTTTGCTCAATACATCCAGTCCTCTCTCACTCATATGTCCTAACCGCATATGTCACAAATATGTAGTGTCAGAATCTGAATCCTCAGAGGATGACACTGCTGTAGCACCTGTCACTGTACTGCCTTCAAGGATATAGAGGATATTTACCTTCTTTCTTTTCATTACAACAAGAGAGCCTTTAAACTCTCAAAACTCCACCTTTAGCTGAAAACTTAAAACCATTTGAGTCAAGGGTGCCTAAAATAATGAGATTCTTTTTTAACTCTGGAATATGACAGACATTGCTCAATGTTCTAACAATACCATCATAGGTTCTAATCTTAATTGCTCTGATACCAACAATCTTGCAAGGCATGTTATTTCCCAACAAGACATTCCCATCATCGATAGACTGATATGTGATACACCAATCCCTATGCGGACACATATGATAGGAACAACCTGAATCAAGAACCCACTCATCTTGTGAATGAGTATTAACACTAACTGAAAGAACTTCATGTGAACTAGAAGGCTCTTCAGTTACAGTGACAACTGAAGGTTTCACCTCCCCAGACTTCGACTGTGAATAATCCTTTGCTTTGAGCGCTAGACAATTAGGTTTTATATGCCCATATTTGTGACAATAATAACATTCAACATTTTTTCTTGGCCTGGACTTGGATCTAAACATATTACTAGACTTGTCTCTACCACCAACAGCTTTTTCAGGACGATCACGATCGAACAAGCCTTCAGCTTGATCATCTCCTCCTACGACAGACACTTTCTGTCTTAACTTTTTTGAATGTAAGATTGATTTGACATCTTCCAAAGAAAGTGTATCTTTACCGTATAACATGCTATTGACAAAATTTTCATAAGGAGGTAATGAACATAACAAATGAGTGTTTGATCTTCTTCGTCAATTTTAACATCAATATTCTTTAAATGCATAAGAATAGTGTTAAGTTCATCTAAGTGATCTTTAATTCACATAACTTCTTTCATGCGAAGGGTGAATAGGCGTTGCTTCAAGTATAGCTTGTTCGTTAGAGATTTCGTCATGTACAAGCTCTCTAACTTGAGTCACAAGCCGGCGACGATATCTTCATTTGCAACCTCCCGCAGGACCTCATCGACCAAACAGAGTTGTATGGCACTATGCACCTTCATCTTCAGCTCTTGTTTCTCATCATCGGGCATAGATTCCGGTAACTTATCCTTTTCGGACAATACCTTGAACAATCCTTGTTGTACTAGGAGAGCCCTCATTTTTACTCTCCATAAACTGAAGTTGTTTCTCTTATCGAATTTCTCTATTTTGTATTTTGTAGAAGACATCTTGAAGCACACTAGAACACTAACTGTAATTATAAACAATAACCATACTTTTGAACAGTATCAGTACTTTTGAATAGTACCGCACTCGTGAATAGTACTCAATACATTTAAAGAGTAAATAATAATCTAACTTTTTTTCTGATGTGGAAGATCCACTTTTAGTGACAGTCACAGAGCATACGATAAGTAGATACACGTACTCTAAGCAGGCTCTGATACCAGTTTGTTACAGCGGAGGGGCTTCATAGACACAGAAGATGTCTATACAATAGTGGACAAAGAGAACAACGCACAAGGATTTAACGTGGTTCGGTCAGTATGACCTACATCCACGGACGAAAATAGCAGAGAACTTCACTAATCACAAAAGAGAAAATTACAAAAGAGGAGATCACTCTCTAACCTTACTAGAGAATCACACAAAGAAAGATTTCTCTCTCTCTCACTCTCTTCTCTCTAACTAATTCTTTTCTTTTTTTCTCCGACTGATGATCTTAAACCCTCACACATCCCTCCTTATATAGCTTACAAAAAATAATAAAAAATTGAAAAAGTGGTTGTTAGAACAGTAATTGGGAGTGGATAGCATAGTGATGTTAGGTAAATGGAGAAATTTTCAAAGACACGTGACAAAAATCACATATTTAAACTAAGAATACAATATATAATGTGTATAAATATGAATTATTATTCTATAGAAGAAAACTTTGAATCATTCTTGCAAACATATTAGCCAAAATGTTTATCAACTTACTTTAGCTTGGCTCATATATAACTTGCCTGGCATGGATCTCTTGAAGTAAGAACTGCCTCGGATAATTTTCTCCTTTTAATAGTTCCAGAAGGGCACTCTTCTTTACAAGACAACTTTTCATCCATTTGAAATCCTTCGGAGCAGAAACAGTTAAGTGCTTCAATTATTAAATCTGCTTTTCTTGTCGAGTTCTCTTCACCTTCTACAGAAAGTAACCATATCAAGATTTTGTTTAGTGAAAGTTCAACATTTGAAGTTTAGTTAACAGAGCATACAAGTGACATGATAACTTAATCTAACTAGTACGCCAATAAACCAACATATATTTTACCTACTCATGCCAACAACCATTATGACATGACACTTGGGAGATTTTGGGTTGAAATCTCCACATTGACAACAGACGAGTTTTTTTACCCTCTCTTTTTCAAGTTAAGAATGCAGGGATGCACTGTTGCAACATTGTTGCAATATAATTTGATCTCCGAGGGCATAATATAAATTTTTTTACTGTTACTCATTGTGTTCCTTTTAGTGCAGTAGGAGATTTGATTGTTAAGGTTTGGAAGGCAATAATATTTCACTTCTTCAATGATA